>NC_142027.1:119255775-119581874 GCF_982192425.1 Myodes glareolus
TGTCAGAGTGTGTGAATTGGTGCTTGCTGTGTCCATATGCACAAAAAAGTTTTGGGCAGTCTTGACATTTCTTCAGCTGGACATTGGCTGAGAGGAGAGTGATGGCCCAAAGGTTCATTGTGCCTTCTTGAAGATTGAGATAATTCATCGTCTTTTGGAGAAATAGCAGAGGCAGTTGTAAATGTATCATTTTACAGATAACAAAATGACCCTGCCACCCGAGAGTCTCATGGGAGCCCAGAAAGAAAGCATGTCCCCGTGTTGGAAATGCAGATCTATTTGAGACTATGCTCAGAAGAGTAAATGGGATTCATCCTTCAGCCCTAGTGCCTAGGCTTGGCATTCTCTGAGAATCAGAGGAGCAAAGAGATGGGGTAGAAACACTCCAAGCTATCCAGACCTCCTTCAGCTAGACACTGGCATGGAGGATGGAGCATCCATAATTCCTAGGCAGGGGAGAGGTCTCCTGCTTCGTATTGCCCTCTAGGGTGCAAGGATGAAAGAGAACAAACTCATGTATCTCATCATTAGTGGAGCCTCCTAGTGTGGAACGTTCCTGATTCAGGCCTCTCTTTGTCATTGTGCCTGTGTAGACACAGCTCACCTGGCTCCAAGTTTAAGATGCTTATGTGAAAATACATTGACTCTGGAGAGTAGTGAGGAGGTCTAAAAGTGAGAATAATGCATTAAGTCTTGGCTCTTAGATTAAATGCCTGTGGGTCCACCCTCCCTCCATCTCCCACAACAATATCAGTTCCCTCTTGGTGTCATTCCTGAGATTCTGCACATAGAAGACAAAGTCTAAAAACCTTCATATTATTTAGGTGCCTGTTCTGCATGCCCTTAATGGTAAACTTGATTCAACCTAGGATCATCTCATAGGAAAGCCTCAGTTGAGAAGTTTCCTAGATTATATTGTCTTGTGGACATGTCTCTGAGGGATTATATCTGTTGTTAATTGAAGCAGAAGGGCCCAGCTCACTGTGGGTGGCACCATTCCCTAGGCAGTGATCCTAGGCTGTGTTAGAAAGCCAGCTGAACATGAGCCTGTGAATGAGCCAGTAAGCAACCTCTTCCGTGGTTTCTGCCTCCAAGTTTTTGCTTGAATTCCTGCCCAAAACCCTCAATGACGGACTGTGACCTAGAAGTATAAGATAAATAAACGCTTCTCTGTGCCAAGCTACTTTTAGTCACGGTGCTTGTCTCAGAAATAGAATCAAATGAAAACAGTGACCCCAAGAGGAGCTGCCAAATCTGTGACAAACCTGCTCAAGTCAGTGTTGTGGACACTGTAGGAGAAATTCCATTAGTGGTGCGAAATAAAAGCCCAGCTCTCAATCACAATTTATTTGCTAAGCCACCAATCCGTCACTTCCATTGCTTTTTGAGCCCCGTATCTTGCTCATTATGCTTTAGTAGAACAATAAACACTCATGCTTTAGCGGCCTACAAAGGTGCCGTGTTAGAATACTCACCCCGCCCTGACTGGATCTGGAGCCTTCACAGTACAATACAAAATCATAAGAACATACAAAATCCCATAATGACCCTGGAAATTGCCACTTGTTCTTCACACAGACCCTGCTTAGGATGGCTATGGTTATTGGAACACAAATGGCATTTAGATTTTGTTTGGATTCGATACATTTTCAGAATCTTAAACAAACAGAAAGCTTAGGTTTACAGAGACAGCTTGTCTTTATCACCTTTCCCAGAATGTCTGCTTACTGATTTGAGAATGCCCTGAAGCCAGGAGCCTTTGCAGGTTCTACATCTATGAGGCCGTGGGTGCCTGAGCAGGAAAATGGGGCTCTTTCCCAGGCCAGGAATCCAGGAATAAAACTGTGGTACCTAATGCCAACAGGAAGGACCTGAAGTGGATCCAAGTATCACAAGAGCTAGAATTTCAGCCAAGCAACATGGACAGGGTATGTTCTTAGTTTCCACCTCTACAACAGGATTCACTTTAATTCCTCCATGCACTAAATTTCACATTGCAGTGTGGAGAAGGCATGCCTAGTGACTGTGTTCCTCTCGTTTGTTTATATTATGCACCTGTGGGCCAGGGGAACAGCCTCTATGTCACCTGATGGACAGACACTCCATGCACTAGTGTCTGTAGAGAAGACAGTGCCAAGGCAAGGCTGTGAGCATCATTCATCTGCTTATCCTCCTGGCTGCCTCCTTCATCAGCATCGAGCTCTACTGCCAGGGCTCATGAGCCACCCAGAAACATTGCAGCTTGGTGCTCTGAGTGCTGTGCCTGTTGGCAGCTGCCCACTGACCTACCTGTGACCTGCATGTCCTTCTGGAATGCCCCAAAGCTAACTTTCCCCTCCACGCTGGCTTTTTCTCAAAGCCAGTCAGCGATGCTGACCAAGTTTGAAGGCTCATTTCAGACTTCATTGCATGAAGATCTCAAGCCCATCCTTCCTTTTTCCTCCCCCTTTCCCTCCTCCTCTCCCTCCCACCATTCAGTGATGCTCCCAAGGACCTGGATCCTTCCTTATTCCCAGCACCAAGAGTGTGATCTCCAAACAATCACTTCCATATCACTCGCCTAGTGTGCAAACACATCCATGGGATTGTGGGGTGTAAATGGTGGTGATGCTGAGAACTAGTCTCTTCAATGACTTTGTAAAGTGGAGTTTGGGGGTTTCTCTGAGGGCATAAGAGGAATCTACAACGTCCAGAAATTAATATCTCTATCCTCTCACTCAAAAGATGCAATGTGGAGGCCGGGCACCCTCTTAGGCAGGTTGGCTCCAGCATCCACAGCCTTATGTAGCAAGCTTAGATACTGTGAGCTAGGAAATGGGATACAGGACATAGGATTTTACAGTGTGCTCTTTTCACAGGGACCTTCATTCCAGCAGGGCCTGCTGAATTCAAACCCAGGAGGCCATCAATTGAGCAAACAGGGGTCACCAAAAGAGGTCCTTAGAAAAGATCTCCAGAGTGATGGTGAGTGGGGTGAACTTGAGATAGGTCCGGATCATCATGGGCGTTAGAAATGGGTGATCACCTTTTCACGAGGGAGACAGTGGGGTGAAGGACAGGCACATGGCAAGAGGTCTGCATTCTTTGTCTCTATAGATCTCCATCTGTGTTCAACATGTCTGTCTTCTAATAACATAGGTGGCTATGAGGGTAGGATTCTGATAACAATATTTTGGGGAAAATAAAAAAGTTTGGCTTAGTCTTTCTTTCTGCTCCTAATCTCTCTGTCTCTCTATGTGTCTTGGCCTCTCTGTGTGTGTCTCTGTTTCTCTCTGTCTCTTTGTCTGCCTGTCTCTCTGTCTCTCTTTGGCTCTGTGTCTCTGTCTGTCTGTCTGTCTCTTTCTCTCTCACCTTTTTCTCTCTCCCTGAGGTACACAGAGGAATGGCTGCATCAGACTGCTGCAGAAATCAAGAGCCAAGCATTCCTGGCTTCCCTACTCCATGAGCCCCGAGGACACAATTTGGCTGAACTCCCAGATGCAAACACAGACAGGGAGGCACTGGGGCTCTGTAGTCATTTCTCTGTGGTGGAAAGAAATGGAGCACAACTCCAGAATTTGGCTAAACACTGCATCGCATTAAATAAGAATTAACAAGGAGTCTTACAGGCCCCTTGGGGGCACGTGGCAAGTGGAATATTCCTAATAGATTTAATTGGGGTTGTTAACAGGAGACACTGGTAGTGTGGGAGCAAGGCCCTTTGAGTGTGACCTGGTGGTCAGGAGGAACAGGTACTGGGAAGCCCCTCCCTCCTCAGTGGGTGTGGCTCAGTCTGGCTGGTCTTCCCTCTGAGCCTAGATTTCTTCATCCTTCATGGCAGTGTAATAACGGCTTTTTTTTTTCCCTCAGCTGTTGCTAGGGATGGAAGTGGCACACGTCGCAAACATCTTACCATACGCTGCTAAGAGCACAGTGGGCCTGAGATAAATTATGGCTGTCACTACCAACTGGTCCGGCATCATTACTACCGACAAGAATCACCTGGTTAACAGGAGTCAGAGCTGGAATTTCAATGTGTTTTGCCACTTCCTCAGCCTGTGGTTTTTCTCTGACTGTAAACAAAACCAGCATCCAATCACCTCACCGTGCAAGTATGGATGAGGGCAAGGGTGGACAGATAGGAAAAGAGTTAGCAAGAGCGACATCAAACCTTCCTCCCAGCCACAATAAAATGCCCTCAGCTGGAGGTAGGGTGTTGCAGCCGCCCCCTTCTAGCTGGAATTTTATCTTGAGCTTGTGCAGGTCTTGGGCACCCCGTCACGGCTCCTGTGAGTTCACAGGTGCTTCTGCCCTGTTGTGTGCAGAAATCAGGTTCCTTGTCGTCTTCAGCTGTCTCTGGAGTTCACAGTCTTTCTGGCCCTGCTTCCACGGTGATCTCTGGGTCTCAGGAGGAGGGATGGGATACTGATGCCCACTTCGGGCTGAGCTCTCCCCAATCTCTTATCCTCTGCACGCTGACCAGTTGTGCCTCTCTGTGTTGATTTCCATCTGCTGCAGATAGTCGCAGCTCTGATCAGTGCTGAGAGATGCGCTGATCTCTGGGTATGAGGATAAATCAGCAGGAGTGGGTTTAATGCCATGCCCATTTAACAAGGTAATTAGCAGTGGGTTCTCCCCGAGAGCTTGTGACCTGTTTAGTCACATGTCCTTGGCTCTATAATGGCATTAGGTATGGGTTCCGTCTTGTGGAGCAGAACTTAAATACAATCAGAAAGTTGTTGTTTTTGATACAAGCTATGAAAATGGTCATTGTTATGCTAAAAGACCTTCTTCCTTTCACCCCAAGACTTGAATAATGGGGACATATGGCATCCTAGGAAGGAGATTGCACCTGATTCTTCTTCAATCAGTCAGACCTGTGGATGTTTTAAAAAGCAGTCTCAGGGTTGTAGCCATTTGAAGGCTACTGATGCAGAATTAAAACTCAAAATCAAACTGGACTGTTCCAGTTTGCATCCTGTATACTCCTGTTATTGAGGGCACAACATTGAGCAAGCAGATTAACATGCCTGTGCCTCAGTTTCCTCCTATGTGGGAGGGGGGTGATTATAGGACCTTCCTCAGAGTGTTGCACAAAGAATTAAATGTATTCACTGTTGCTGAGCTCTCAGAAGACTGCTGGGCGGGAACCAAGTGCTGCGCAAGGGGAGCGACCATAAAATAATCATCTGCAAAATGAAAAAGTAATGTAATAGAGAGATTTAAATCATATAGGGCCTGTGTTATTCATTCTCAAACAAAATGTTATTAAAAGTTTAAAGCGTTGTCATTGACTCCAAAAGCATGTTGTCCCTTGGTACTTTGGACAGGATGTTCGGGCTCCCTGGGGAAAAAAAATGGAACTTGCTCCTTGGACAGCCGCTCTCATTAATTTTAATACAGATGCCACAAACTTCTCTCACAAAATGTGAAACATAGTTTTTAATTTGCTCTTCTGGCTCCTGCAAGACTGAGGTGACGTGCTGGAAAATATATCAATTAGGTTCATTTCCCAGGAAGAAATAGCAAACCTCTGCTCACCAGGTCAGTGTGGAAGGAGCGGAGGCATTGAAGGTGACCCCAAAGACCACAGTGCTTAATGGCAGCTGTAGGAGGAAGCTGGGAACTCCTTGGTTCTGACCACAGGCTTTTGTTCAGAGATGTCTGGGGAGCCCAAAAGTGTCCCAACAAGAAGAACGCGGTTCTAGCTTGGGGGAGGGTTTGGTATCTGTTGTAGAGTGTGGTCTTCTGACCAAAATGGCCACTACTTTCATCAGGTCAGCGGTGCCCTCTTGAAAGAGTCCATCACTTAACCTTCCCTTCAGTTCTTTCTGAGGCTTTAAACCAAATTTCAAACAGTATTCTATTCCAAATAACACCATGTAGGTCTGACAAAGAATGACTTTTTGGCTCAACTGAAGTACAATTATAGCCTGTGAAACACTAATGATAATTGCATAATCATAACTAATACTCAGTGTTAAATTTGCTGATTGCCTCAAAATGTTCTTTATTATAGCCATTTTGTTTAAATTAGGATGAAAACCTCTAAAGAAAAAGAAAGTCGTCCTACTTTCTTTAACTGAGTCAGTTTCCTATAAGCTGTGAATGCCGCCTTCCCTCATCTCCTCTTGACATTTACTCAGTGGAAACCTGACTTGGGACTGGAGGCAGAGCTCAGCAATTAAGGGCACTTGCTGCTCTTTCAGAGGATCTGTGCTGAGTTCCCTGCACCCACGTCAAGTGGCTCACAACCCCCTGTAACTCCATCTCTGGATGATCTAACCTCCTCTTCTGCCCTCTGCAGTACTGTGCTCACCAAAATAGAATAAAAAGAGGACAAAACCCTGATTTGTTTATCTAGTGTTAACTCTCACATCTGTAATTGACTCTTTGCAGCCCAGAAGTGTATTGAACTCCCTAGTTTGTAGAGGAAATTTTCTGCTACTTCATAGGTGGTCTGGAAGCTTAGCAGCAGAAATTTAAGTTTCTTCCATGAGGGTCTCATTGGTATCTAATTCGAGTAGGCTCATGTCTTTGAACTCTTGATTCCCCAGCTGGTGATGCTGTTTGACACATTGTGTAGTGTTTGAGGCAGGGTGTCTGACTGCTACTCAGGGCAGCCTTTGAATGTTATAGCCTGTCCCTGCTTCCGATTACACTATTCTGTGTCTTCTGACTCACCAAAAATGTGAACCATTCATGCCGCAAGCTCCTATCTCTACAGACAGGGCTGTCAGGCTCCATGTCTTCCCATGATGATGGACTAATTCCCCTGAAACTGAGTTGGAACTACCTCAGCTCCTTTACGTTGTTCTTGTTAACCATTCTGTCACAATTACAGGAAGGAAAACTAACATAGATGATAAAATTTAATCATAGAAAACTACATGTGGGGGACCACTCAAACACTTGTAACTTCATCAAATTATAGCACTGAGGCATTCAAAATACAGGCCTTGTGAGACGGCTTAGTAGGTAAAAGTGCTGACTGCCAATCTGATGACCCAAGTTCAATCCTTAGGACTCACTAGGTAGAGGAATTGAAAGTTTCTCTCAAGGTGTCCTCTGACCTCCATACCTGTGCCATGGCATACACACATGCACAGCCCCCAAATGCACACAAAACAAATAAATAGAAAGGAAACAAAAACAGAGTCCATTTGAAAGTCATGGTTTAAAGCAACTCTGTTAAGGTAGGATCACTATCTGTCTACGAATGTGTACCAAAGTGCATATGAGTTAAATGTATGTATGATGAGATAGTGCTTTGCAATCTAGAAGGTTAAGAAAATGAAAGGAAGTGAGGCACATACTGTGTTTGGGGAGAATGACCTTTCTGTATGGTTTCCTTCCTGCCTCTCTGCTCTGCACCAGCAGCCAGTCCCCTACTGAGTTCCAGCTTGGATTCTTTCCTGCTCTGACTGGTCTTCCATTCTCTGCATCCTAGTGCTTCATCTCCTTCTTTCTTCAGGCTGCTGGGAAGACCGTCCCTGCCCTCCCTGCTCCAAGCAGAACGCAAGTTGCTTGAGTAGCCAACTGAAACAGCAACAAGGCACTTTACTGGACAGGACAAAGGTAATGGCTCCCTCATCTTGAAAGATCTTTGTCGCTGAGCTGTCAAGACTGTGTTTGCTCTGGTCCTCCTTCCACTCACTGGGCCCTGACTTGTGTCCCGTAGCAGCCTGCCTCCCACTCAGAATTGAGCTTCAGTCTTCTCCCTTCACCACATCGCTTTGATTTTCCATGTCGGCCATTTGACATACTTGGGACTTGGGCATGAATCCTTCTGTCCATACTCTACCCGCATGTCTGTGCTTCTTTAATTGTCAGCATGACACACCTCGGATAGCCTGGAGAGAGAGTCTCCATGGGGATACAGTGTCTAGATCAGGTTGACTGTGCGCATGCCTGTGGAGCACGCTCTTGATTGTACATTGATTTAGAAGGATCTAGTCTTAGAGCGGGGAACACCATTCCCACAATTTGAGTCCTAGACTTTTAAGAGTGGAGGCAGTTAGCCAAGCACCAGCTGTGCATCTGATACCCTGTCCCTGGTTTTGGATGCGATAGGAGCAGACCCCTTAAGCTCCTGATGCTTTGCCTTCCCTACTCTGAGGAACTCCGACCTGGAATCTAAGCTAAAATCAACCCTCTCTCCCTTACGTTGCTTTTTGTCAAGGTATTGTTTTTATCACCGTAAAAGAAATGAAACTAGAGCAGTGCCCAAGCCACGAACAAATTTTACTGGAATTTTTAAAGATACACTTGGAACCACAGTAACTTCAGAAAACCTCCACTGACTGACCTCTCTCATCCTCACCACCATTTTCCCTCCTCAGTGTCTATGACAAAGTCTACAAGACTCCGCCTCCATCCCTTCTTTCCTCTTCCCTCCTCCCACTCTTTCTCTCCTTGCTCTTGTTTCAATCATCTCAGAATATTGCTATAGATCAATACTATGCGTATTAATTGTATTGCCCTAATTTTATAAGTCCCTCAAAGGTCAACATTGGAGTGAGCAGTGAAAGTCAAGCTGCAGACGCAAGGCTGGCGGCCCATTTCGGAGTTCACCTGGCTCTCCAGGCTCAACTCCTGCCTGACATCCAGGCTCCATGGACATCAGCCACACTGGCCTGCTTGGAACCAAAGCACTCTGGCTATAGTCTCACCCCAGGACCTCCATGCATACTGTTCCCGCTGCCTTGATTCCTGGAGAGCCCTCTTGGCCTACTCACAACCTCACAGCCTTCAGAACCCTCCCCCTGTATTGATATTCTGAGGTCGTCCCTGATCCAAGCTGGGCAGATTATCAACATTGTTTCTTATTTACCCACTCAGTCCTAATTACCCTTCAAAGGAAGCGCTGTAATTTGATGTCTTTGTATTGAACTAACTCCTGGTTATTTACAAGATGCTAGGACACAAAGTACATGAGGGAAGATTCTGAATGAAAGGACCCATCTCTCTAGAGAGGCTTGGAGACAGCTGTTGCATGAGTTCTAATAAAAATAAATAAAATTGATCCTAATTTAAAAAAAAAGAATTTGGAGCCAGATACTGGGTCAAGTGACGAAAGATCTGAGAAAGGACAAGCCACAGTCACCTTTTACCTTGCTGTCTCCTCTCGCCTTATATTGTTCTCTCCGCCTCTCTGTACAGACCTCCAGACCTCTATGAATAACTTGTGGCTAGTTCCACCCTCTGATCTTCAGACAAGCTTTATTTGTTAGAGTATAAGCAAGATATTACCACATTTCTCCCATTTTTTGTCTAAAAACAGGTTATAATAAAAGGAAAACTACATACAATAATTACAATAACTATATACAATATTTACAGGCAAAAATGCATCAACAATATCTAGTCCATTAGCAACTAACAAATTCAGAGAAACTACTCCATATCTATCCTATCTTGATGAGTCCAAAAGGTTGTACTAATTCACTTTCTATTCTAGATTGCATTATCAAAACTTTTAATGTCTCTCAACCTAATACACATTACACCTCTTTAGTGAATTTCTTTTCCAAATCTGGTAACAAGGAAAACTATAACTATAAAGTCTTCAACTCCATCAGAGATCCAAGAAGATAGTAATATTATTACCTGAGTAAGTGTGAAGTGCAAGCAAGCAACTTCCAAAAAATGTGAGGAATAACAGAAACAGCTGTCTGCCTGGAAGGTCACCCAAGGTTCCTCTGCAATGTTGGGGCATCCATCTTCAGCCTACAGGCCTAGCATATGTCATGAGCTTTTCTGTGAAGCAGGATATTCTGAAGGGCTGTCCCACGTCTTGGCAAAGTTCAGCAGTCCTTTCTTTTGTGTCTTGCTTGTCCAATTTGAACAGCATATTGTCAGCAGTCAAGACAAGAGCACTTTCTTGCCCAGTGGCTAACTTTTGCCACAAAGAAAGTAAACTGCATGTGGAGTTTCTTCAATGCTCATCTTCTTCTCTGAGGTAGATTGGTGCAGCCAGGAGCAGATTTTTCTCATTGTCATAAAAAAAGAAAAGAATCTATGTAATTAAAACATCTCAAATTCCATAGTCTGTAGATCTCTAAAATGTTTGAAGATGACCTGTCTATCTAAAATATATTTGTTTGACCTTGAAAACATACCTAATATTACTTCAAGTTTGACTGTAATGACTAACAACTAACTTGCATTTCCTTATATCCTAATTAGTTGGCAATAATAACTTTCAAGGTCTATAAATTAGCTTTACATTTTTACATGAGCTGTATAGGTAAAATACCTTGAACAAGATTAGAAATGTAATTCTAAAAAAAATTAAAAAAAAGATTAGAAATGTATATACAGTATGTTCTAACAAAATTAATCACAAATTTGTATTACTATACAAAGATCTATATCAATGTAAAATATTTAAAACTAGTAGTTGCTTTTTTGGTTTCAAAGTAGATTCAATAATCTACTTTTTTATCCTGTTTCTATATCTCTCCTTTTTCTTTTCAGAGTAGATGCAATAATCTACTCTTATGTCCTATCATATCTATAGCCCCCTTTCTTTCTTTTTTTCAAAAGAAGAACCCTTAATCTAATACCTTTTTAAAATTTTTGTATTGACCATTACCAATAACAACTTCTAACCAATCACCTAAACTATGAAAAACATCCAATAATCCTTTGAACAATAAAAATCCACCCACTCCACTTCTTGAGAATATGTGTAATAGTATCGTGTTCTTAAATTTACTCCTTGTTGTCTGGGGGCGATGGCATCTTTAGGGAGCCTGAAAAGAAAAAATTGTGTTACTTGTCAAGTCCTGGGAGTGGTAGCTTTATCTTTTATTGTCCAGTCTCTACATAATGGCAAAGTAAAAGGCATGTCTCAAGTCCTGGCTAGAGTAGTCTGTAAGGTTGGATCATCTCAGCGAGCCTCCTCAAAATTGTCCTGAGCAGTTTGTAGTCCATAGCTGATATTTAGATGATGTTTGTCACCTTAGCGGCATTTTCATAGTCCTGGTGGCATCGTCATTGTGGGGTCTCATCATTCTTTTGGAGACATCAAAGATTGCTGTAGACATGGTCATGACTCCCTGCCGAAAATTCAAACATTTTAAATGTCATATGCAGCAGATCTCAAGAAAGTTAAAGGATCAATACTTGTTAAGTAAATCCAGAGTACAGAAACCTAATTCCTAGCTACCTGATAGAGTCTCAAACCCAAAATCATGTACAGGAAGTGAGAGAGAGCCTTTTTATAGAATTAGTTAATACTCTATATGACCATTAATATTAATACAAAAATTTAATATATATTAATCTTATAAATTTTGATATAATATTTATATTGTAAGTAAAGCTTTAAAGAATCAAAAACCCAACAGATTATGAGATTAGTGGCAATAAGATAGTCCCTTAATTTTGTTTTTTTTTCTGTTTTATATTAGGAAGCTCTTCAGACATGAAACAGAGATTTTGGAATTTACTTTAACAAGCATGCTTGGGTTTAGAGATGGAGAAAGCCAACTTCAAAGTCAGCTTTATTTTTTTAAAATTTATTGATTTTATTGAGCTATACATTTTTCTTTGCTCTCCTCCCTACCTCTCCCCTCCCCTTCATCCATCTCCAAAGGTCCCCATGCTCCAAATTTACTCAGGGGATCTTGTCTTTTTCTACTTCCCAAGTAGATTAGATCTATGTATGTCTCTCTTGGGGTTCTCATTGTGGTCTAGGTTTTCTGGGATTGTAATTTGAAGGCTGGCTTTTCTTTGCTTTTTGATTAAAAACCACTTATGAGTGAGTACATGTGATAATTGTCTTTCTGTGTCTGGGTTACCTCACTCAAAATGATGTTTTCTAGTTCCATCCATTTGCCTGCAAAATTCAAGATATCATTATTTTTTCTGCTGTGTAGTACTCCATTGTGTAAATGTATCACATTTTCCTTATCCATTTTTCAGGCGAGGGGCATTTAGTTTGTTTCCAGGTTCTGGCTATGACAAACAAAGCTGCTATGAACACAGTTGAGCAGCACAGGAGACCACTTCCTAAATATAACCCCAGTAGCACAGACACTGAGAGAAACAATTAATGGGACCTCCTGAAATGGAAAACCTTCTGTAAAGCAAAGGACACAGTTAACAAGAAAAAAAGACAGCCTATCTATAGTATAGGAAAAGATCTTCACCAACTCCACATCAGACAGAGGACTGATCTCCAAAATATACAAAGAAGTCAAGAAATTGATTATCCAAAAAGCAAATTATCCAGTTTAAAAAAAATGGAGTACAGACCTAAGCAGAGAACTCTCAACAGAGGAATCTAAAATGGCTGAAAGACACTTAAGGAGATACTCAAAATCCTTAGTCATCAGAGAAATGCAAATCAAAACAACTTTGAGATTCCATCCTATAGATGTAAGAATGGCCCAAGATCAAAAACACTGATGACAACTTATGCTGGAGAGGATGTGGGGTAAAGGGAACTCTTCTGTATTGCTGGTGGGAGTGCAAGCTGGTACATTTCCTTTGGATGTCAGTGTTGTTATTTCTCGGAAAATTAGGAAACAACCTTCCTCAAGACCCAGTAATACCACTTTTGGGTATATATCCAAAGGATGCTCAATCGTGACACAAGGACAAGTGCCAGCTTTAATTTTTAACTGGACTAAGACTACAAGAGATCGTTTGTATTTTATGTCTGTAGAGAACACCAAAAAGAAACTTTTGGAAAAAGTTATGAAACTTTATTCTGTTGGAAATGTGATCTACCAATAGGCCAGTTTATTCTTTTTCTTGAACATTTTTTTTCT
Source organism: Myodes glareolus (assembly GCF_982192425.1). Taxonomy (NCBI): domain Eukaryota; kingdom Metazoa; phylum Chordata; class Mammalia; order Rodentia; family Cricetidae; genus Myodes; species Myodes glareolus. Next base: position 119,268,537 of record NC_142027.1, read on the forward strand.
AGAATATTTGTCCACTTTCTTCAAGTGTCTCATTTGTCCAGTGGTCTTCAGATTCCCTAGCTGAATGCCTTTATTCTTTTGAAAAGACGGAAACAAAACCCTTCCCAACCCTAATTTTTGTGAGGTTCCCTTGTGGCAAATTATATCTGATCAAATGAAAAGCATTTGCTAGCCTTATAAGCTAGTTTAGATTGAACAGCCATGCTGTTTGATAAACTGTCATCTCTTTTAATTAAGAGGTTTCTATGGTTTAAATTGAAGCTTCATCAATTTGGATGGTATCCATAAATTTTTCTTCTTCTGTGGAAGCAAAAGCAAAACCCCTTCCCCAACATAACACATGCCCTGGTTTCCATTCGAAGGTCAACACATCTTTAAAGTCTATCAGCTGATTTAATTTCATAGTTTTTTTTCTATTATCCGGTGTCTCACCACAGCTGTTGTTCCTTTCTCATCATCATTTAGAAAATTCAAAGTTAATAAAGCATTGTGTGATCTATTTCTGGGGGTATATATCATTCTTTTCTGTTTATTTAACATACACTTTAGAGTTCGATTTGATCTTTTCATAACTGCCTGGCCTGTAAGATTGTGTGGATAACCTGTAATATGTTTTATATTATAAAGAGCAGAGAAACTGTTTCATTTTACAGAGATGCTGAAGCATTGTCTGTGCTAATTTATTTTTTTAATTTTTTTTTTATTGAGCTACATATTTTTCTCCACTCCCCTTATTTCCTTTTCCCCCCTTCTATCCTCTCCCATGGTCGCCATGGTCCCAGTTTATTCAAGAGATCTTGTCTTTTATACTTTTCATGTAGATTAGATCTCTGTATGTCTCTTCTAGGGTCCTCATAGGTTCTCTGGGATTGTGAATTGTAGGCTGGTGCTTTTTTTTGCTTTATATCTAAAGGCCACTTATGAATGAGTACATATGATATTTTCCTTTCTGGGTAGGGTCACCTCACTCAATATCTTGCTTTCTAGATCTAACCATTTGTCTTCAAATTTCAAGATGCCTTTATTTTTTTCTGCTGTGTTGTACTCCATTGTGCAAATATACCACATTTTCCTTGTCAATTTTTTGATCGAGGGTTATTTCTAGGTAGGTTCTGACTATGACAAACAATGCTACTATGAACATAGTTGAGCACATGTCCTTGTGGTACAACTGAGCATCCTTTGGATATATATTCAAAAGTGGTGTTGCTGGGTCTTGAGGTAGGTTGTTTCCTAATTTACTGAGAAATCATCACACTGATATCCAAAGGGACTATACCAGTTTGCACTCCCACCAGCAATGGAGGAGTGTTCCCTTTACCTCATATCCTCTCCAGCATAGTTGTCATCAGTGGTTTTGTTCTTGGCCATTCTGATAGGTGTAAGATAGAATCTCAGAGTTATTTTGATTTGCATTTCTCTGATGGCTAACGGTGTTGAGCATTTCCTTAAGTGTCTTTAAGCCATTTTGAATTCCTCTGTTGAGAGTTGTCTGGTTAGGTCTGTGCCCCATTTTTAATGGATTATTTGTTCTTTTGATAATCTGTCTTAATTTATACAGGTATACCCATGATAGCCATGACTTTTAGCAACTGTATGAGTCATTCTTTTCAGAACTCAAATCAATTGCCCATTTATATTCTGAATAGGTATCAATGGTGTAGATACATATTTTAATTTTCCAAATTCTACAAAATGAAACAAAGTCGTCTGTGAGATTTCATTCCTTTGAATATCCTTTGGGTTACTTTGTGCAGATAGTGGTGTTTTGTTGTATATAGAACAACTAGACCATTTTCTTATAATTTTATTGACTTGCTGCCAAGTGATGGAAAAATCCTCTTTCAAGCCTTTGCTATTGACATGATTTTTCTGAAATTCTGAGCCCTCCAGCACATTTCCCATGAATATTTGATCAGTTTCTTCATTATCTTGTGCCCAACTAGATCAGTCAGTAAAGCACGAAACTCTTAATCTCAGGGCCATGGGCTCAAGCCCCACATTGGGCACCAATTGTCGCACAAGTTCTAATTGATCTTAGGAATAAAAACTTGGAGCCAGATATTGGGGTAAATGATGGAAAACCTAAGAGAGAAAGGAACAAGCCATAGTCAACTCTTACCTTACTAACTTGTCAGCCAGAAAAAAAAAAAGACTGAATGCCTCTCTTCCACCCCCTTATTTCCCTCTTCCCTCTCTCTGCTCAACAATATCACTTCCTGTCTGTTTGTGCAGACCTTGAGACCTCTATGTTTAAATAGTTGGTAGCTCCACCCTCTGATCTTCAGACAAGCTTTATTTGTTAGAGTACAAACAAGATATCATCACAGACAACAACTGGTTATGCAGCTTGAGTGATTACTTCTCAACTGATTAAAAAGCTTGAGTGGATGTTTCCCAAACAACATTTTCTGTCACATTTATTTGTTGGGGTTGACTTACATTTCTGGGATCAGAAAAAAAGGACTGCAGAAAACAGGGTTACACAATCATTGTTAATGTGTCTGAGTCTTCTCTACCTGACTTTCAAGGAAGGCAAGGGGACTTCATTTAAACTGAAAACACATTTGAATGGCATGAGGGAATTTAGGGAGGGAGGGGAAATCTCAGAACCTCTCAGTGCAAAAAAAGTAATTGGGGAAACGGTTTATAGGGCTGAGCAGTTTCTTCAAGGTGATACAGCGAAAAGAGTCAATTAAAACCATTTCTTACAACACAGCTGGAGACAAAACCCTGGAAAAGTGGATTCTATTACTCCCCACGAATAACAGATGGTCCACACACACTAAAATTGTTGAGAACCAAAGCCAGTGTACTGCCTGTTCTGTGCTAAACAGCCTTGAGACAGGGGCACATTTTCTTGCTCCTTTATTAAATAATACTCAGAACAAGCTCAATTTATCTGCTTACTCCAGAGAATGCAGAAGGAAAATTCGAAGGGGAACCCAAGCAGCTTACTTACGGTGATTTATTTCTTTCACCTTGAAATTCTGCAGGATGCTTGCAGCTTTGGGTCCACCAATCCAAATCATCAACTTTCTGCTTTGCAAATTTCCCCTGACCCTGGCCATGTATCAGATTTCATCACTTTAGGGGATGTCATGTTGGATCCCGAGATGAAGCTACACACTGTGCATTGCACTGACTTTCTAGGCTTAGCTGATCAGCACTTTACTAAAGCCCCTCTCATGCTTGCTTCTGACACACAGGCTCCCAGGTGCTGGATTGGGAAGCAAAGGCCCATGCTTTCAATACATACTGTTTCTTCATACATCATTTCTCAGTGTAACAGGATGTTTGTCCTGCACCTACTTTTCCCAGACGAATCACTGAAAGGTATTTGTGAATGGACAGCAGTTCTTTTCTCTGGGTTATCGGCTTTAAAACACGTGGAATTGGAAGCCAGAGACCTGTAAGGGACCAGGTGTGAGTCAGGGACCTCCAAGGGAGCAGGCCTGAGCCAACAACCTCGGCCAGAGCAGGTTCAAGGTAGCTACCTCAGTGGGAGCAGATCCAAGCAAGAAACATCCATGGATGCAGACCCAAATGACCCCGGTATTGCTGAGTGACTCCTGGGAGCACTTAGCCACATCCAGGAAGACCGAGTGATGTCCTGGGCGACAGGAACCGTGGCCCTGATTGCACCATGATCTAAGCCTTGGATCCACTGGTACCTTGAGGACTGATCACCAGAGACACAGTCCCAACTACACCAATCAGAGGAAAAGATAGGTAGATAAGGTAAGAACACACTCAACACCACAAGAGCAACACAACATCAATAAAAACTAATTACCCTACAACAGCAACACTTGAACAACCAAATATAGATGATGCAGAAGAAAATGACCTAAAAATAACTTTAGGAGAATGTTTGAGGCCCTTAAAGAGAAAATGAAAAATTCCCTCAAAGAAATGGAAGAAAAGACAAACAAAAATTGAAAGACATCAACAAATCCCTTAAAGGAAAACAAGAAAAAACAATCAAACGGATGAAAGAAACTATTCAAGACATAAAAACTTAAATAGAGACAGTAAAAAAACACAAACCGAGTAAATTATAAAAATGAAAAGTATGAAAAAACAATCAGGGATCACAAATGCAAGTATAAACATCAGAATACAAGAGATGGAAAAAAGAATCTCAAGCGCTGTACATACAATAGAGGAAATAGACTCATCAGTTAAAGAAAACATTAACTCTAGCAAAAGCTTAAAACAAAATATCCAAGAAATATGGGACACCAAGAAAAGACCAAATTTAAGAATAATAGGAATAGAAGAAGGAGAAGTCATCAAAAATACAGAAAATATATTCAACAAAAATATAGAAGAAAACTTTCCCAACCTAAAGTAAGCAATGTATACAAGAAGCTTACAGAACGTCAAATACACTGGATCAAAAAAAAAAAATGTTCCCTAGTCACATAATAATCAAAACACTAAACATACAGAATAAAGAAAGAATATTAAGAGCTGCAAAGGAAAAAATTCAAGTAACGTATAAATGCAGACCTATCAGAATTACACCTGACTTCTTAATGGAAACAATAAAAGCCAGAAGGTCCTGATCAAGTTTTGTGCACTTGGTTATTTAGCCCTCATAAAACCAGATATATCACTTGTAAACACACAAAGACTCATCAGCAATGCAGCTCCATGGATAAAAAGGAGCTGTGCACCATCAATGTCAAGGAAATACACACCTGAACCACAGAAGTCAGTGGGAACTGCCCAGAGTGTGTGGACAAGGGACACATTTTATGCCATTTGTAATAGCGTAAATCCCTAGAACCTCTATGGGAAACAGAATTGCAGTGATTTCAACAGTTAAAAATAGAATAAGTCACATGGATGTGTCTTATGAAGCAATCCCTCTTCTGGGTGTGGATCCAGAGGAGATGAAATCCATGTGTCAAAGAGACATTCCCATTCCCATGGTGTGTGCAGCAATGTTCATGATAATCGGAAGATATTCTATTGGCCCTTCTGTTGCTGTGAGAAAACATTCAACTCAAAGGGACTTAGGGCATTTAAGGTTTATTTTAGCTTAGAGGTCACAGCCCATCACTGACAGAATTCAAGGCAGGAACGTGATGTTAGGACAGCATGTTATGACACACAGAGTTACCTCATTTCATAACTAAGCAGTACAGCAGGAGCCATAGAGGATGTTACTTGTTGCACCAAAGGCCACCTTATACTCAGTTAGCTTTCTTACACAGTTCAGGAATGCCTGCCTAGGGAATGATGCCACCCAGAGTGGGCCGGTTATTCCTGCATCAATGCACAATGAAGACAATCCCTTCAGACATGTCCATAAACTAGTTTCCTCTACAGGATTTCCAACTAAGACTCTTCCCAGATTAACTCTACATTGCATCAAGTTGACAGTCGAAACTAACCAGAACCTTTCCTAGGAATGGACAACTTATGTCTTCTCACTCTTATACCGTAAACAATACAGTGTGCTGAGCATTTGCTTAGCATTTATATCACATTGGGTATGAAGTCATCCAGAGATGACTGAAGTGCACAGAACAGTGCACACAGCCTGCACACACATATATGAAGATTATCTACATAAAAGCAGAAAAAAGGGAAAATTAGAGCCAATTGTCTAGAACTCATAATAGTGTGGGTGTCTGTGAGAGATGGGTGTATTCACATGAGTGGTGTGTTTCCACGTGTGCATGAGGAGGTCACAAATCAAACTCAGATGTTGTTTTCTATGTGTGCTCTACCCTGTGTTTTGAGGCAGGGTCTCACACTAGGTCTAGAGCATCTTTATTCCTCTTGGCTGTTTGGCCAGCAAGCGCCAGGAATCTGTCTGATTCCATCTCCCCAGTGTTGGGATTATAAACATTACCCCTATGCTCTGTTTTATATGGATTCCAGGGGGCTGGAACTCAGATCTTTTTGATTGCATAATGAGCACTTTACTGGTATCATCTCCACAGAACCTAAATTGTAATAATTCCCACAATAAAATCCTGTATATTAAAATAAAACTTGCTCCTGTCTTGGTATACTTCCAAACAGACTCTTCCTGTTTGTTTCTGGTTTGTCCCTAATACATTCCTTTATGTCCAATATTTTTACCTTTCCCTTTCAATTCTTTCTTCCATCCTTCCTTCATCTCTCTCTTCCTCTATCTTCCCTCTTTCAGCTTTAGGGATCATTCTTGGATGTCTTGTTTCCTAAGACACAGCATTAAACTTGGCTGTGTTTATTCGTTTCCATGCTTAATACCTATTTACCATCTTCCCCATCTTAAATATAAGCTCAATAGGGGCACTGATTGCTTTCTATTTTGGTCCATATCGAAAGCACTCAATTGACAGAACGAGACTTCTTCTGCATTTACCATCCAACAGCTGTTATTGGGCATCTCTCTGCTGAGTGACTCTGGTGCAGACAAACCAAGCCCTGCTCCTTCAGAGGATTGACTCTGATTCTCATGCCAGCCACGAACTCAAGATTCCCACTCAACTGAGGCAGAGGGCATTAGCAATTTTCCATTTCCTTGGCACGCTTAACTCATTCAATATTTTATTATAATAAAAGAAAATATCCAAGCCAAATCTTTCAGAGCTGATGTTGAGAGTCCTCTGTGCTTGAGAGATCAATTCCTGAAGGTGAGGCATTTCCACTCCCTTAGTTCCATTTCCTTAGACAAAGCTAAGTTCATTCCTCCTGCTCTATGTAGCTACTATTGACTTCTCATTATAAACTCACAGTTTTGCATTCTTCTCCATTCCCAACACAGTCTCAGCATAGAATTGCCTTCTCACTAATCCCATCAGTTTGGTGATTACATGAAAATTTTCTATCTACTTATTATCTCATAAAAATAGTTTAAGGCACATATCTTATAATTGTTATTTTCATTTAATTAGCCTTATTTATATTTTTCACCATTCTCAGCATTAAATATAATAAAAAGTTAGCATATCTGATTCTTGTTTTAATTCTTTAGTATTTGCTACCCCCTCTTGTGCTTTGTACGTTTTTAAGTTTGACTGCATTTTAAGAAAAATTATTTTAGAACTGATCATGGTTTTAGGAAGCTGGAACTTGCCTGGTGCAAAAATATTGGCATTCCAATTTCCAGGAGGATCTATATATGTTTTTCTTTGGGTTCACCTTGTTATTTGGCTTCTCTAGGCTTGTGAACTACAGGCTTAATGTCCTTGGTTTATGGCTAGAGTCCATTAATGAGTGAGTACATACCATATTCCTCTTTTTGGGTCTGGGTTATCTCACTCAAGATAGTGTTTTCTATTTCCATCCATTTGCATGAAAAATTCAAGATGTCATTTTTTCTGAGTAGTACTCTAAAGCATATATATTCCACACATTCTTTATCCATTCTTTCATTGAGGGGCATCTAGGTTATTTTCAGGTTCTGGCTATTACAAATAATGCTGCTGTGAACATAGTTGAGCAAATGCTTTTGTAGTATGATTGGGCATCTCTTGGGTATATTTTCAAGAGTGGTATTGCTGGATCCTGGGGTATAATGATTCCCAATTTCCTGAGAAACCGCCACAATGATCTCCAAAGTGGTTGCATTCTCACCAGAAATAGATGAGTGTTCCCTTACTCCACCTCCTCTCCAGCATAGTCTATCATTTGTATTTTTGATTTTAGCCATTCTGACAGGTGTAAGATGGTATCTCAAAGTTGTTTTAATTTGCATTTCCCTGATTGCTAAGGAAGTTGAATATGACCTTAAGTGTCTTTTGGCCATTTGAACTTCTTCTGTTGAGAATTCTCTGTTCAGTTCAGTATTCCATTTTTTAATTGGGTTAATTAGCATTTTAAAGTCTAGTTTCTTGAGTTCTTTATACATTTTGGAGATCAGACCTTTGTCTGATGCATGGTTAGTGAAGATCTTCTCCCATTCAGTAGGATGTCTTTTTGTCTTAATGACAGTGTCCTTTGCTTTACAGAAACTTCTCAATTTTAGGAGGTCCCATTTATTCAATGTTGTTCTTATTGTCTGTGCTACTGGGATTATATGTAGGAATCAGTCTCCTGTGTCCATGTGTTGCAGTCTACTTCCCACTTTCTCTTCTATCAGGTTCAGTGTGGTCAGATTTATATTGAGGTTTTTAATCCATTTGGACTTGAGTTTTGTGCATGGTGATAGTTATGGATCTATTTTCATTCTTCTACAGGTTGACATCCAGTTATGCCAGCACCATTTGTTGAAGATGCTCACAAGATTGCTGGGCAAAAGTTGGGAGCATGGGGGTGGGGATAGGCGTGAGGGTGAGGTTGGGGAAATGGGGGAGGGGCAGAGGGAAGGGAGAAGGGAAAGACTGGGGAGAGCTTGGGGGAGTGGGAGTGTGGAGATTGAGGAAGGGTGGATATAGGAGCAGAGTAGAAGATATCTACATTAAGGGAGCCATTTTAGGGTTGGCAAGAGACTTGGCTCTAAAGGGGATCCCAGGTGTCCACGGGGATGTCCCCAGCAAGGTCCTTGGGCAGCAGAGGAGAGGGTGCCTGAACTGCCTCGTCCCACTATCACACTGATGACTATCTCGAATATCACCATGGAATCTTCATTCTGCAATGGATGGAGATAGAGACAGATACCCTCATCAGAGCAATGGACTGAGCTCCCAAGGTCCAGTTGAAGGGCAGAAGGAGGGAGAAGATGAGCAAGGAAGTCAGGACCATGAGGGGTTGGTCCACCAACTGAGGCAGTGTTCCTGTTCTAATGGGAGCTCACCAAATCCAGCTGGACTGGGACTGAATGAGCATGTAATCAAACTGGACTCTCTGTGGCTGACAATGGGGGCTGATTGAGAAGCCATTGATAAAGGCACTGGGACTAGTTTTTCTGGCATGTTCTGGCTTTTGGGGACCCTAGTCTATATGGATGCACAGCTCCCTAGGCCTGGATGTGAGGGGAGGGCCTTACACTTCCCACAGGGCAGGGTTCCCTGCCCTCTGTCAAGCAGGGAGGAGGAGGGAGGAGAGTGAGAGGGGGAGAGGAATGGGATTGGGAGGAGGGGAGTAAGTGTAAATTTTTGAAAAAAAAAATTATTGACATTCCCACCTAGTGGAGACATCTTGTGGAAAGCCTAAGCTCCAGGGCCTGGAGACACAGGGCTTGGTGAGTAAAAGTGCTTGCTACCAAACCAGATGACATGAATTTGATCTCCAGGACTCACGTGGTAAGAGAACTGACTTCAGCAACTTGTTCTCTGACTCTGACCTTCATACACATGTTGTGATACATGCATGCTCATGTACACATTCTCTCTCTCTCTCTCTCTCTCTCTCTCTCTCTCTCTCTCACACACACACACACACACACACACACACACACACTGTAACTTAATTTTTTTAAAAGTAATTTATGTATTTATATGAAACTTGGTGTAACAGCACAGGCTTGCTATCACAGCTACTCAGGGCTCTGAGGCAGGAGGATCACAAGTTCAAGGCCTTCATGGACTGCAGCATGAAGTTATGGCCAGCCTAGACACCATGGTAAGACCCTGCCTCAGAGCAAGTACTAAAAAGAGTCCTGATGGTGGAGCACAATGGCCGAGCTAGAACACCTGCTCAGCGTGGGCTGGGCTAACCCCAAGTTCCGCAGCACCGAAGAAACTGGCACGAAACTGATGGAAGGTGAACAAGCAATAACAACCTATGTCAAGTGGGAAAACAACAAAGAATATCAGATATTAACAGAAGAGATGGGGAGAGGCGTAATACTGGGTATTTTGTTGTTTGTCTTATCCTGTTTATTAGAAAGTTATATGAGTGATTTGATGCGAAAATAATTATCAATGTAACAAGGCCCTTCAAAAACTCTTATTGAACTGATTGGTTATATATTTTAAGTAATTAAAAAAGTAAACTTTAGCCCAGGCGGTGGTGGTACACACCTTTAATCCCAGCAGTTGGGAAACCGAGGAAGGCAGATTTCTGTGAGTTTGAGGCCAGCCTGGTCTACAACACAAATTCTAGGATAGCCTGAACTGTCACACAGAGAACTCTGTCTCAAAAAAGCAAACAAACAAAAATGAAAACTTTAATAATCTAAAACCTGTGTCATCCAATATCCCCCCAAAGGAGTATTATTGAGTAAAATGCACTAATTCGATTCCAAATTTAAATGAATGAATCAGCAGCATGTAACAAAAATGAATTTTATTTTAAAATATTTTCATTAAGTTAATAGGGCAATTACAATTAATATTTAAATTTTCAGAATTAATTCTGGTCATATTATCTCCACTTAAGTAGGCATAATAATGATGCTGAGCTAATAGATATTCTAGTAATAAAATTAGTAGTTTGTCAACTTCCTAAGGTTTAAGTGCTCAATAAATGTGGGTTGTCATTGTTTGTTATAAACAATGCATGTTAGTTAATGATCTATCAAAGTTCAGAATTATTCCATTCTTAACCCCAGTATGGTGGTTTGAAAGAAAGTAGTCTCCAAGGGAGTAGCACTATTAGGAGGTGTGGCCTTGTTGGAATAGGTGTGTCTTGTTGGAGGATGTGTGACACTGTAGAGGTGGACTTTGAGATCTCATATATGCTCAAGGCATTTCCAGTGTCTCAGACCACTTCCTGTTGCAAGATGTAGCACTCTTAACTACCCCTTCAGCTCCATGTCTGCCTGCACACCAGGCACACCAGGCACACCAGGCACACCAGGCACACCATGCACACCATGTCTGGTCTTTCTCACCACAATGATCATGGACTAAACTGCTGAAAATGGAAGCCACCCCAGTTAAATGTTTCTCCTTTACAAAAATTGCCATGGTTGTGGTGTCTCTTCACAACAATAGAAACCATAAATAAGACCTCTGGGTAGGTTTTCAAAGTTGTATTATTTTCAGGAGAATATAAAAACATGGGGCATGCATTGCATTGACTCTTTGATGATGGTTTTGTAGAATGTCTGCCTGTTTCAGTTCACAAGAGAGCCCGCTGCAATGCTGGGGTTAAAACCCCAAGAGAAGAGGAACTTCAGGAGTTGAGTTCCTGACAGTTGGTCCTCAAAGATACCACTGCAGCTCATCTCCTAGTAACATCTTCATCAGAGCCCTTGGCAATAGGGAAACGTGTAAGGTAAAGAGGCCTGAGACCCGAGAAAGCACCAACACCACCAGTGAAAAGAGCTGTTTAACTGTGAGCATTCACGTGGGAATACAATCAAATCAGGTTTCCCTTTACCAAATGAAAGCAAATTCATTGATCTGAATTTAGAATTGGATTGTTAAGGGATGGTGGTGATGCTAGCTTCTACTGAAGTTTTGTGATGGTTAGCCTGGAATAAGTACAGCACCCCACAAATGACCCAGGTAAAAAGAGAAGCTCAAAGTTTCCCTTGCAAATTTTCAAAACTGTGAGACAAAGACCACAATTTATCTTAAGAATGTTTGTAAATAAATAATAGAATTCATTTTGAGCCCCCATTGTTCCCATTACCTAGTAATAATGGTGGTCATTTGAGAGAGAATCATCACCCACTGCCTCATGTGTTTGAACACTTATCTCCTGCAGGTGGCGCTGTTTGGGGAGGTTATGGAGCCTCTAGAATTTGGAGTCTGGTTGGAAGTTTGCCATTTGTGGGGTTTGGAGGCTCATAATCTCATCATAATTCACTTTCTTTGTCTCTCTCTCTCTCTCTCTCTCTCTCTCTCTCTCTCTCTCTCTCTCTCTCTTCTATGTGTGTGCTTGTGCTCTCAGCTTCCTGCCTCTTGCTACCAAGCCTCATCCTCCATGATGGACACTTCTCTCTCTGGAACCGGAAACCAAAAAAAACCCTTTTCTTTTATCATGGTTTTTGATCACCCCAAAAGAACAGTAACTTAAACAATCATTAGTACACTTCTTCCTCTGTGAAATTTCTTATTTCGGGTATTTCATGGAAATAGAATCTGAAGGCAGGTGATTCTTCAAGCCTGGCTTCTTTCAGTTAGCTCAGTGTTCTCATGTTTCACCAATATGAGATCATGCTAGCTTTTAATCCCATTTAGTGGCAAATAGTGCCACTTCATGTGAACAGACAGACTTCTGTTATCCTGTAATCAGCTGATAAACATTTAACTCTCTAAATGTTCTATTAGCAAAGTGCTATGAACATCTGTGCAGTATATATACATACATACATATATATATATATATATATATATATATATATATATATATATTCAGATCTCTTTAATATTACCAGTCTCACTAACTAGTTTGTTCCAGGGATCCTTGGTGTATGCCTTCCAGGGCTGAAATTATGGATGGACTATAACAGTTATTAATATGTATTTTAAAGATCTGATTTTTGGTCCTCTGGATTGTGGAACAAGCATTTTTACTGCTAACCCATCTCTCCATCTGTGTAACTGTATAATTTTAAGTAGTTTTTTATTCCTGTCTTGACTGAGGTATATGCAGTTGCCCACCATGGTCAAGTTTTGCTTGCAGTAAGCTAAAAACCTTTTAATTCTTTTAGTTGACTGATATCAATGGAGTTCAAGTATTTATAATAAGCAGATGGATTGTTCACAAAATTGCATCAATACAAAAAATTCTATTTTCATTTCCTGGACACTTTTTAATGTTGAGAGTAGAGAATATTGTTAGACAGAATTGAAATCTCTGCCCAATTGTGTCACTGAATAATGAAAATCCTCTCATGCATCCAGACATGGTAATATTTAATTTAAAATATTGTGATGATTCATTCATTTGGTTTTGTGCCTTTTAATTATCATCAAACATTGTAACAAAAAGATGAATTTCCTAGGAAAATGAAACCTCAAATTCAATGAAAATAAAGAACCAAAATTCAAGGCATGGAGGCCTTTGTTCATTGAAATTTGAGGTGAAGTGAGGTTGTCATTGAGCAACAAGACTGTCCCAAGGTCCCAGTGCCCATGGCAGTGTTCTCCACATCACGGTCCCTATCAGTTTTCCACACTCACTGAGGTGGGGCAGGGCGCCTGGGACACAGTAAGGTAATGAAGGAAAGATGTGAATAAAATCCTACCAATCATCTTGATGGTGGGGCCTTGATCTCCTAGGCAACATGTCTCTGGATCCGCCTATGAAAACATTTCGAGAGGAGCTTAATTGAAATGGGAGAACTCATGTCCAGTGTGGGCATCACTATCACATTTGCTAGGGTCACAGACTAAATGAAGAAGGAGAAGGAAATTATCAGTATTTATCCCCCTCTGTTTTTTGACTGTGGATGAAATGTGACTGTCATCTCATGCCCCTACTGCTCCATCTTCCCCACTGGAGTAGACTAGATGCTCTCTAGCTGTGAACCAAAATATAATCTTCCTTGAGTTGTTTTTGTTTGCTATTTGATACAACATCAACAAAAGTAACTAGCACAGATGATGTAGACTATAAGGACCCAGGCAGCCATATTGAGATGTAAATATAGATGGATCAGCTTCATCTTCCCCCTTCAGGGTTTTCAACACCATGTCCCTTCTCTCAATACCACTTGCCCTGTCTGCCCTGTGTGTACAGACACTGGAAGGTGACATCATCAACCTACTCTAGTGAGTAAGTATCATTTAACAAAATAATTTGGAATGTTCCCTGGGAACATTCTGGAAACATTTTTTTAGTATGGACAGGAAGTAGCTACTGTACTGATTGGGTTACACACGTCTCTGTTCTTATTGAGCACTGAGAACTCAAAAGTTAATTTCAGATAATTGTTCAGGCTATGAAGAAAATTCATTGGGGTTGAGAGGCAGTGTTGGGTAAGACTACTTTAGCCTTTGGTTTAAATGTTCATTTCAAGAAAAGCAACTTAAATTGACAGTGTAGAGGCCATCCATGTATTCCATCAGAAGAGGCAGAATATTGCAATAGTGGGGCTGGAGTAAAAACTGCTCATCTCACGGTGGTCAGAAAGCAGAGAAAGAAGGTAAGAGAAAGGAAGGGACATGGAACAAGACACATGCTTCAGAGGCCAGACACCAAATTCTCAAGGCTCCATTTGGAGGGACTCTAGCCAGTCCTAGCATGGCAAACATGGTTCTGGGAAGCTTTGCCCTCCTCCCTTGTTCCCTCTGCATTGCTAAACTGTTTGCATTCCTATTACTAGCCACCAAAGTCCATTCCCTTATATGGCGACTTTCTCCTCCTAAGGCTGACAACAAAAGTCCAGCTATTAAAATATTGGAGCCCAGCAATCAGAAGTTCCCTTTGGCTCACCTAATTAACAAGCCCAATTAAAAATAAATGTCCCACCCTAACACGAGGCTTCTCCCTTTACTGTTATAAACTGCCATTTTCCTATGGGCCATGTCGGTCTGCTCTCTATCCCAAGGCTGTCCCTTTGTTTCACTCTGAGACAAAACCCACTTCTTTTCCTTTTTCCCTTCCCCTTCTCCTTCTTCCTCTTTCTCTTGTCTTTGTGTCTTTGTTTTCTGTCCTTCTAGGTCAAATAGTTCTCCATTGACCTGAGAACTTGTCTTGGGTCTCCTGAGCCAATACTTTTCCTTTCACCACTCCCTAACATTTCTATCACCTCTCAATAATGCTACAAATTATGAATCAATCAATCAATAGATCAACTGCTCATGAATTAAAGCCTTCATAATCCAACTACCTTTCAGAAGTGCCATCTATTATTCTACTTGCTTTTGAGAACAAGCCTACAAAAAAGGTGTGAGCGTCTAAGAGTGAGCTTGCTTTCTTGATTTCTTGCTTTCTTTCTCTCTCTCTTTCTTTCCTCCTTTCTTCTTTCTTTATTCCTTCCTTCTTTACCCTTTCTTTCTTTCTTTCCTCCTTTCTTTCTTTCTTTCTTTCTTTCTTTCTTTCTTTCTTTCTTTCTTTCTGTACTGACTAGTTGTATGTGTCAACTTGACACAAGCTGGAGTCATGAGAAGAAGGAGACTCAGTTTAGGAAATGCCCCCATGAGATTCAGCTATGAGGCATTTTCTCAATTAGTTATCAATGGTGGAGAGCCCAGTCCACTATGGGTGGTGCCATCCCCGGCTGTCAGTCCTGGGTTCTATTAAAAGGTGAACTGAGCAAGCCAGTAAGCAGCAACCCCTCCATGGCCACTAGGATCCTGCCCTGTTTGAGTTCCTGTCCTTACTTCCTTCAGTGATGAACAGCAATGCTGAAGTGTAAGCCAAATAAACCCTTACCTCCTCAACTTGCTTTTTAGTCATGGTATTTCATCTCAGCAATAGAAAACCTAACTAATACATTCTTTCTCTCCCCCCTCTCCATTTTCTTTTTTTTCTTATCTTACATGCATATGTATATATGTTCTTGTGTGTTATTGAAGCCAAAAACTGACCTCAAGTATCTTCTATAAATCTTCTCTGCTGCAGGAGCTCCTTTCCCTCCTTCAGCCAATAGCGTTTAAGATACCAGCCCACTTGGGCATGGTCTCTTTGGCTTTAGAAAGCAGTGGTAGCCATGTGCTCTCTCTCTTGCTTCGGACTCCGCTTGCCACTACTAGACTCATTACCTGGTCACATAGAGGGCTGTTGTTTAGGATGGTGATATATAAGTTTTTCCTTTAAATAAACAACCCTTTTATTATTCATAATTCAAAACTGGTGTGGGATTGATTTGTGACTTATGCCTTCACTTCTCTACCTTATTTTCTGAGACAAAGCCTTTCACTGAACTTGGAGATCAGTAATTTGATTAGACTTGCTGACAAGCAAACCCCAGAGATCCTCCTATCTCTGCCTCTCCAGGCACAGGACTTTAATATTGATAATGGTTTTCCTGTTTGGATGCTAGAGATCAAACTCAGGTCCTCATGGTTGAGTATCAGGCACTTTATAGACAGAGCCATCTCCCCAGTTCCTTAAGGAAGACATTTCATATCTGTTGTGTGACAAAACTTTTCCTGGAGAGATGCAACACATACATCTACTCATCACAGATGGGGATCCTAAGACAGATCAAAGTATGGTTATGGTCAAAGTACAACTTTGATGAATCAATGAGTTTTACTGAACTTACAGGAATATAGGTGAGGTGTTACTTATGGAAGTAGAAGTGAGTAAAAGGCAACTGCATCACCAAAACCTACTCCAGTAATGGTGAAAGCTCACCAAAGCTGGGAACCTAAAGAATACTGTACAGACTACAGGCATCTCAACAAATCGGAGAGAATGATCAACTTAATCAGTTGGTCTAAATGTCTTCTAGACTGTTTCCATTTCTTCCAGGCAGTTGATCTGATCTTTAAGTCTGCCTTGAATCTTGACATGTCTGAGAGTGATTCTTGACAGTCTGCATTCTTTATTCTTTGAAGGATGTAGCCTAGTGAATCTCGTTAGTTTCAGCAACTTCCTGATGATGATGTTTTGATTTGTCTACTTTCTAACTTAAGGAGCGTCCCAGAGGATAGAATGTGCTGTGGTACAATGGTCTCGTCATTTGTATTGTTTTAATAAAATGTTGATTGCCAGTAGTCAGGCAGCAAGTATAGGTGGGATGACCATGTAGAACGTAGTGGTGAAGCAATGAAAACAAGAGAATTCTGGAAGGAGGAAAGAGTCTGCAGTCATCATCCAGATGCAGAGGAAGCAAGATGAAAATGTCTCACTGATAAAAGGTACCAAGCCATGTGGCTAACACAGACAAGAATTATGGGCTAATTTAAGATGTAAGAGTTAAATGGGCCAACCATTTAATGATTAATGTAGACCTCCGTGTGTTTCTTTGGGGCTGAATGACTGCGGGATCAGGTGGGACAGAAACCTCTGTCAACAGGACTGTTTCAACATTTGAGGAAATTGATACACAATAATATATAAACCAAATTAATGCAATAGATAAACAGGATAAAAGGGCTTCAAAATAGTCCTTGTTAGAGAAATCCTTAGGAAAAAACTTGTATCCAGTGTGTTCAATCAGTAAACATGTAAATATCTGGATGAAAGTAGGGGACTTTCCTCCAAATTAGCCCTGAAGCACATTTGGGGAAGGTATTGAAGACTGTCAAGGAAAGCATGATAATCACAGCAGGACTTTAGGCTGGACCTTACAAAAGATAGCTCCACTGTCCAAGACCATACCACACATAACAACAAATCACAGCATTCCCAGCTACAGAATCTGGACAGAATCATGCTCTTCTGGTCCTCTTATACAGTGATCTATCAGAACAATTAGTATCCATCCATATGACATCTTTTATATGACATACAAGAAGCTGAGGGTTGCCTTTTGCTTTTTTGTGAAAGTGCTCTATCATGTGATTACTTGTGCTTTTAAGTATTTAAGATGGGTGTATCTTAGCACAATATCCTTCCTGCAAGAATTGACTCTGATCATTTGTTTTATTTCAGGCAAATTATGAGCTGATGGTTGTGTCATTGAGTAACACTGAACTACTGAATGATTCCCATCCCATTTTTAGTGCATCCTTTTGGAACAATTAGTTTGACATTTGGGGAATTTAAAAACATCACTTGAGTGCTTTTTAATACCCCTTTCATTAAGAGAAGAGTCAGCTTCATTTCAAGAGTCTTCACTATGGAACAATCTCTGGGATGCGATTTAATAACATCGGCATGTTTTTCCTGGGTTGACGTTCCTCTTGTCTCTTGTTTATGACAAGTAAGAGCAATTTTCTATTCATAAGATAATATAAAGTATCCTGAAAACAAATCAATTCATGTGGATCCATTTAAAAATTATATGGTGACTAGGATCGAGGTTTTCTAAATATTGAAAACTCATAAAGCTGCCTTAAAGAGGTACACACAGAAGGGTAAAAACTTGGGTGTGTAATAGACAAAGTAAAAGTATACCTTAAATAAGAGTCCCCAGCCTTAAAGTCTATCATCAAGGGAAGCCAGTGCAGGAACATGAAGCCATGAAGGGGTGCTGCTTACTGACTTTTCCCCCATGGTTTGCTCAGCCTGCTTTCTTATATAACCCAGGATCACCTGCCAAAGGATGGCACACCACACAATAAGTTGGTCCTTCCTACATCAATCATTAATCATTAATCAAGGCAAAGCCCCACAGACTAGCTTACAGGCTTATCTGGTGGAGACAAATCCTCAATTAAGAGTCCCTCTTCCTTCCGGGCAGTGGTAGTACACACCTTAATCCTGGCACTTGGGAGGCAAAGGCAGGTGCAGCTCAGTGAGTTTAAGGCAAAATTGGTCTACAAAGCAAGTTCTACGACAGTCAGGACTGTTATACAGAGAAACCCTGTCTTGAAAAATCAAAACAACAAAAGGTCCCTTTTCCCAGATAACTCTAGTTTGTGTCAAGCTGACAGGAACCAACTGACACACCTGTTTTAACAATTCCCACACATACTTTCCAAAACGTGGAAAGGTGGCAACTAAAGCTAATATTTTGGTTATGGACAGCAACAGAAAGCAGATGGTTAGAAAAACAGAGATGCTGGAGACAACGGCTCCAGGGCAGCTCGTTTGTTTGCTTCCCTGTGGAAAACCGCCAGCTGGGTCCAGGGGCTGAGCTGATGTAAATCAAAAATAAAAGCTATCACTCTAGAAAAGCAAGCAAACCCGTAAAAAAAAATAAAAAAAAACCCTGCTGTATAAAAGTGAACTTGAACTCTATGAGTCACCCAGACACTTTTAGAGAACTGTTCGCTGTCCAAGGAATTAAAGCAGGATTTATCCCTATTCTCAAATAAAGCAGAGTAAGTGATCATGGGGACATAATTTCTCCACCCCTGTGACCTTGATAATGCTGCATCTAGAAAACTAAATCTTTTTTTGATAATATCTCTCAGAAGCTCAGCTTCTTCCCTTCCTCCAGGGATGGGGTGCAATCTAGGAGCCACCTGTGGGAAGGTTACTGACTTGGAACCATTATGCATCCCTAGGGTTACCATGGGATGGGGCACAAATGCATCAAGTCAAGATGGAACCAGTATAATGAATACGTCTACCATCTCCAACATTGCTTGTTGCCTTGATGTGAGATCATTTAAGTCCCTGCTCTCCAGCAGTTTGAAATATGTGATTCACTGTTGCTCGCTACAGTTATTCATCTACGTAATATAATTCTAGAATTTCCTCTATTTATTCATACCTCTGTGCACATGGACCAAATTCTTTCATATTCCTGTCCCACTTTCTCTTTCTGTCTTCCTAAATTCTAGAGAGAGATAAGTTTTCTTTGCTTAAATTTTAGACATAATCTTATTTAAATTTCACTCGTAAATGTTTGAGTTTTTGTCTGGTTTATTTCACGTAACATAATGGATGTGGGGAAAATGGAAGGCTGTTTGTGGTAAATACCATGATGTAGACTAAGCTTTAAACAGTTCAGTACTGTGAATCTGAGGCAGGGAGACAGTTGAGCATGAGGTATGGAAGGACCCCAGACAAAGGCTTTGAAATTAGCATATAAAAATAAATTGGCAAAGAGGAAAGTTGGGCAAGATCTCCCTCATACCATACACAAGATGGAGAGAGTGATGGGGCAGGGATCCAGCACAGCATGGGTGCAGAGGCAGTCCAGTGTACGGCAATGATCTATGCTTTCTAGTTTGTTTTCTACCTTGGGAATAAACACTATGATAAAAATCAACTTAAGGAGGAAAAGGGTTATTTCTTCTTATCCCTCTGGTCACATTTTATTACCAAGGGGAGTCAAGGCAGGAATCTGGAGGCAGGAAGTGAAGCAGAAGCTATGGAGCAGTGCTGCTAACTTGATTGCTTGGCCTGTTTTCTCATAGCATCCAGGACTACCTGCCCAGGGGTAACACCACCCACAATGGGCTGGGCCCTCTCACACCAATCATTAATCAAGAAATTGTCCCCACAGACTGGTCTACAAGCCAGTCTGCCGAAGGCAGAGGTTTCCTATCCAGGTATGTCTAAGTTCAAGTTGCTATGTCAAGCTGACGTAAAATAACCACCACACTATGGCCCAGTTTACTACTAAAACACCTGACTTAAGTGGACATTTAAGATGTCAATGAGACCTGTGATCCATGAATTTGTAAACAGAACTACATGTATTAGCTAGAGCATGTGTAAGAAAATAAACTTGTGCTATTCAAATAATTGCAACGCCTGTATTCTATTACCTAACCCCCCCCACACACACACACACTCTTTGGACTGTTTGAGACACTGAACTCTCTTTGATCTGACATCCTTCCTTTTAAAGTGTAGCACTTCTTCCACTCTGCTTTTTACTGTGTGTGACTCTGTTTAGTTCCTTGTTTTGGACACAAGAACCTGGGCCTCCTCTGGTAGTGCCCGTTGAATCATAGTATCTGCAGTTGGAGTTAAAGAGTGAGACTCCCTAGGCTTCTTGTGAGTTTCCAGGAACTTGAAAGGCAGAGGTGGTATCTGTAGGCCAATGAGATGGCATTTGGGGATAGAGGAGGCCTTTTAAAGAGCACCTGTGAGAAAGGTCACTGATGTCCCAGGCTCTTCCATGCTGACTCTGGCCAGCAAGCCAAGATCAAACTTCAGTTTCCACAGCTTGATGTTTGGAAATGCTTTTACATTATATTCCTTATTTAAACCCTTAATGGAGTTTTCTGTGGCTGAATAAAAGCAACCCCTGCCCTTTGTTCTATATTCTAGAAGGCAAATGCAGCTTCTGTGGTGTGTGCTTTCTTAGCCTAATTAATTTAGCTCGGGGCTTTTATATTCTAATTAGAGTGGCAGTGTTCATAAATATTCATCAAACACAAGTTTCCAAGGCTGTCGAGCTGTGGGTCAGAAGAGAAAGATATGGGTGGCTTCCCTTCCGTGTATCAAGCTCACTGCCGTGCAAGCCCAAGAGGTTCTCTTGAGCTGGGACTCCGATGCTCATCTGCTGAAATGCATTTGCTGAGGATTTGTCCAGCGCTGACAGGTATGAGGAGTGTGGCTCAGAGCCGGTGTAGCCAGTTTCAACTGCCCACTTGACTCAAACCTAGAGTTACCTGGAAAGGAGGAACCCAACTAAAGAATCACCCAGATCAGATTGGCCTGTGGCATCTATGAAACATGTTTTTATTGCTAAATGAAGGCCCAGCTTTCCTGGTACCATCCTTAAGGCAAGTGGGCCCGAGTTGTATAAGAAAGGTGTCTGAGCAAGCCATGGAGAGCAAGCCGCATTCATTTATTAGATTCTGATTGAGTTCCCACCTCTAGGCTCCTGCCTGAGCTTCCCTGGATGAAAGACTTCTGTAAGGCAAAACAAACCTTTTCTCCCCAGGTTGCTTTGTCTGTGGTGTTTATTACAGCAAAACCAGAAAAGCAAACTAAGACAGGACAGGAGGATTCAGACCGAGCACGGCACATCTTTCTATTGCGAAGGGTATCTTTGTGTCCATCCACCCACCACCCTGCGGCCCAGTCTCACCCACATCACTCCATTGATTTTTCTCTGTCAGCATCAGTAGTATTACTTTTCTAGGAAGATGTAAGCAAACACCCATTCACCCAGATGAGGCATCATTGACAGACCAAGGATTTGACCAAAGTCCAACTTGGTGAGCCAATGAATTCACTGGGCTCATTTACAAGTACGTGTATGAGAGGTTACCCACAGGACCATGGACACCAAAGCAACTGCATTTGCACTAAGTCCCATCCGTCATAGATAGAAGGTTGCAGAAGCTCCATCACAGGGTCCTCCCTTCAGCCTATGCTCTAACTCAGTTTCAGTTGTTAGGATAAAACACTCTGACCAAAAAGCAACTTGAAGGAGGAAGTGTTTATTTCAGCATACAGGTTATAACCCTCTGCTTTGGGAAGTCAGGGCAGAAACTGGAGTGGGAAATCAAAGTCAGCTGGGCCTGCTCTCTATTCCACAGCAGGGAACTTACTTCACAGCCAAAGAGGAACAGTGGGGAATGCTGTGTCCCAGCTGGAACATAGGCCAACTTATACTCATGCAACTTATTCATAGAGTTCAGAACCATTAGCCTAGGAAGATGCTACTCAGAGTAGCTGGTTCTTCCTATATCAATCAAGAACTCCCTCCTCCCCCAAACCTGATGTAGGTGGCTCCTCTCAGACGACTATAGGCATTGTCAAGTTGATAGTTAAAGCTAGCTAGGAAACCTTACACCCTGTGTACTGTATCAACTCCCAAGATCACATGTAGCTGGAAGGCAAGAGGGGGTGGTGAATGGAATTCCAGAAGAGGGCCTGATGCTATACCCTGCTCCTTCATGTTGACAGCTCTGTTGTCATGACCACAGACCTGCCTATCACCTTACTGCATGGTGTATTTCATTGCTATGTCTAGAGGACCAAGGGTATCTCTGCTCCATGATGTGGCAGGACAGTCATTATGTCTGAAGCAAAAAGCTGTATTGCAATAGCATTTGTGTATCTTAAATTTGCACACTAATAAAATGCATATACATTTTATTAGTATGCATATACTAATATGCATACTAAATGCACCTATACTATATAGGTAGATAGATATAGCATGTGAATATACATACATTTTAGTACAAATATGAAATTGTAGAGGTTAAATATATTGCTTGTGAGAGACAAAGGCTCCAGAATTAGTTACGAGGAAATTAGCTAGGATGAGGTGATTGCAGTATTATACTTATCTATTCTTTTGTCTGTTCATCCACTCTCTAAAGCAAGGAAGTAGCTGGGTATATTATGTGCAAATATTTCCCAGTATCTCTATGGCTTGTGACACAAGAAGTTTATTCTGACATTGTTATCCTTGTCAACTTGACCACCTGGGAAACCTCAAGAGTAGTGGTTCTCAACCTTCCTAATGCTGCAATCCTTTAATACAGTTTCTCATGTTGTGGTGACCCCAATCATAAAATTATCTCATTGTTACTTCGTAACTGTAATTTTGCTACTGCTAGAAATCATAATGTAAATGACTGGTAGGCAGGATATATGATATGTGACCCCTGTAGAAGATTCATTTGACTTCTATAGGGATTGTGACCCACAGGTTGAGAACCATAGCAGCAGACTGCTGGGGTATGAGTGAGGGTGACTCCAGGGAGCCAATGCTAATAATTGATCTAACAAACAGAGAGGTCCTTTTATAGATTCACACAATGATAATAGTCTTAGAATGTGGCACCAAATCGGAGGAATCAGGGTCACTAGAGAAGTGTCTTTGGGGCTCCCTCTTACCTGACTACTCCTTCCCCCAGATTTCTCATCACCATATGAGTCCTCCCATGCGTGATGTATGCAGTGAGACAATGAGCTCTGAGAAACTCTGAGAAATGTAGCTTTCCTCGGGCACCAGGTCACAGCAGTAAAATGTTCTGAGACACTTGCCGGAATTTCTTCTCCAGGACTGAGGGTGACAGGCCAGCTTTTGACTCAATCATGCGGGAACTGTTCAGACAGAAGAAGAAACAAAGGAATAACTGGATTATCTCTTCAGGATTTCCCACGGAAGTGATACCAAAAGCAGAGGTTCTGATTTATTGGCAGAAGCATGCACATTTGAGGCTAGGGAGGCCAGAGTGTGTGGTTATCTCATAGGGAAGTGCAGGCTGAGGACAGACATTAGGAATGGGCTAGCCCGGAAGAACTGGGTTCACAAATCATTCTCAAATATACATCTGTTGCTGTGAAATGAAGGGAAAAGCTGTAGAGGGTTATTAGCAGAAAGAGGAGCATTATCCTCATGAGTTCCCCATGACGAGGGGTCAGAAGGACCAGAGAGTCTCCTCAAAGAGCATAACTGAGGGGTTGAAACACCACAGATAGAATCTTATGGAATAAGAGATTAAAAAGGGAATAAAAGGAAGGAATGGAAGGGGAGAGGCAGAGAAAAGAGTATCAGTGCTAATAAGATAAAAATGCTTCAAATTTTGAGATTTTTCTGCACAGTCTTTTAATTTGTTTAAAAACAGGTATGAGCGTGTCATTCAGTGTGAGTGTGTGATTGTGTGCATGCAGAAGCCAGCAGAGAACATGGGATCCCCTGAAGCTAGAGTTACAGGCAGTCGTGAGCCGTGGGATGCAGATACTGCTGAACCTTCTCTCCAAATCGGACAGTACAATCTTTGAGAATTAATCTTGATTGTCACCTTGAAGGGACTATAGTGTCCTGGAGGAGATGAACCTCTGAGTTACACTGAAGAGGGAAGACCTACCCTGGGTATTAAAGGCACCAGCCATGTGCTGTGATCCTATCATTAATCAAAAGGAGAATGAGAGCTAAGTACCAGTGTTTATCTCTTTCTACTTCCTTGCTGTGGATGTCATGTGATCTTATGTCCCTAACTGCCATGCCTGCCCCCACCACGATGGACTGACTGTACAATCAATCAAACATGAGACAGAACAAACCCCCTTTCCTAAAGTTGCTTTTGGTACATATTTTGTCACAGCAACATGAAAAGTAATTATTAAATAAAAATTCATTATCTAACACTTCATTCTTCTGTGATGATGTGCAGAAAACTCAAGCTCCTAGCCTCATTTTCTAAAATGAATCCTTGTCAAAGGAGGCGTCTTGGTTCACTTTGCCCTCTTGTAGGACCTTTAGCCAATCCCTCCTCCTCTGGGATCTCTAAAGCACCTAGCAGGAGAGAAGCATTGTTAGGTCTCTACAAGCTGCTCGTTTTTGTCTTCTAAGACAAAACAGCAGAGGTGGCAAAGCTCCAGCCTCATCCTATGCCTGGCTTTTCTAAGATGGAGACAAGGGAATGTGTTCCAGCTTCAGATTCGCTCTTAGGGAGACGCTCCCTGTGGTCAGAATAAATTCGTGCAGAACAGACCCGGGACAGTGATCAGCAGGTTCGGTATGTTGGGAGAACCACTTATTGTTACTAATCAAGGCAGACGGAGTCTCTTCTGATGTGGATTGAGTGAAAAAGATAATTACAACAGCAATCTGAGCCCAAGTTAAGGGAGAAATCTGACTTCAATTAATGTCTCCAGGGGCACTTGCTTGCCTGGGCAGATAACAATAATGCAAGTGAATTCCAACCGACACTAACATCATACGTGAATCCTTATTCTTCCAAACACCAGACTATTGCATTGGAAATGCCACAGGACAGAGCAAAGTCGTCTTTTAAAGTTGAGGCATTTTGTTTGATTCCATAATGAATTCAGAGCAACGGAGCAAAGCAGGCCTGGGTTACTGAACAAACAATTTCATTTCGATCTTGAATGTGCCCAGTGCTGTGCGTGCGGGAAGCTGTCAGACGGGCTGTTTCACTTAAGACACCGGCTACTTGCACAGAACTCACTGTGCACAGAAGTTATAAGGATTTCTTCAGCTGCATGTAGTTCCCATCATATGGATGTCAGTAGTACTTCACATGGGCTCTTTTGAATGCTGGGAGCAGGCTTCCCAGCATGCCGTGTGTGTTTTTATCTCTCCTGCACTGTTGGTTATCTGAATGGCCGTTATGGGTTGAGTTTGAAGCTTCCCACTCACTCATGTTTTGAATGTTTAGTCTCTGCTTGGGAAGCCATTTTGCAAGCTGTGGCACCTTCAGGGGGTTAAGCTTGATTGATGGAAGTATTTGAGCTGGGTCCAGTATGGCTTGAACTGCTTCCTATGTTTCCCAGTCAGCCACTATACAAACAAGCTACCCCTCCCCAGTCCTTCCCCAAAGAGGGAGCTGCTCCAACAGTCTTCCCCATTATGAAGGGTTGTACTCTCTCGGAAACTGAGCCCAAATTAATCTTTCCTCCCCTGTGCTGTTTCTGCTAGGCATCTGCTCACAGCAATGCAAAGGGAACTAACACTGTGTGTATTGTGTCTATGTTCTCCTGTTGGCTGATAAGTGGATGGGCAGTTTGTCATGGCCAAGAGGAAGAAAAAAACAGAAAGAAAATGTGAAAGTAAATTGGTCAGAAAACAAACTATGGGATGGACAGTTTATTGTAATCTTTCTAACACAAGAAGGCTGGTTGAAATTGAAGAAATATTCTGTCTGAGTTCTGTGTAACAAATAGTCCCAGCAGTCAGTGGCTAGCAGTACTTATTTACCATTGTCTACAAGACTGGGGGCCAAGTAGGCACTTGCTGCCCTTGCATAGAAGTGAACTGGGTTTGGTTCCCAGCACCCATATCAGGTGTCTCTCAAATGCCTATAATTCTAGCCCCAAGGGATCTGGTGCCCTCTTCTGGCCTCCATAGACTCTGCATTCACATACATCTACAGACAGAGGTACATATAAACAAAACTAAAACAAATCTCTAACAAATTTTAAAAACCAAGGATTTTTTCTTTACTGATCATCAGTGATTTGATACTGGACCTGGCATGTAGTAGGCATCCAATAAAAATTTTAAAAGCTCATTTCAATGAGTCAGAGACTCCTCTAAGTTCTGCTCAGCTGATGCCTTTCTAAATAGATAATGTAACCTGGATCGCCATCGGTGCTGTGTTCACTGTATCCACAACACCATGTAGCTAAGTTCTTGAGCACATCTCTACTTTTGGTTTTATAAAAAGCCTGGGTTAAATTTCCCACTGAATGATAAATAATCAGTTTGCACTTTCTGGGAGTGGAAAACACTTGACAGACTTGAACTTGGGGAACACTTCTTCTGTCTGTCATGTACAGAATCCAGCCTTGTGGACCTATGGATGGAAAGTGTGGAACAGCAAGCCACTGAATTCACAGTGGAAGTAACAGGATGAACTTTTGGACTAGGAAATTTGATTTCTAAACAGGCACTAATTTCATGTCTCCCAGAGCTCAATCATTCATGGAGAGTGGAGAATGCACTGATAAATAAACAGTTTGTGATGACGGCCAGTAGACACATAGTGATTTTCTTGTTCACATTTTGCTGGGGGAATGCTGGTAGAAATTACAAGCTCTGCAAAGATTTGTGATTATTGCAATCAGGAGAAAGGGTGTGTGGGAGCCAATGCATTTGTTAATGAAAAACCACAGTTCTCACCTTAAAGGGGATAAGGTACAGTTTAGTCTGGAGTCAAATACAAGTGAAAATGACCTGGGAACACAGACTAAGGTCACCCTAAACTCCATGTCCCAGTGTGGAAGCAGATCATGAGGCACAGAAACAGAACAGAGAAAGGGATGGAGACACTGTTCAAATGCATTGGTAGAAGCATTGGAAAGACTGTTACAACTGAGAGGGAAAATAGCAGCTATGGACCTCAGAATTTATCTGATGACTTTCTTGGCTTTGGGGTGGTGAAAGATAGTGGCCTGGTAAGTTAATACATTCCAAGAGGTTTTTAGCTATGAGGCACAGAACATTAAGTCGAACACATAGGCGAGAAGAAATGGCTATTCGGGTATCTAAAGCTAGCCCAAGATAAATTCTAAGTAGACACTGGACTTGCAACATTCCAGCCTCTCCTCATCAGTGAATTTCTATTCAGTCAATCAGCCTTTGCAGACAGCTTCTTTCTGGGAATTCCGATCCCCATTTTGGAGGAATATACAACACTGATTCAGGGTAGGAGTGAACTGTGAAGTCGCAGATGCTCCCTCGGATGAGGTGATGACAGCTAGAATTTGTTGTTACTCAATTGCACAGTGAGGGAGTGACGAGTTCAGGATGCTGTCAGTCAGAGAAGACCCGTCCATTAGCAAGCTGCCTTAGCCTGATGTAGGCTTTTTACCTTCCACTCTGCAAGAAGCATGTGAAATCTTTGAAATGTATTTACTTTTATTTTTTTATACATGAGTAAGTGCTTGCATGCATAAATGTGCACTACACATGTACAGAGACCACAGAGACCCTATGAGGGCATGGATCCCCTGGAACTGGAATCATAGATGGCTGTGAGCCATCAAGTGAGACCCTAACCCAGGTCCTCTGGAGGAGCAGCCAGAGCTCTTAACCACCAAGTCGTCTCTCCTGTCACAACGTGAATTCTTCAAACCCAGGAGTTTTACCTTATAGTAGAAAAACAACTATGCAGACCAAGAGGAATTCAATTTCTGCTCTTTCCTTCAGCCCTAAGTTGTGCACACAGGTCAAAGGTAGCCAGACCTTCTTACTGGATTACAGCATCATCAGGCACAACCACAGACATTGGGAGTGTTGATATTTCAGGGAAACTCCAAGGTGTCCAAACTCTTTTAGACAGAGACTGATGAGTCATGAAGGGTTTTCCTGAGTCAGAGAGAAAGAAAATGGGGAGGCAAGGGAGCCCTCACTGTGGTTCTGGTTTATGTCTCTCGCCAGCCGAGAAGCAGGGATTTCAGCATAGTTGGGGCTGGAGAGGTGGCTCAGTGGTTGAGAACTTTTACTGTGAAGGCAGGAGTGTTGTAAGGGAGACTGCTTGGTTATTCTGGCCCCTTGGCAGCTCAGACCCAAAATAACCACACAAAAACTGTATTAATTAAATCACTGTTTAACATATTAGCTCTAGTTTCTTATTGGCTAACTCTTATATCCTAATTTAACCCATTTCTAATAATCTGTGCATCACCATGAGGCTGCAGATTACCGGGTAAAGTTCCAGCATCTGTGTCCGTCGGGGCTACATGGCTCATCTGACTCTGCCCTTCTTTCTCCCAGCATTCAGTTTAGTTTTTCCTGCCTAGCTCTACCCTACCGTATCAGGTCAAGCCAGTTTTCTTTATTAATTAACCAATCACATTCACAGCATACAGAGGGGAATCCCACATTACAGAAAGACCTGAGTTCAAAGTACAAAGGAAAAACAACGTGTGGCCCAGAGCTGCGAGGGGTGTAGACAGGAAGGTCACTGGGGTTTATTGGTTGCTGCACCAGCTCAAGGTTCACTGAGTGACCCTGTCTAGGGATAGAAGGTAGGAAGTGACAGAGCAGGACACCTGATGTTCTCTCTGCATACCCACATGCATATGCACATACACTGTACACACACACACACACACACACACACACACACTAATCTTAACACAATTAACATTTGTTACAAAGGTTGCTGACACAGTGACAATATTCTTTTCATACATAGATATTTAATGTTAAAGCAGCAGTGAAGGAGAGGAGTGAGGCCTGAATGTGACCTTGGGTGGAGCCTCACGCATTCTCTGGGAGTCTCAGACGAGACTGCTGCCTTTGTTTATTGTGATAACGTTACACCTCCCAGCATCCCCGTGTTCTTCAGCTTTACATTACCAATTGTCCTTCTGTCTGGTGCCCCTCGAGGAACCATTCTGTGCCCCTACTTAGGCTCCTTTGCAACAGTTTGAAGGTGATAGCTTCAGACTCTGCAAAAATGCTATATACAGCTGTTGCAAAGGCTTCCAGATAGGATCGTGGCTACCCCACGGCTTCAGGAAGCTCATCTTCCCACGCTCTTGCTTCACAAATTGTAACCCCCTCATGCTACAACAAATTTATTTCTCCATGCTCACCCCGAAGCAGAATCTTTCTGGCCCCATTAGCTCCTGACCTTGGTAGGTGGATTCTTTGGGGATAGCCTCCTTCCTGCTTGGGATCCACACTGACTAGGGAGCTATCACTGGAAAGCACAGCACACTGCCTCATTACAGATGGCTGCTTCTCTGGTGGAAGTCAGAAGTTGTTGGCTTATGTCTGAGAGACTGAGCATGAAATGCTGCTAATCTCTCCGCGCTGGGAGTCACATGCAGTGTGACGAGATGTGCAGAGGCTGAGTGTCTTTGTGGACTGAAATTGTAGAGAGAACAAACTAGAGTTAATTCTCTAGGTCCAAATCCATATTCGGAGGTAAACAGTTGCCAAATGGAATGATGATCGATTTACTGCCATTAAACCGTTAAATGTAATGTTCTCTCTCTCTCTCTCTCTCTCTCTCTCTCTCTCTCTCTCTCTCTCTCTTTCTCCCTCTCTTCCTCCCTCTCTCTCTCTTTCTCTCTCTCTCTCTATTTCTCCCTCTCTCTCTCCCTCCCTCCCTCCCCTTCTCTCTCCTTCCCTCTCTCTATTCTATCTCTAGCGCGCGCGCGCACACACACACACACACACACACACACACACACACACACACACACACACAAATCCGAATTAGTTGAATTTATGGACAATGAAACTAACCTGAACATCCTAGGCTGACTACTGACTACAAAGTGCCTTCAGCACATGCTTTTCAGGTTTTTCTCAGCACATTGTCTTAACTAATACTTCTGATAAAGTTTCCCTTCTTGTCAAAATTCAGCCAGGCTGCTCTGATCATCTCCACGAGACCCATGAGAATCATAGACTTTTTTTTTTTTTAATCACAAATGGTTTGTCCATCCTCACTCTTGACACTTGAATAAATTCCCCAAAGCTCCCCAACCTCTTAGGTTTCTCAAAGATTATGTTCAACTCTTGTTTGTTTGTTTTTTGTTTTTTAGCCAAGTTCTGCAGTTAACCTCTGCCACCCCCTTTCTTTGAGCATTTATTGTGAATGCTTGACACGCTCCATTTCTTCTCTGCTTCTTCTAAAGTGAGACTCTCCCAGGCCTCCCCTAGCACCCAGCCTGGGAGAGTCCTCCTGGAGGACTTGGACACATCCTCCGCAGTAACCATCAAGGCTGATGCCCCTCCCGGTCCCTGCAGCAGAGAGAGGACTGCTTTAAATAAGATCCAATTAGCAAACGCAGGTGCCCTAATTACATCGAGCGCTCCCTCCACGTGCTTCCTATTTTTGTTTTGTACACCCCAGCATGTGAATGCCTCCTGCTTTGAATTCGATGGAATTGAATGCAGTTTATACTTAAAATCTGTCTCTTCTGCAGCTGTCTAGATTTTTTTTTTTTTACTATTTTCATAGGTGCTTCTGGGAACTGAAACATAATAGGAAGTCAAATAAAAATGAAATAAACTCAATGGTATTATTAATTTGGAAGTTTTATTATTTTTTGTCTCATAATGTTTTGTTTGGGCTCCCCACCCTCAATGGACCTTTTGCTTATGCATCATGGTTTCTGATTTTATGTTTTTAAGGGGGTTTCTGTGTATGCCAATGTGTATCTTTCTGCATCTATATGTATTTCTTGAGCTTTTTCTTTGACTCTTTGTTTTTCTGTTTATTTTGTCGTATTCTGGGGTTTGTTTGTCTTTATTTTATGTTACTGTGTTATTATTTTTCCTCTCTCTCTCTCTCTCTCTCTCTCTCTCTCTCTCTCTCTCTCTCTCTCTCTCTCGATGCCTGTTTATTTTCCAATGTGAGAGAGCAGGAAAGATTGTGGGTTTGGGGTGGCGGTGATATGGGGAGGATCTGGGAGGAGTTGGAATGCAGGCAACCATAAACAGAACAGACTCTATGAAGAACTCTATCTTAGAAAAACCACCATCACAACAATAAATAAGAACCCATTATTTCACAACAAAAGCTAAACAAAGCACCTTGCTAAATACAGGCTTATTAAAGGAAATAACCTGGCTTTCTTCTCTGAAATAGTGTAAGATTCAAAGTGCATAATCCTGCTTAATAAACAGCAGAGTGAAGATATGGCTGCAGAGGCCTTGACGGTAGCCCAGCGTCGGTCCCTGTCAGAGTCTTCTGTGCCAGTGGTTCTTCTCTGGGTCTTAGTCCCCAGGATGAAGTGAAGGCTCTTCTCTAATCTGCTTAGTGAGGCTTAGGGATGGATGCCTGCCCTTCCAGGTGGTGGAGGCTGCTAACCCTTAGAGAGAGTGATTCCAGCTCCAGGGATCTGATCCCTCTGGTGTCCTCAGACACCTCACACACACAGACACATATGTAGATGTAATTAAAGATAATAAAAATAAATATTAAAAGGGAGTATGTTAACACACCTTAAAAGTCCTTTTATTTTAGGTTAAAGTCTTTGGGAAAATTTGCCAGGCTCTAGTCAAGATCCCTCCAGTCTCTCTGACTGGTTATTTTAGGTGACCCAGAGAACACTTGACTCACTATAATACTAAACAGAGCATGCCCAGAAGCATTACTGTCTGCCATTTTCTTTAACCAACATGTATTTTATTACTTTAAATGGAACATGCCTAGAACTGTGTTAATCATCTTTTAATTATTTAAGTGTGTGATTAATGCTGTAAACTGAGCATGCTGAGGAATGCGTGTTTTAATCTAAGCATGCTCACCAACCTGCCTCCCCTGCAGTTATCTATGTGAGTGGGTACTGTCTATCTGAATAGAGTCCCCTGCGCTTCCTCTGCGCAAGATGAAAATAACTTGAGACAACATCTATGCTCTTTTTACTTGCTACAAGAAATGAATGGATCGATATTCTTCGATGTTCTGCTTGTGTTCTTCGACTTCACACTCGTTAAGAGGACATCCAAAACGAACGTGTTATCATAGACCCGAGAGGGGACCTGGCTGGCATTGTCAATTGCCTCCTAAATATTTATGTCTGTACCCTTCTGTCTCTGCGACTCTCAGCCTTCTCAAGAGAACCTCCTTGCTGCAGTGGGCCGTGCTAATGCAGAGGCACAGTACTGTTCGAAGTGCTGAGAATAAGTGACCATGGAGTGCTCAGCCACAGGCGGGTAATAAATCTCCTCCTTCCAAGGCTAGAAAACGTCATGGAGGAGGGGACAGAGGAGCCTAGGAGCTGAGTGACGAGGAGGAAAGCTGTAAAATGCTGTCCTCTGTACAAGACACTTCTGCCGCACACATTAACACTATAGCCGTGGTTGTCTGCACCTGATCAAGCCAGAAGAGGCATCATGGACGAGGAGGGATTCCTGAGGCTCCACCCTCCAGTGGAGGAGCCACACTAGATGTTAATGGCTGCTGAGGGAGAGATAATGATCTTCCTTTAGAGATAAGGCCCCTGGTAGGTTGCCCACTTCCAAGTAGATGGTCCCACATCATATGGTCAGCACTAACTGGACTCCGTGTACTGTTATTAATATCAAAAAAGGAGATGAAGTAAGGAGGGAAACTGTTTGGTGGGTACCAAAGGAAGTCCAAGTGAGCAAGTGTACATTGTATGGTATATGCGATATGATTTCAAAAACAAAAATAAAAGAGGAAAGCCCATTGTGTTACATTGCTTTTCAGGAAGGATTCCTCAGCATCCCTTCCGCTATGGAATTCTGAGATTTTATGGGACACAAGGTTCCTGACACTGAGGTCAGTCATCTTTCACTTTATATCCACAGAACAAATTTATGGTTGTCCCATGTTAGTCCCACAGCTGAAACCTGGTTCTGCATGGCATATAAGCCTACATTGCCCACTATGATTCTTTCTCTTTCCTCTCCCACTATGGGTTAAATTCTAAGTATTCTTGGTCTTGCAGCATTTTGGTTAATTAACTCCCCCACCTCTTGTCAACCCCACTTTTACAGTTAGTTAGCTGCAGAGAAGGGTGACATGAAGCACATATGCCAGTGAGTAAGGACAGATTCTCTAGGATAAAGACACACAACTATAGTAAGTGTTAAGGACATTTATTGTAATAGTATGCTTTCTTGTTTCTGGAAAAAATGTACGACAGAAATGCATTAAATATGGACAACTTAGAGCAAAGAAAACATGCTATTCTTCTTTTGCTCATTCTTAGAAACAGCCATTTTGTATCTAACTCTCAGAATTGTTGCAAGCAATGGTGCGGGAACTGTGGCAGAATTGCCAGATCTAGCAGGTAAGGTCTTTCTCATAGTGGAGGTGGAGAGGAGTAAGATATGAGGACAGTGGAGATGAGGAGCGAGAGGGAGGGTTCCAGGCCTCCATGTTCGTCTGCCAAGTCTCTTAGGTGCTCCCTTATGCTCAGGACAATTTTCTGGGACATTAGGTCTTTTAAATGCTCAGAAAGAGGATTGGCAAAACGTCCAGCCTGCCCCGCTGCTTCTCCCAAGATTGACAATCTGAGATCAACGCCCAGGTCGCAGAAGTGAACCGACTTTCAGGTTCTCCTCCGAGTCCCACAAATGTATCATGGCACATGCATCCACACATGCATATAAAATAAATAAATGTAAAAATAGTAAATCTAAGTATATGCAGGCTTCATATTTGTTCATATAGGTTTGTAATATTATATTTATGAAAAATAACTCGTAGACAATTATTAAAACACCTACTAAATTTTAGACTAATAACTTACATAATTTAAATCTTGACATCAAACATTATTAGTACCTAGATTTATTTCCATATAAATATGAAAAATAAGTTATCTATTTTTTACTTCTGTTTCTTGGATTCAGTTCTCGTAATTCACTTTGAGATGAAGTTAAAGTAGAGAAAAAGTGTTGAATTTTTTACAAGTGCATGATTGTGCATACATTGCTCAGTTCCATGCCTCCTAATTCCATTTTGATTAAGGAAAAACTGTGGGAATCACTACTTTAATTTTTTTTTATGGCTGGGGCTGAACCAGAATCTTAATATGCTGAGTATATGTTTTAGTACTAAGCTACATTTACAAATTCTATTCTGGGATCTAAATCAATTACTATTCAAAGACATTTGCAAAAGTTGGCTAGACTTTTTTGCCTATCATTTACTTATCATATATACATATCATATCATGAGATCTTTAATTCATGATATGAGGGTACTATGACAATAATGGAGAAAACAATGATCCATGAATATTGTTTTAATTTAAGGTGATAATCATATAGTTGTTTCTGATATATCTCTTGAAAGCTTGAGCAAGTGGTGGTGGTGAAGATGATGATGGTGACGGTGGTGGTCATGATGATGATGGTTGTGATAATGGTGTCAATTATGGTGATGATTACTATGATGGATGTGGTGACAGGTGATGGTGGTGGTGATAGGGATGATGATGATGTTTACCTTAGGGTTTCTGCTGCTGTGATAAGAGCACCATGACCAGTAGAATGTGGGGAGGAAAAGGTTTATTGCAGCTTATACGTCTATCATTGAGAGAAGAAAGGGCAGGAACTCAAGGAAGGAACCTGGAGACAGGAACTGAAGCAGAAGCCGTGTAAGGGATGCTGCATACTGCGTTGTTCTGCCTGGTTTCTTATACTGTCCAGGGACTTGCCCAGGGGTAACACTACCTCCAGTGAACTGGCCCCATCCACATCCATCATTAATCAAGAAAATGCCACACATTACACAAAATCTTGTCAGATTTTTATGAATGAATTTCTCAGTTGTGAGTCCCTCTTCCCAAATGACTCTATCTTTCATCAAATTGATGTAAAAGTAGTCATCAAAATGGTGGTGATGGTAATTGTGATGATAGTGATAATGGTGGTGATAATGATAACAATGGTGCTGAGGATAACCATGGTGATTATAATGGTGACGGTTGTGGTGATGATGATGCTTGTAATGATGGTGGGATAATGGTGGCAATAACAAGGAAGATGACAAGGACAAGGGACAGACCAACAGATTGATTGTGTGACTTTTGTATTAATCTAGATAGAAAAGCAAGTGTAACTCAGAGTTCTGATTGCCAGAACCATGAACATTATGTGAAAACCCACTAAAACAGACTCACACTCTTAAAATCTGGGAGTAGAGTCGAACCCTTAAAAGATGTGTTTCAATAGCTATCAAACAATTTCTGTATGTACTAGTTCAGAGCAACACTGGTTAAGTTGATGTGTTAAAAAGCCTAGATTGCCAATGACTTAAAAGATCCAGGGTTTATTTCCTTACTGGTCCTTTCAGGGCTGTCACTCAGGAACTGAAATTGATAAAGCAACCGTGTGAAATCCTAGTTATGGTCCTGACAGCAGAATAAGAAAAATAGTTCTCTTCTTCAACCTGTCTCTTCTGGTTACTGATAAGACACTGAAAAGAACATCTGCATATACTGCCAGGTGTCACACATCACAGTAGAGGACAGGACATTAAGCAAGTTTCTTCTTCTGAGGACACCGTAGGGTGTACGCACATAAACTACAACACCTGCAGCATTGTTAGGTAATAGAGCTTTGTGAACTCACTGTCTTAGTGTGAGTCACCCTTAGACAAACCATCACTGTGTGCCATGCAACTTTAATTAACCCTTTCAGTCGTGTGTCTTCTTTCAACAATATCTCCTTGCCCACAGATACCAACATATTTCTTTGCTTTCCCTTCAACACAAAGTAAAGAAAGAGAATAAAGATTCTTCATTGGTTAATGCTTGGGCTTGTTCCTTGAATCCTGGTGATGTCAGATCCTAACATATGATTTCTTCTGAGTTTAAATAGATGACCGTGTTCATTTCCCTTATGATGCTATTTTAAAATCATACTTGAATTGTAATGAACAGATATTGGCTGGCCTTATGGAATTGTAATCTTAACACAAATAAAACCCTCATTGGACTCTTCTTCCTAGGAATTTCCACAAAAAAGTGTTGGGGAGTTGAAGCGAAGGTCACCAAAAGTCCTATTAGATGGTTTACCAGAAATAAAGGATGATGACCACCAAAGGACAGGTGTGAACATCTGCAGTGGCCCTTTTGCTAAATGTTACATTTTTGTCTCCTGCTAGAAAATAGTTGGTTATTCCTGGGACCTTAGAGGCACTGTAACATAGCAACATGCAGGTATTCAGAAAAATTAGCATTCTCAAGTCACCTCAGGGGCAGTGGCCTTTGCCATGGGGTGTTTTCCATATCTGTTCACAGAGTCAGATTCAGGAACCCACTAGAGGTTCCTTTATGATATCTAACAACTTAAGGATGGCAAGATGCCCATCTCAGACCCCCTTGTCCTGAGTCTGTGAAGTGGAGATGTTGTGCTGTGTAGAGATGACAGATCTTCAAGTTATCTGAACAACGAGGGGTGTCTCCATCCTCAGAGATATTGCAGTCATATACTCAGAAAAAAATATCTCTTGAGACATATACAGATTTTATTAACAGATTGATTATTATCTGCCCAGGATACCACAAGTCCTTTATGTTTACTGTGTCTATCTATTATCTTTTCTTCTGTCTGTATGTCTATCCGTCCATCTATCATCTGTCTATGTATCTATCTATCTACCTACCTATCCCCTATCTATATAGCTTATTTCTATCAGTATCTTTACTCTATGAGCCTCCTCTCCAGCTCCTCGCCATGTCATTTAAATTTAGCATCACCTGTTGGATGGAGTCATTGCCAATTTTAAATCTTACTTTGTCTTTTAAATTGACAGATAAAATTATATGTCTTTCTCATATATATGATGAAATCAAAGCTTCGTGAAGGCTCAACGACATATACACTGGAAATAATCATGTCAATTAATTTTTGAAGAAGCCCTGGGAAATAAAACGAGCTACAATTTTAGTCCATGTTTTTTCCAAGGATGGAAGAATTTCACTGACATGAAATATTAAATGGCTCTGACTCATATTTTATAAGCTCCATCCTGTTCAATTATCTTTTAATTCCTCCAGTTGCAATAAGGAGAAAAATCACATTTGTTGTCAGAATATTTTCATACTTTTCAATTTCAACAAGAAAAAAATAGCAATTGATGAGAAAATTCAGAATCTTTACTATTACTAGGCCCACTGTGGTGTTATTTGGCTATATTTGGTTTAGGAAAGGGGTGTGCATATTTCATTAACACAATAATAGTTTTATCTTAAATTAAACATTGTATTTAAGAAGTATGTTAAACACATGACTGATCCAATTATTTAATTGTGGAGAAGTTAATTAAGCTTGAGAATCATACTATCCAAGCTATTTTGTCTCTAGATAAAAAGGAGTCAAAACAGAATGAAAGACAGAAGTGGGTAAAAGATTTTCCTTTAAATATCCATCTTATTACATCTTATGTGCCTTTGAGAGTCGGAGTACTACAGCTTGAACAGGAATCATCCACCAAAGGTGCAAGTCTCTGAACCGTTGGTTTCCAGCAGATGGCGCTGTTTGGGGAGGATATGGAATCTTTAGGAGAAGGAGAGTCACTGGAGGAAGTAGACCATGGAGGAGGGGGCTTTGGAGTTTCATAATTGGTCCCCACTTCTTGTTCATTCTCTACTTCCTGACTGCTGATGCACTGTGGTCAGCTGGTCTCCAGCTCCTGCCTGCCATGCCATTCCTGAAGCCATGCCTTCTCCACCATGATGGGATGATCTTGCACCATTTCTTCCCTACATTGCTTTGGTCAGAGCCTTTTGTCACAGCCAGGGGACAGATAACAAGTGCACGCATGCTTGAGAGCTGAACTCAAGCACTTTGGACGTGTGCCAGTTATCAGCTGGGAATGTCATCCTTGGCAGAAAACACACCTTGGCTACCAGTCTGATAAAAGTACAAAGCAGTTAGGGACTAGAGAGATGGCAGCTCAGAGGTTAAGAGTGCTGGTTGCCTTGCTGAGGATCTAGGTTCATTACCCAGCACCCACAGTGACTCACAACAGTTTGTAACTGCAGATTTAGGAGATTTTCTGGCCTCCAAAGGCACCCCATTCATGTATCGCACACACACACACACACACACACACACACACACACACACACACAAAATACTCCCACACACATAAAGTAAAATAAATCTAAAATAAATTAGAAGAAATTACAAAGGTGAGCTGACCTAATATGAGCAGAAAATTCTATATAAGGAGACCTGAGTTCAAATCCTTTTTCAGCCATTTTGTTTGTTTTTATCCTTAGTGAAAACAGTGTTTCTCTTAATTTATGGTTTGCCATCAGGATGGAAATAACTGAGAAATGCAAAAAGCACATTCTGGCCTTGCTCTATCTAAAGATTTTAACAAATGAAAAACCCTTAGGGGGTTGTGTCTATGGCTGTTTGACCCTGGGTACATCCTTTTTTCAAGCCTATAATCTCTGTGACATTAGGTGTGAAGATGGATGGGTAAATAGACAG
Source organism: Myodes glareolus (assembly GCF_982192425.1). Taxonomy (NCBI): domain Eukaryota; kingdom Metazoa; phylum Chordata; class Mammalia; order Rodentia; family Cricetidae; genus Myodes; species Myodes glareolus. The sequence goes on from NC_142027.1 coordinate 119,307,160, forward strand.
ATGGATGGAGGAATGGATGGGTGGATAAATGGATGGATAGACAAGCAGATAAAATGTAGGCAGAGATATGGATTCTTTAATGTATACATTTAGGTAAATGATGCCTGCTGACTTGCTGGAAGGAAGAAATTGATTGATGTGTGCCATGCCCAGCATGTTATTCATGATCAGTAAGAAAGAGACACTGTGATATTCCAAAATTAGCAAGCAAATTTAACTCGAAAATCCTTTCACTCTCTGCATAATGTTTTAACTTGCCTACAAGCTTCTGTGTGTGACAAATGAACCACTGGAGAAACACCTTCTGGCACTATCTTCAAATCACACACCCTTCTTCCCTGGATACAGACACATGACCTGACAAGGTCACGCAGATTTCCAGACACACAGCTCAACCACACAGTGTCTTCTGCTGCAGAATAGCTGAGGTGGATCTACAATGTCTGTAGCAACAAGCTGCCATTATGCCCCTGCCCACTTACATCACATTAAAATATTACTCTCTGCATAATTGATGGTAGATGTGTATACATATGTGTGTGGCTTATGTGTATGGTGTTTGGGCATATGTACATGCCCATGTAATCTGTCTGTGAACATCAGAGGAAGGTGCTGGTGTCATGTGGCAACACCCTCCAATTTACTAACTTGAGAACCTGTAGCAAGAATAATAAAGACTCAGAGATAGATATTAGGTTCAACCTGAAGATCAGAAAAGCAAAGCAACCAAACCAGTAGAGAACTCTTATATCTATAAAATCTTCAGACTGAAAAAGAGGAAGTTTCTGTCTCATCTTGCCTTATATTCTCTAGTGCTAGGATTAAAGACATGTAGCACCACTGCCTGCTTATATGACTGACTAGTGTGAGTATTTTGCATTCTGGTCTTCAGGTAAACTTTATTTAATAAAATACAAATGAAATATTACTACATTTCCCCTTTTGTCTAAAACAAAAAGAAGGCTATAGCTAATATAAGAAAAACTATGTACAATAACCATATACAATATATAGGCAATACACATCAGCAATGTTCAGTCCATTTGCATTTGACAGATTCAGAGAAAATACACCATATCCATCCTATCTTGTTGAGTCCAAAGTCTTATACTTAATTATCTTTCTTTCATAATTTTCTTTCTGTATCAGGTAAACAAGGAAAATTATAACTATAGCTATCTAATCTTCAACTCCTCCAAAGTCCCAAAAAGGAAATAATATTAACTGAGAAAGTAGGAAATGCAAGCAGGTGACTTCCAAAACTTGTGAGTAATAACAGAAACAGCTGACTGCCTGGACAGTCACCCTAAGTTCCTCTGTAATGTTGGGGCATCCATCTTTAGCCTATAGGCCTACAGACTTTTTTGTGAATCAGGATGTTCTGAAGGGCTTTCTGTCCTTGTCCTTACAATCTTTGTGTCCTGTTTATCTAATTAGGACATTATTCAGTCAACAGAGGCAGGGACATTTTCTTGCCCACTGGCTTAATTTTGCTTCATGTGGAGTTTCTTCAATGCCCATTGTCTTTTCTGAAGTAGATTGGTGCTGCCAGGAGCAGATATGTCTCATTGTTATAAAAAAAAAAAAGCTAGGTTATTAAAACATCTTACGTGCCATATTCTGTAGATCTCTGAAGTGTTTGAAGATGATCTGATCATCTAAAATATATCTTTGTTTGACCTTGAAAATATACCTAATGTTACTACAAGTTCAATTATACTGTGATCAACTACAAACTTATATTTCCTAATCATAAACAGTTGGCAATAATAACTTATAAGCACAAGAAATTTGCATTACATTGTTAAGAGTTTGTATAAGTACAATACCTTGAGCAAGAAAAGAAATATATATACAGCATGTTCTAACAAAATTAATCTCAAATTTGTATTAATATATAAAATTTGTATACAATATACAAGAGTCCAATCCAATGTAAAACATTTAAAACTAGTATTTGCTTTTGAAAAGTAGATTCAATAATCTGTCTATATCTTATCATAGCTATATTCTCCTTTTTTATTTTCAGAGTAGATTCGATAATCTACCATTTTATCCTATCTTATCTAAATTCCCCTAAACAATGACAAATACCCATAACCCAAAAAATGACCAAGAACCACCCACCTCCTTGGGAATGTGGCCATTGTGTTCTTAAATTTACTTCCTGCTGTCTGGGGGAAATGGCATATTTAGGGGATCCTGTAAAGAAAATTTTGGGTTAATTGTTAGGTTCTGGGAGAGGTAGCTTTATCATTTGTTGTCCAGTTTCTGCGTAATGGGAAAGTGCAGGGCTTGTCTCAAATCCTGGCTAGAGTAGTCACTGAGGCTGGATCATCTCATCTAGCCACCTCAAAATTGTTCTGAGCAGTTTGTAGTCCAAAACCGAGCTTTAGGTTCTGTTTTTCAGCTTAGTGGTGTTATCTTTGTCTTGGAGGAATTGTCATTGTGGGACCCCACCCTCCTTTTGGAGACCTCAAAAGTTGCTGTTATGTATGCTCATACTTCAATGCAGAAAACTGATAGAGACTCAAACCTGAAATCATGTACAGAAAGGTAGATGAAACCTTAACCATAAGAGAAGCCGTTAAAGAGTCAATATAAAATCAAAGGATTATGAGATTAGTAGTAATAAAATCATCCTTAAATTTTTGTTTTTCTTCTTTCCCATGTCAGGTGATTCTTTTGACATGAGACAGAGATTTTGGATTTTACTTTAATAAGCATTCTTGGGTTTAGAGAAGGAAAGTGCCACACTCCAACTCAAAATCAGCTTTAAACTTAAATTAGACTGGGACTACAAAAAGACCATTTGCACTGCATATCTGTAGGGAACAGCAGAAACAAACATTTGGGAGGATTTAAGAAATTTTATTCTGTTGGAAATGTGATATCCAATAGGCCAATTTACTCTTTTTCTTGAGACATTTTTTTCATGTGTGTTTTGTTCTTTTTCTTCAGATATCTCATTTCTCCAGTAGTCTTCAGATTCCTTATCTGGATACCTTTATTCTCCTAAAAAGACAAAAACAAAACCCTTCCCCAACCCTAATATTGGGGAGATTCCCTTTAGTCAAGTTACATCTGATCAAGTGAAAAGCATTTGCTAGCTTTATAGGTTAGTTTAGATTAAATGTCCATGGTGCTTAATGAACTATCATCTCTTCCAATTAAGACAAGTCTCTTGTTCAAATCGAACCTTTATCAATTTCAAGAGTATCCATAATTTTTCTTCTCCTGTGGAAATAAAAGTAAAACTCCTTCCCCAATATAACAGACGTCCTGGTTTCCATTCTGAGGTCAATACATTTTTAAAGCATGTCAGCTGATTTCCTTCCATAGTTTTTTTCTATTATATAAGTTTTTCATTTTTTATTCAGTTTATGTGGCAAAAATGATCTATTCTAAAATGATATCTCCCCTTGACATTAAAATTACTGTAGGAAAATGTTTGGAGGGTTGATGGGGGACAATTCTGTATTCTGTCAATTATGTTTTAAATAAACAATGATTGGCCAGCAACCAGACAGGAAGTAGAAGCAGGGCAAGGAGAACAGGAGAATTCCAGGAAAAAAGAAGCTCTCTCCCCAGTCCTTCCCAGACATGGAAGAAGGAAGATGTAACCTGCCCCACAAAAAAGGTACCAAGCCATGTGGCTAAGATATACTAGAATAATGGGTTAATATAAGTTACAAGAGTTAATAAGAAGCCTAAGCTAATGGACCAATCGGTTTGTATCTAATGTAGACTCCTTGTATGATTTTCTTTGGGACCTAAAGACTGTGGGAACTGGGCAGGACAGAAACCCCAACAAGCAGATCCTCATGTTACAGAATAGCACCCAACATAGGGCAACTGCATCCACTTAAAGCCTGAAACAGCTTAGGAAGTAATTCTAGAACAAAATAAAGGCATTATGCATTGTTTCTTGGTAGCAGCAATGTCTTGAGTCTGCTCTGCTTGCTAGAGGCAAGCAAACACTCTAATTTAAGAGAGGCTTCCTGACTCAGCTTTAGCTGATAAACCTTGCAGCTCTTTCAAGAAGTCCTTCCAAGAAACACTTAAATAATGTTGATGAAAAGCTGACTGCATGCTTTTTGGTTTTCAGCCCATAGCAGGAAAAGAGATGCACTGCTTTAAAATGCTGGCTTTCTGGGTCGTCCTACCAGGGCAAACTCTTTCAAGCAGGCAAAACTCTTTCAAGCAGGTGATCCGACTCTAGAGCATTTTATTGTGGTTTGTGAGCACACTGCTGTAGCTTGCTTGCTGTCAGGGACTTTGAAATGCCATAGAGTTGTGGCAACGAACATGTCTCCAGCCAGTACCTCCACCATGAGGCTGGAATTTCATAAAGCTAAGGAATGGGCTGGATCCAAGCGTCAAAGCCATGGCTTTAATCTTACCCACATTGCTTAGTAAATTAAAGACTTGTGTAGTCAGAAAAAGAGAGATATACAGTAAAAATAGATTCAAAGATGAAGAAAACCTCTAAATGTTTTACAATGTGTTAAAAATATATGCAAGATTGAGAGAGTAAAAAAAGAGGCTAAAGTCCTTAAAATAAAAAGAGACTAGTTGGGTTTGGTGGCACATGCCTTTAATCCTAATGCCTGAGAGGCAGAGGGAGACAGATCTCTATGAGTTCAAAGTGTGGTAGCACACACCTTTAATCCCAGCACTTGGCAGGGAGAGGCAGGCAGATCTCTATGAGTTCAAGGGTAGCCTGGTCTACAGAAGGAATTTCAGGACAGCCAAAGATATACAGAGAACCTATCTCAAAAGGTAAAAGTAAAAATAAAAGAAATAGAGGTTAAAGTAAAGCCACATAAAGATGGAAAATATACAGAGAATCTGGATACTGTTATTATGCTCTCTTTGAATTGTTTGAATCCTAAGCAAGGAGTAACAGCAGCTAAAAGATATTTGCTTATAAATGCTGCTGAATTAATCCAAGATAGGTATTTTGAAAATACCTTGACTTCAAAATTAAAGTCAAAAGGTATGTTACTGTGGAGAAGAGATTTTGCTTTTGTTTCAATGAGAAATGAGAGGCTGTGGATTCATTCTGAGTTAGGAAAAATCAGATTTGATCAAGGAAGACCACCTGAGAAATATCTGGTAGGAACAGATGGCCCAGATGTCTGAGTTTTACATCCAGAACAGATTCAAGACTGCTGCCTGAGATGATCAAGACTCACAGAATACTCTAGTCAGGACTTGATCATAATTCAAAATTTTTTTTAGGTCCCCATAAGATTATCAGTGCCGCCTATCAGCAGGAAGTATCCTGGAATACTATGCCCACATTCCTAGAAAATGGACTATGGATATTTTCTTTTGTTTAAAAAAAAAAAGGAGGGGGAAGTGGTGTGGGACAATTCTATATTCTGTCAGTTATGTGTTAAATAAATGCTGATTGGCCAGTAGCCAGGCAGGGAGTATAGGCGGGACAATCAGACAGGAAGTAGAGGGGGGGAAGAAGAACAGTAATATTCTGAGAAGAAGGAAGTTCTCCCTGCAGTCGTGTTCAGACACCGAAGAAGCCTAACCTGCTGAAAAAGGTACTGAGCCATGTGGCTAACATAGATAAAAATAATGGGTTACAAGAGTTAATAAGAAGCCAAGCAGTTTATAACTTATGGAGACCTCTGTGGGATTTTTCTTTTGACCTAATGACTGTGGGAACTGGGCAGGACAGAAACCCCCCAAAGCAGGCCCTCATGTTACAGAGGGTAATATGACCAGAATGCAATTAAGATTCAGATCTACATGACCCACATGTGCCTTTTATAATTTCTCTTCAATCAAAGCCATTTTTTCCTCAGTTTTGGCTGATAATTCCCTGGGACCATTTAAGTCCTTGTCTTTGTCTATAGTTCTGTTTTAATTAATCAGGTCATCATGACCTCTCCCAATAGTGTACTGTAGATGGGAAATGTCTCCTAGCAATCTTTGAAAATCATTATGAGTCTGCAATTGATCTCTCCTAATCTGCACCTTGGGGGGTTTAATATTTTGTAAACTTATTTTATAATCTAAATAATTAATAGAATCTCATCTTTGTATTTATTCAGGAGCAATTTGTAATCCCCCCAAACTTTTTTCTTTACTTCTTCAAATAGTCTTTCTAAAGTATCTACATATAATCAGATAGCAAAATGTTGTCCATGTAATGGCAAACTATAGATTCAAGAAATTGCTTATGTATCATTTCCAATGGTTGACTTACAAAATATTGACACAGGATGAGGTTATTTAACATTCCCTGTGAGAGAATCTTTCATTGATATCTCTTAGCAGGCTGAGAATTATTATAAGTAGGCACTATGAAGCCAATTTTTTTGTCTTTTGCTTGTAAATTTAGAGTGAAGAAATAATCTTCACATGAGAGGCCCTTCACGGAATTTCCCAACTACAAAATATTACCTTGAATATTCTTCGATGACCTACACTCATTAGTTCAGTGTCTGCTTTTGCCACACCTTCTGCATAATCCAGAAAGGAGGGGAGTTCTGAATGGATTATTCTTAGAAAAAAAAACATTTTCTAGGAATACCTTGTCTATAGTCCCTTTTAATGTGACCTTGTTTAACAAAATTATAACGCTTGACATTTCAATTTTCCTCAAAACTCTGGAAATCACCTCTCCTATCCATGTCGCATCATGTTTCATGAAATTCAATATTAATTTTATCACAAATCCATTCTTACAAAGGTGCTGACCTTGCCTTTAATGACCTAATTGTCCTTTTGCATAGAGAATTGGCATTTTCAAAAGTCAGAGATTCAATATTATTTGTCTAGCTTCTGAATTTGGTATCATTCTATTGACTGCTGAAGTCACTCTTTTTAAGAAATCTGTAAAGGCTTCCTTTGGGCCCTGTTTAACTTTAGTAAGTGACTCAATTTTCTTTTTTATTTCTCAGTTCTGTCCCAAGCATTAAAAACTGCTGTACAACTGGACTGAGCTCCCAAATTCCAGTTGAAGAGTGGAAGGAGTGAGAATGCAAGCAAAGAGGTCAAGACCATGATGGGGATACCCACTGAAACAGTCTACCTGAGCTAATTGGAGCTCACCAATCCAACTGGACTGGGAAGGAACAAGCATAGGACCAAACTAGTCCCTATGAATGTGGTTGACAGTTGAATGGCTGGGGCAGACTTGGGTGACACTCTCAATGGCACCAGGATTTATCCCTACTGCATGTACTGGCTTTTGAGGAGCCTATTCTCTTTGGATGAATACCTTGCTCAACCTGACCATAGTGGCGAGAGCCTTGGACCTTCCCAAGGCAATGTGCCTTACCCTCTCTGAGGAGTGGATGGGGGTGGGATGGGGGTGAGTGAAGGGAACAGGAGGAGGGGAGGGAGTGGGAACTGGGATTGGTATGTACAATAAAAAAATAGTTTATTTTCTTTTTTAAAAAAAGCAAAACAGAAAAAAACTGCTGCACAGCATAAATTCAGAGTGTGGTCATCACATGCCATTTGCCTTTCTATAGGAGCATGATCTCCTTCTCCAAGAATTTGATTTTAGGAGATTTTCCTACCTCTAGATTTACTCCATTGTTCAATAATCTTAGCCTCTTCTCTGAGCTATGTACTCCATTGTAACTGTGGACCAGGCTCTAAAACACTATTTACCAATTCTTTCCAGTCTTTAGAGATAATTTTATTACAAATTGATGACAAGTTTAACATTTGCTTCACAAAAGGTGAATGCATGCCATATGAGACTATAGTTTCCTTGAGTCTCCTTAAATATAACATTGGCAGAGGAGTTCAGTTAGGTATAACAGAGTCTCTGCCATTTGACAATTCATGTAGTGTTACTGAATATATTAAAGTTGGTTGTTTGAAAACCTTAGGCTGTTTTTATTTTTATAATGCAATGCTAAAATTTGTTCTCCATTAAATTCCTCTGTCTGGATTTGAATATTTCTGTGATTTGTTTTACTTGGTTTTTGTAAGGCCTGTGTCTTAGGACTCAGATTAACCATTTTTTTAGTGATAAGACAAAAATGATAAAGCTGATAATGTTTACAATTGACATTACATAAATCCCATCTAAATTAGACATCCTTTCGTTTAATTGTCCAGTTTTTAAACTGTCTAGTATATTATCATACAGACATCCAAATTCCTCCAGGGTAATGGTTTTCACATTTTTAATATGGGGGAAAAACTCTCTCTTTCAACTAATTCCTCCCTTTAAGCATTCCCAATTCTCTTACCAAATCCACCAACGTTGTTGATGAAGATGTGAGGCTTGTTGCTGCTGCGTAGAACAGTAAAAGCCTGACTGTATTTTAAGGCAGCTCCCTAGTTTGCCAGGAGCAAGAGAAGCAGGTTCAGGGAAAGCCCACAACCCATGGGGGGTTGTTTGATAAATGCACGGGGCGTTGTTTGGAAAAAGTACATGTGGTGGGGGCTACCTGAAGGCTGAACCAGACAGTCTAAGGTCAGGGAGTCCTGTGGAATTTGTAGCCCAGGTGCTCCTGGAATTTGGGTGGCAGCTGGAAACTGTTTCAGAGAGACTACAACAGGAAAACCCAAAACTTGCTCAGAGGCTTGGGGAAAGAAGAAAAGAAAGCCTAGCCAGGTGAGGCTGGAGCCCATGTGCAGCTCTGGCCTGTGCCGGTGGCTAAAAAGCCACAGGCAAATGGCTTTTTCATGAATTCATACCCTAAACTATAGATGTCAATTGTAGCATGAGTCATAAAAACCCAGAGACAGACACTGGGAGTCAACCCGAAGATCAAGAAAGCAAAACAGTCTAGCCACTAGAGAGTTCTTACCGCTATGAAATCTTCAGACTATAAGAGAGTAAATTCCTATCTCATCCTGCCTTATATTTCTTTCTAGTGCTGAGATTAAAGGCATGCACCACCACTGCCTGACCTCTATGACTAACTAGTGTGGCTACTGGGATTTAAGGTGTGGACCACCACTGTCTTACCTGTATGGCTGACTAGTGTGGCTGTTTTGCATTCTCGTCTTCAAGCAAGGTTCATTTATTAAAACACAAATGAAATATCACTGTGAAAACCTGGATCTAGACTGGCAGGCACCAAGCCTCAGTGATGTTCCCTGCAGTACTTGTGTGCAGCTGCACACCTGGCCTGTCATGTAGGATTCGAGCTCAGCTTTCAGGCTTGCACAGCAAGTGTGCTTACCCACTGAGCCATCTCCCCAGACACAACCAATCATTTTGTTTTCCCATTGTGCACCAGCACAGTTCATGAAACTTTAAAGGTTTCATTCTTACCAAATGATTCTGAATACTCTGTGTGATCAATCAACCCTTTTCTTAATAGTGCCAGAAAGAAATACTCCCACTGTATTGAAACTAAACTCACGACTTGCTCAGAATATTCACATTCTAGTTTATTTTCTGTTGTTCTGTTAAAAGGTGGACAAAATTTACTTGGAGGATAAGTGTTTATTTCAGTGTATAGTTTATAGCCATTATAAGCTTTAATTATAATAAAGCATGTTATGAAGGGAAGTCAGAGCAGGAATTCAAGGCAGAAATTAGAGCAGAAACCATGGAGTATCAATGCTTACTGGCTTTTCCTGCATTCCTCAGGCTGCTTTCTTGTAGAATCCAGGACCACTTGCCTAGGGGTCAAACCACTCACAGTATACTACGCCATCCTCCATTAATTTATTATCAATAAAATGCCCCATAGACTTGCCCACTGGCCAATCCGATAGAGGCATTTCTCTGTTAAGGTTCCCTGTCACCAAGTGACTCTAGTTTATATCAAATTAACAAAAACTAACCAGTGCAAAAGCTGGGCAGTGTCTGCAGATGAATCTGTGTCACCCCAGAGTTCAAAGTAAAACAGTATGAACCAGAAGCCCACAGGGAAATCAGGTAAAAAAAAAAAACCCGCATACGTCAAATATGATGTGAGCCATCTCCCACAGAGGCCTTTAGCAGAAGTCTGCAGTGCCTCCTCCCCTGAAATAAAACCAGCCCCTATTTAGTGTGTCCCCATCCTTGCTACCAATCAAAACAAATATCTAGGAGTGTGGGCTGTGTTGACATCTGTGGGTGGGGCTTTGATGGTCAACTGCAAGTTCTGATAGAATAGGTAAGATGGTCAGATTATAGATACTCTTCTTTAGCAGGAGACCAGGCACAGATTCTGGTCCACTCTGGGAGGTCGACTTCAGTCCCTTGGTAGGTGGCAGAAGTCTTGACAGATGCCAGTCATCCTCCATGAGGACTGACAGACATCCTGCCATCTTGTTCTGGCAAACCTCCCTCCATATTCACTAGGTATTCACTTGCCTCCAGAGTAGAAAACCTCTGCTTGACCTTGCATGGGGTTTGTGAACCCATGTACCCCAAAGGTGTGACTCATATAAGGAATATACAGCTACAGAACTTATCTCTGGCAGTATTGGGGCTAAGTGGCCATCTAGCCCTGAAACTCTGGTGTAGGACTCTCCCCTTCCAACAAAAGAGTGAGTAGAAACACCTTCCTCATGGGCTTGAGAGACGGCTGAGTGGTTAAGAGACAGGCCTCATAGAGAAATTGGGTTTGCTTCCCAGCATCCACATGGTCACTCACAAGTGTCTGTCATTTTGTTTCCTGGGGATTGAACACCCTCTCTGGTTTCTGCGGATAGTAGGGTAAATTATACAGTAAAGGAGAAGACATAGGGTCCATACTCACATAGGATTATCAGGCTGGGACACCTGAACTAAACGTTGAATATAGTGTGGTGTGTAAGTACTTAGCCATCAGCCTAGGAGAGGCCCAGATGCAGCGACCCTGATATTCAGAAGCCAACTTGTGATTACCCTCTTGGATGAGAATGGGAAGTTAGGAGCATATTTGGAAACTAGTGGTGATGGCTAATCTTAGTTGTCAACTTGACATGACCTGTAGTCACCATGGAAGAAGAAACCTTAAGTGAGGACTTGCCTTTATCATATTGGTCTGTAGTTGTATCTGTGGGGCATTACTTTGATTGCTAGTTGATGTAGAGGCAGAGAATCAGCCCACTATGAGTGGTACCACTCCTAGGTTAATAGTCTTTGGCTGTTTGAGAAAGGCAGCTGAATGCTGAGTCTGGGAACAATCCAGTAAGCATTGGTCACCTCAATGATGATCTGTAAACCAAAGAAACCCTTTTGCTTTGGGTCATGGTGTTTACCATAGCTGTAGAAAGCAAACCAAGACACTGGTGTTAAAAAAGTTTCTGGCTCTCTGTAATACAGAGCTTCAACATGAAGCTCGTACATAGCTACTGGATTCATTACCAGCTGAAAAATATGCGCCAGAGGCTAAATTGCATGATTAGTAGATTTACTGCTGAGAAAATTCTCTAAATACAGCACATTAGCCATTTGCAGCTGCCTTTTGAAATCATAACATCAGCCCTAGAGATAGTGAGACCCCAGAGAGAAAATCAGCTCTCCCTCCCCACCCCAAACCCCCCAAATAGAAGCATGTTCTAAACACACATATGTCACAGACTATAAGATTGCAAACCTCCTCCACTGACTCTGTTGCAATTTTAAGGGCTGATCTTTGTCTTATCTATGTAGGTCAAGCTACTGTAAAGGTTTATCTTAGTGTCTAGTGCCTTAAAGACCCCAGAACACTGCCATGTCATTAACAGAAAGGAAAGGTGATGAACTATCTGCCATGTTGAGGAGGAAGTGACTTTCCCTGGTCCAGGGAGGAAATGGGTTCAGCGGGATTCAGAAGCAGACACAGAGGTAGCACTGAGTCTATATGGGCAGATAACTTTAAGATTTATAACTGAGGGGCTCAACAAGTGAAAGCAGTCTTCCACCAGGACTGAAGACTCTAGTTGCAGCCCCGGAAGCTACATGGTAGGAGAGAACCAACTCAAGCAAGTTGTTCTCTGACCTGCACATCCACAGTGTAAGTGTCCTGGCACAAAATGAATCAATGAATAAATAAATATAAATAAATAAATTTAAGATTTTACAACCAAGATTTTGAGCAACCAAACGTGAGAGCTGGAGTTAAGGATTGGGTCTGCTTCCATATGTGTTTTACAGGGTGATATGGACATGGACGTGCCCTGGATCACTCTGACGAGATGGGTACGTATGTGCACAATTTAATCATGATTCATAATAAAGACAATAATTACTTTGCATTTATGGGCTGTGGCATTGGCTCAGTGGGTAAGAGCATTTTCTGTGAAAGAATGAGGACCTGGGTTCAATGAATCCTGACTAACCATGTAAGAGGTTGGGCATGACTACACACAGGCCTATAACCCCAGTACTGGAGGCAGGGAGGTAAAAAAAAAAAAATGGGGATCACTGAAGCTTGAGTCATGGGCTACAGGTTGAGTGACACAGTCTCAAGGGATTATGTCAGCGAGTGAGAGAGTGGGACAAAGGTGTCCTTCTCTGACCTCTGTTTATGGGGATTCATACATCTCCACGCATGGATGTACCCATTCTTGTCCCCCCACACAAAGAATACTATGGCATTTGTTTTTCATCTGCTCAGTCTATTTATCTTTGCATTGCTTGATTTATTTTTAATGTGAGGTGTGTGTGTGTGTGTGTGTGCGTGTGTGCATGCGCATGTGTTCCTGTGTGTGCATATATTACATTTGTGCTAGACTAGATCCAGGGTCTAATATCTAGACACATGCTCACTACTGAGTGATTGCTTCAAATCCTATTAAGAGTTTTCTTCTTCTTCTTCTTCTTCTTCTTCTTCTTCTTCTTCTTCTTCTTCTTCTTCTTCTTCTTCTTCTTCTTCTCTTCCTCTTCCTCTTCCTCTTCCTCTTCCTCCTCTTCCTCTTCCTCTTCCTCTTCTTCTTCTTCCTCTTCTCCTCCTCCTCTTTCTCCTTCTTCTCCTTCTTCTTATTTTGGTTTTTCAAGACTAGGTTTCTCTGTTTACAGCTCTGCAAGTCCTGGAATTAGCTCTTGTAGACCAGGGTGACCTCAAATTCACAGAGATCCACAGCCTCTTTAATCCCAAGTGCTGAGGTTAATTCTAAGGTGTGTGCCATCACTGCCCAGCTAATAGTTTTCCTCTTAATTATATATAAATATTATTTTATTTCCCCCTGCAAAGAAATAATTATAGTATCACTTATTTCACCAGATTTTTCTTCTTGGGGCAGATAATACACGAAGGATGCACTCACATTGATTGTAACTGTGTGCCGTTTCTGTGAAGCAGGAATATATTAGCTCCTCCCATTCCACCAGGTGGAGAATGGAGGCGAAGCAAGGTTACATCATCCACCAGAAACACAACAGCTTGTGCCAAGGACTTTGACCTTGAGTCTCCTGTAGACCCACGTCTCCCACACATCTCTAGGACTTGCTGCTCACATCTCTGACAGCAGCCATAGAAAGGACCAGGTCTGGACATTCACAGCCACGACCAGAAGACAGTGTCCACTGGAGAAAAGTACCACACCGTATCTCAGAATTCAATTTTTTTTTCAAAATCAATAACCCAAAGGAAATTCTTCCTCACTTTTCCAACTTTTTGAACTTATTCTTACATAGTACTTTTTAATGATGAGCAAATAAATCCTGAATTTTTAATATTGCCACTCTGCCTTCAATCTTTTGACTGAATTGCCTGATAATAATTTACATATCATTACAAATGAGTGCTTGCCAATTCCACTGGTGAACTTCAGCTTGGAATTGTGTCATTTTCCGCAAATAGCTGGTTCGATAAGCAAAGCTGCATTCATTGATCTGAGGTTAAGTAAATATTTGATAAGATTGAGTGCAACACAGTTCAGGAAACAGGAACCTGGTCTCTGTGGTCGTAACTGACCAGGGCTGTTGGATTGAACTTGTTTATTTCATTACAAATTCAAACTGCAAACAGCATCTGTGATTTTGAAAAACCTACCTGGTTAGAATACTTGATGCATCATCAAATGTATTTTCTTTATCTTCTTCGGGGATCATTACCTGTAAGAGAGGAGAATACTAAGCCTTGAGAACAAAAAGCTAATTAATTTAATCTGGTAGTGTCAGAGAAACAGAAAAATAGTACAGGCATTGTTTACATTCTTGAGAATAAAAGAATATAAAACTATTCATTAATATATAATTCAATCTTTTCCTCAGTTCAATATTATGGTCAATTAAGGTTAAATTTGAGGCAGGTAGGAGGTAGAGGCTTCGGGATTGAGTTTGGAATGCAGAGAGTCTGAGCTGTAGGGTGTGGGTTTTGTCTCGGGAGACTGTGGGAAATTTTTCCAGTTTGCAGAAGCAGAGAATGAGGTTGATGGTCTGTGGTTCTCATGCTGTGCCCTGTCTGTGAGTAATAAGGGGAGAATCCATAGCTGAGAGAAGCCCACAGAGAGTGTGTCAGCACTGGGGCACACAGAGATCACAGGGGAGGAGGTGTCTAATGTTTTGGTCATTGAACCTGTTATTTTCCTGACACAAATCCTATTCACAGTTCCTCCTCTTTCATATCTTTTGTCTTGTCTTTATAAAGGCCACCCTCATTTATTGGTGCACGCATGTGTGTGTTCATGCATGTGTGTCCGTGTTTGTGTGTGTGTGTGCGTGTGTGTGCATGCGCGTGCGCATATGTGATATGTATGCATGTGTGTGCATGAGCATATAGAAGCCTGGGGTTGCCATCAGATGCCATCTTCCTCTGTTATTTTCTTCCACTCAACCTGGAGCTCACCACTCCGGCTACACTGGCAAACGCCATCCCACTCCATTTGTCTCCTGCACCCCCAGAGCTGAGGTTACAGGTGAGCGTCACCACACTCAGATTTTATGCAGGTCCTGAGATCCGAATTCAGGACCTCATGTTTGCACAGTCAGCACTTTGCCCGCTGAGCCATCTCCCTGGACTCAAGCTTTTGAGTTCAGAAGGATCCTCGTGTGTTCTGGATAGCAGGCTTCTAGGAAATAGTGCCATTTGTGAATATTTTCTGCAAAGTCATAATTTGTATTTTCACTGTTTTATTACTGTATTTCAGAGCTTAATTTTTTTATTTTAATGGAGTCAAGTTGTCTCCATTTTCACAAATTTAGCCTTTGGTGTTGTATCTACATTATTCTTGCTTTACAGAGAAAAGTCTGATTTTTTAAAAAATATTATTTGTTAAAGTGAGTGTCCCATCCACATTAATTGGATGTGCTAGGAACCAAAATGCGACTGAACCTACCTGAGTTGGCACTATTTCTGTCTGCTATTTCTGATTGGCTGATGTATCTGTTCCCTCGGTGATATCATCCCACGTTGACTGCTGCCATTTTACACAATCCCTGATCCTGGGCAGTACATGTCTTCCGACTTGAATTTTCAGTGTTGCATTTCCACATGACCTTTAGAATCAGTGTCCAAGATTTATAAGGTGTTTTCTATGATTTTTTTAAACTGGGAATTAGATTGAGAATATATACTATCTACAAGACCATTCTAGGAAAAAAAAAAACTCTGAACTTATCTCTCAATTTTGAGTTTCTACTCCATGTCCAGAGGCTAATTCTTCATATATATGTGTGTGTGTGTGTGTGTGTGTGACTTAAAATAAAACAAATGTTCTAGCTGCCCATATATCACTCCTTTATCTTGCTTTTATACTCAAACTTAGATATTTTATCCTGAGAACTCTATACTCAATGCCATTATATTGCTTCCTTGCTTCAATTTGCTTACCTCTTGCTGGTGTCTATGAAACACTTGGATTTATGTGCTGTTAATTTCTCTTCTGCTACTTGGTTATTTATTTAGCAACTTAAAACATATTCTTGATTATTTGGCATTTATATATAATCAAATCCTCTATGGTTACATTTTCATGCCTCCCCTTCTGAGAGGGACATTTCATACTTTTGCCTCTCAGCCATATTGAACATAGGTCTCAAGAAAGGCTCCTTTTGGGTTCCCCTGTTATTAGAGAGTAGGCTTCCAGTTTCCTCTCTTCAGGTATGACATTTGCTATATTTTCATTGCCTTTTGAATGCAACTTTGAGGAATTCCCCTCTGTCTAAAAATTGCTATAAGGTTTATGATCAATAACTGTTATATTATGTTGGCTTCTTTTTCTGCACCAATCGACATGCACTCACATGTTTCCTTGGTTGATATGTGGCCTTTCAAGCATGAAGCAACTCCTCTTACTTGGGGTGATCAGTCCTAATTCTATTCCATTTGATTGAGGTCATGAGTATTGTGCTGAGGGTTTCGTGTCTGTCTTCATCAGAGATATTGAAATCGGCTTTTCTTCTCAATGTCTTTATCTGATTTCATTTTTAAGGTCACAAAGAGAGTGTGGCATTTCTTGGCTGTTCTTCTCAGCTTCTCTATGTTATTTTTATTTGGGGGTTTTACAAGTGAGTGTTATACCTCTTGGCACATCAAACCCAGCCTCCAGTAAGCTGTCAAAACCGCCTTTTATGCATCATTCCCAGTTTATGTCTCCAGCAGCTTTGGATCATGATCATTCAATCATGGCTGCAGTTTTCTAGATGCCTTTTCTCCCCAAATGTCTAGAGACAGGATTTCCTTTGACCTCAGTTCTCAGAAGTCTGAGTGACCCATATTTTTAGCTTCCACGACTCTTCCTTCATTGCTTGGAAGTTTTTCTCTTCTCTTCTCTTCTCTTCTCTTCTCTTCTCTTCTCTTCTCTTCTCTTCTCTTCTCTTCTCTTCTCTTCTCTCTCCTCTCCTCTCCTCTCCTCTCCCCTCCCCTCCCCTCCCCCCTCCCTCCCCCCCCCTCTCTCTCTCTCTCTCTTTCTCTTTCTTTCTTTCTTAAGTGAATTTATTTGTTCCCTTTTTTGTCAGAGTGACCACAGACCCAGACACAACCCTTTTCTTTCTCCTTAGCACTGTGTGACCCTCACAATAGGAAAGAGTTCTTAGGAGGATGTTCAAGGCCCTTCTCTGAGTTCCCTTCACCCTCAAGTCAAGCCTCCCCCATAGCGTTGCTATTGCTATTTGGAAGAAATGACTGTTAAGCAGTATAAAATGCCTGTTTTATATTTTTTCCTCATACACTCGTCTTCATACACTGTGCATCCATAGCAGGGTTGGGGAATTGAGAGCAGAGATTGAACAAATCAAATGGCTACATCTATGATGCCTGAGACTAGCTATTAATTTTGCCTTCAAATGATGTAATAATAATGTCATACACACATACAATTCAAAATCAGATTTGTTATTAAAAAATGAAAGGACTTGGTAGAGTTTATTACTCAAGAGCACTGTGCTGGAAGTCACATGGACAAGGATTTTGCAGACAGATGTCTTGTTTACGTCCCCTGTGTCTGAGCCAAATGACCTCCCCGCTGGGAGCAGCTTCCACGCAGGTACCTCACGGCTGTGCTCTACTTTCCCTCTCGGCCTTACAGGCCACTTTGAAATCCTTTGCAGCCCGAACTGCCATCATTTAAGCATGTCTTCTCTATCTAAATCAATAGTCCATTAGTTCAATGAATTCTTTGGCTCCTTTAAATTAGAGAAATGTGTCATTTTAAATGGTTTCCACGGGTGCCTTTCTCTGTCCTAAATTTTTGACCAGTTATGAAAGCCACGTGCTGCTCCCACAACCAGAGGCAGGCAGCCGGGCGTCAGGCTGAAGAGCATTTTGGTAAAAGCCTAAGCAAGGGAGGTGATGAAATATCTTTCCCCTCAAAAATAAAAGCTGATTCATCATACCTAGAAATTCATTTTCCTGGGAAGCAGGAAAGCAGGTGCGGTGGTTTTTGGCAATTAACTTGTGAAGCTGTTTCTGCAATGTCTACTTTCTTCCTTAATGATATCCCTTTTGTTTTTTGCAGATATGCTGATGTGCAGTTATTCGCCCTGCCCATTTTTGCCTATGCTCGCCCTGTGTCACTGAGTGTTTCAGTGGGAAATACACCCCTTCCCACTGATTTCCTGTGTCCCTAATGAACAAATCACAGGAATGCATTTAACAGGCATTGCAGAGCATGTGTGGACATTATGGGCTTGGGAAACTGTGTTCTGTACTATCAATGGAATCCAAACCTTGCCCTTAAACAGTGAAGGTAAAGAGGAATTGAACTTTGTCTATTTATTAAACATTTATTTATTATTAATTATGTAGTGCACATGTGTCTGTGCACACATGAGTGCAGTACCCTTGGTGACCAATAGGAGTCAACTCAAAGCCATGTTTAGTCTTGCTGAAGGGTACATGGTGTTTCCTTGTGCACGGTGATAGTTCACACACTGTGAGGTCAGAGGAGGCTGCTGAGGCAGAGACTGTATCCCCTGGAGCTGGAGTTATAGGTAGTTGTGCGTCACCATGTGGGTGCTGCGAAATGAACCCAGATCGTCTGCAAGAGCAGCCAGTACTCTTAACCGCTGAGCCATCTCTGCAGCTCCAATCCCTAAGTGAGTGTAGAGGGTGAAGCCACCAAAACCAGCATGATGGGGATGGCTTTAACTTGTTCTTGCTGGCCTTAAACACAAGGTAGACAAAACATTCTGTACAGGCCCAGATGTGGGAGGTTGTTTCTGCTTCACCTGCCTCCTCTGGCCTCACAGTGTGTAAACCATTGTCCACAAGAGGATAACATCATGCACATCCCAGTAATACTTGTTTTACAACACACATAGGTTTAACTTGGCTCCAGCTTGTATTTCCCTCTCTTATTTTTTTAAACTGTCATCATTTGGGGTGCAGCATGTGTGATCTCCTCAGAAATTGGCTCATAAGAATGGCTGTGAAAACCAGGCCAGGGAACAGGTGTGTACATAGTGGAAGCCATAACTGAGCATCTCAGAGTGTGGATAACTTGCTTAGATTTTTTTTAACCAGTTACATTTTCTTTTTTAAAAACTTTCAACTGTTTTAATTTGCAGATGAGTGTTTTGCCTGCATGACTGTGTGTGCACCATGTATATGCAGTGTCTGCAGAAACCAGAAGAGGGCGTCCAATCCTTTGGAATTGGAGTTTCAGGTGCTTATGAGCCACCATGTAGGTGCTGGGAGTTGAACCCTGGTCCCCAGAAAGAACAGCAAGTGCTCTTAATTGGTGAACTGTCTCTCCAGTCCCTCTGTTTCTTTTTTAATACATCCAGCTTTTGCAATCACCCTCATCCACTCTATGATAACAACCTTTTCTCTTTCATAGAGCTTTCTTATTTACTTGTATCTCATCTGCCACTCAACAGATTACCCGAGAGCTCTCAGGTCTTCTCTGCTGACACTCAGTAGCTCCTGCTTGTGCAGCGGGATATTACATTGCATCTAGTTATCTCTTCAACAGTAACAATCACCTAACAGCAGACAGGTTTTTATCACATTTCCTAGTAACAAGCCGAGTCACCACTGAGAGCTGTTCAGGGTGAAGGCTCTCAGTTGCATATTACTCTCCTCTATGCTGACTTCTTTTATTCATTCATTCAATGTGTTTATATTGTGTGTATGGGCGTGTTTTTCTGCATGCATGTATGTGCACTACATGGGTCCTCTGTGAGAACAGCCAGTATTTTTAATGCTGAGTCATCTCTCCAGGTCTTGAACTTCCACATATCTAAAAAATGTTGCTTTCTGGCCTTGTCTTATGAATGTTTGTGCACCAGCTGGACTTGGGGGCTGCTGTTTCTGCTGCTGCTGATATCAAGTCAGGAAAGAGATGGGTTGATGGATCCCGGCCAGTGATGGTGGTGGGTTGGAGGAAGGTAGTTGGGTGCATGAGATCATAATACATGGCATACATGAAAGACATTTTCAAAAAATAATACAAGTGGTTTTTTTTTAGTTTTCTCATGCTGGTGAGGTTTTTTAATAGTAATTAATTTCCCAGTAATATTTGGTATGTTCCCAATTTTTCCCTAATAATCGTGTATTGTGCTTGTACTAAAAATGAGCTTATTTGAAGGGAATGTTTCCTCACTGTACTCTTAATGAGCTTCCCAATTATGGACCAGATAATACATATATCATATCAAGTTACACACAGTCAGAATGAGAACTTCTGCAGAATTTGCTGGAGCTAGGGTAGCACATTGACTTTGCTTTTATATCCTGTCTCTCTGTGTAGAGAGTTTGACTTAGATAATGTTGCGCTTTTTTTTTAGTCTTGTCCCAGAAGGTGCCAGGAATGATTAGTCGTGTCTGTTATAGATTCGTGACAGGTTGTCAAAGGTTTTCCTGGCGTGCCGGTGATTGACTGTAACAGTCACAGTGTGGCCAGTCAATCTTATGACTAAGCATCTTAACGGTGTTAATGAAAGAAAACTGAAAACATAACTGTTTTGCAGAAAACCCATGTTAAAGGACTTATGTACAGAGCCAGTAAGACAGAGACTTCACCTTCCCAAGTCTAACATGGTGCCGGGACAATCTGCATTACCAGGAGCAAGAGCTGTGATTCCTGACCCAGTGAAGGGTGAGCTTCAAAGAAGTGAGATCTGTGTTTCTTTTCCTCTTCCTTCTCCTCCTCCTTTTCATCCTCCTTTTCTCTCTCTCTCTCTCCCTCTCTCTTTCCATACACACACACACAAAAAAAAAAAAACCACAGCAAAGGCAATATTAAAATTGCAGTGGGAATTTATTCACATGTGGGATTAAAGCTACTACAAAGTAAATTTGAATATTAAACCCATCATCTCCACCCAATGCTAAAATTTCCTGTTGGATCCTCATTTTGTTTCTCTCTGAGTGGCATGCCAGCTACCAAAATTTGAGTCTGAAAGGCCACGAAGTGACAGACCTTTGAAGGGCCTGTTAAGTTTTCCAGAGTTCCAGAGAATATGGATATCTACAAGAGTGCCGTCCATATCTAGCTCTATGCACAGCAGGGTCTGCATCCATCACCCTCACACAGGGTTGTTTTCCCTGGCAATCAACCCAGACCTTAACCTTGGTGTGGAAAATGGATTTGTTTATAGTGGAGACAGAATTAGGGACGAAGTTTGAGAGTTAAGCTTCCCAAATTGGTCTCACATCAGTTGTGTTTGTACGTTCTGTGGTCTCCTAGAACAGGATTATAAATATGCACACATTCTCATTTAGACATTCGCGTGTTGCAGGCAGCCAGCGCTATCCGAATGTATTCATAAATGCATGACATTTGCATAACACTTTAGAAATATTTATCTCAAGCATTCTCTCTTCTCTCACCCTGTTTTATGCTTTGATATTGATGGATATACTGGCAACGATTCTCTGATTTACAATGTCATGGAAACAGCTTGTAGATATTCTGCATCCCAGAGAATAAGCTGAAGATTTTGCTCCAATTAATACATTTCCCCTCTTAGTCAATGTTTAGGGGTATCTTAAACTCACAGTACCAGTTACAGAGTGAAAAATAAGAAGACTAATTATCTGTGTGTTTGAGAATAGATATCTGCAAACACATAACACTAATATTTTTAAAAACTTTTTAGCAATTCTTCAACTAGCTGCTGCCACCCCAAAGATGTTCATGGAGGGGAAGTCATAGTCATAGTCACCATTTCTGTGTTTTCTAGAGAGTTATACTGTGTTCCTTTTCCTCTCTCACCAGAACAATGCAAATCGCTGAATTTTCCTGGGCTTTTATATAAACCACACTTCCTCCTGTTAATATTTTTATAATTCAGTCCCAAGAATTTGACCAATGTTCTCTACAAAGCCTTTTTTGTTACCACAAAATAACACTTTTTTGTTAATCATTTTTCCTCCCCATGTATAACTAATTATTATGATGTGAACAAGAAAAGATTCATAAATAAAAGAAGGTCATTGAGATGGCTCAGGGTGTCAGTCCCCAGGACTCATGTAAAGATGTAAAGAGACAGCTGACTACAAAAGTGTTCTCTGAGCAGGCATTGTGGTGCATACTTTTAATTCCAGCACTTAGGAAGCAGAGGCAAGCACAGTTCCATGAGTTCAAGGCTATCCTGGTCTACAAAGTGACTTCTAAGAAAGCCACGACTATGCAGCGAAACCCTGTCTTGAAAAACTAAACAAAACAACAAGTAAAATTGTTCTCTGACTTCCACAGGTGTCCTGCAATGTGTACAGGCATGCACACATCACATACACATGTGCAAGTACACTGCTTATACACATACAATAATAGCAAAGTAAAATCTAAGGAGCAGAAATATTGGGAAAAGTAGGAAAGTAATTAGCCAAATTCAGTCTTTAATATTAATACATAATAGGATTTATTTTGTACTGAGTTTCTACTTCTTTGCTTTATGAATCCTGATTAATACTCCTGAGGGTAACTATTAAGGTCACCAGTCCTTTATGCGGAATAATAAAATCATCCTTCACTCCTCACACCTACTCTCATCTAAGCAGTGGGCTTTGCACTTTAACACGGGTCATCTCACACTCGGGTGTGACAGATGTGGCTGATAGTATTACTGCTCTTATTTTTATAGGTTTGACATTTCCCTGCTGATGAGGTGCAGAGCTGGGACTCATTCCAAAGCCCTGGCTTGTACCCAACACCATGAAACAGCTTCAGCCGAGGAGACTGTCATGTGCTTGGCAAAGACTACAACACTCAATAAAAATTAGCTTAAAATAACCTTATCTTGGAATCAAGGCCAGGCCAAGGGAAATGCTGCTGCCAAACTCAGAGCAGCGGAGACAATTATTAAAATGAAAACAAAAATGAGTGGCTTCCCATCAATTATCAAAACTTGTTATTTTTTGTAGTAATTAGCACTTCACTGTGGAAACAAAAAATGACCAATGGGACGTATCACTATTGGAATAAGCTGACAGCAAGGTTGCTATGTAACAGAATCTGTAATGAAAACTAGGTGGAAAACAATAACAATGTAACAAGCAGTGGATTTTTTTCTGTGACTGAAAACATCTCCAGTTAGATCTTTGCCTCACACCAGCTGCAGAAAAATCTATCTGCTTGTTACATTGTTTTGTTTGTCAACTTGACAAGTTAGAGTCTTCTGGAAAAAGAAACTTTAGCAGAGAAGATATCTCCACTGGACTGGCCTGTGGGCATGTCTGTAGGGGCAATTTCTTGATTGATGATACGGGAGAGTCAGCCCGTTGTAAGGATGCCATCCTGGACATATGGTTCAAGGTGCTATAAGAAGGCATTTGAGCAAATCATGAGGAGCAAGCCAATAAACAATGTCCATAGTCTCTGTCTCTGTCTCTGTCTCTGTCTCTGTCTCTCTCTATCTCTCTGTCTCTCTCTCTCTCTCTCTCTCTCTCTCTCTCTCTCTCTTTCTCTCTCTCTCTCTGCTCCTGCCTCCAAGTTCCTACCTTGAGTTCCTGCCCTCGCTTCCATGGTTGATGGACTTCAAACTGTAAGGGAAAAATCAACTTTTCCATCCCCAAGATGCTTTGGGTCATGGTGTTTATCTCAACAACAAAAAGCAAACTATAGCAATGAGCTAAAATGGAAAAGATTTTTGGGTGTGTACTAAACATGTATAACTTTTTTTATGTGTCAATCTCATTCCTACTAAATCATGTTTTAAAATAGGCACACATTGAAATTCATGTGAACATACCTTCACAGTCGTGTAGAGACTAAAATGGTAGAATAGATTCATTCAGAAAAAGACATTATTGTTCATTTAGTATTTCTTCTGTTTATAAATGAAAGGTTTTGCTTCTTTTATTTTGATGTGTACGGGTGGTTTTTTTCTTGTGTGTAGTTGTGTGCACCATGTGTGTACAGTAACCATGGAGCACAGAAGAGGGGGCAGATCCTCTGGAAATGAGATTGCAGATGGTTCTGAATCACCATATGGGTGCTGGAATGAAACTCCAGCCCTCTGAAAGTGATTTTAATTGCTGAGCCATCTCTCCAGCCTCAAAACCCCTCCCCTGCAAGGATATTTAAATGAGCTAATTTTTAGACGTAGAATATTTCTATTTAAGCAACACAAAAAATGTAGGTGTCTTAATTACAAATGGAAAACAATGTCTCTTGATAAGAACAATGCTTCTGAGCAATATAATAAAGAAATAATGTTGCAGTCTGACCAGGAATGGTCCACACTAACCATCCAGGAGAGTGGTGGCCTTGAGATCTGAGCTTCAGAGGAGGAAAATGATGTTCTTGAAGGAGCCTTGAGACCTCCAGGCTGGGAGAAGTGGGAGAAAGACCAACTTCTGGTTTAAAAGCTTCAGAGAAGACATTATCTGTAGCTACCAAAGTTTCTTCCCTTCTCTCCTGGCGATTCTCAGGGCCGTGTGACCTCCGGCTCCTGGAGACTCTGCACTAGCTCTGGCTTGAGGGGATAACCTAGCTAGAACCTGGTTCTCTTTGTTATGGTGATTCCACTTGTATTCAAGGTCTTAGCAGTGGGCAGATAGCCTGCCTCCCCTAGCTGACCCTGCCCGAGGGGCCAGGAAGCTTTAATCTTCTTCTCCTGCTTCTGGATGGGAGGAGGCCTTGCATTTTCGGTTCTTCTAGCCCACTGGTATAAATACCTGACTTGAGTTTAATAAAGTTGCCATTTACTCTTGTAGATGAGCCAAGTCTCTTTTGTGTGTGTCTCTTTTTTCAACCCTCAGGACAAACGTCCTTTCTCGTGGGCCCGAGTTCAGGAAGCGTGCAGCCTGGGTCGGGCGTGGGTATCCATTGGAAGTGCAGACTCTTACAATTATCCAAAGGAAGGAGGCGCCATCCCTAACGAGGCCAATGGGAAGAGATGGAGAGATCGTGTCTGAGAAGTTAGCTAAAGGCTTCCTGGGGGAAAGCTGACTATAGATGTGCTCAATAAAGCGCAAAGAATCTTGCTTGGGTTCCAATGGGAAATATCCCCCATAAGTTCCTGTGCTGAGCATTTGGCCCCAGTCAATGGTGCTGTTCAGGGAGGCTGTGAAACACCTAGGAGGTGGGACCTGAATGGTGAAGTAGGTCACTGGGGTTGACCTTGAGGTTCATAGGTCAGCTGTGTTCTCGCAGTCCCTTCACATCTTGGTCTGCTGACATGTGAACGAGCAGACCGTGCTCCAGTCCACAGCCAGGAGCCACTCCTGCCACCATGCGTCCCTGCCATGATGGACTAGAAAGCCTAATGACGGACACAGTAAACCCTTCCTTCCCTCATGTGGCTTCTGGTATAGTCTCAGTAATAACAAATAATAACAGTAATCAATGCAGATCCAGGACAGGAAAATTTTCAAACTAAAATATGTATTTATATTATAATAATTTTTTATAAGCAAACAACAAGGAAGGGATAAATTGTATCAGAAAACAAAATTCTGCATTGCATTAAATGCTATTCAGTGTGACAGAAGTTGATTTACCTCAGGGATGAATCAAGGTAAGTAAGATCTATTGACATAAGAGAAATTAAATTTAAAAAAAGTACTTATAATCAGCTCAATAAATTGCAAAAATATATTGATAAAAGTCTATGTATTTCCTGGAAATAAAGATAATGAAAACCCACAGAAACATATACAGAAGTCATAACTTGAACAATCTAGAAATTTTGCAAACTTCCAAAAACGTCAGCCTGCCATCTCAGCCAAAAATCCAAACTGGGTCACTGCATGGAAAACGGCATTTGTATAAATTTTCTCTCAGGGACCAAAAATCTTATCAACTAAGGAGGTGGCAGGAGGCTCACAGGAAATGAAGGATGTTGGGGAGAATTCAAAGGGGGCATCCAGAACTTGGTGCTTTCTATTTCTATTCTGTGACACAGAAACAAAATTGAAGGACAGATCATAGACAGAGAAATGACAGATAATAGATGAGCAGGTGATAAGTAGAAAATAGATGAAAGATAAATGTCTGCGTGGAGAAAGATGATAGAGAATAAATAGAAGATAGATAAATGGTATAGATAGAATAGATAGATAGATAGATAGATAGATAGATAGATAGATAGATAGATAGATAGATTTCTTACTTTTCTATTTCTGTGATAATACACCATGACCAAGGCAATTTAAAGAAGAAACAGAATATCTGGAGATTATAGCTTCAGAAAATTATCGTTCCTGTCCATCTTGACGGGTAGCATGTCAGCACACAGTCATGGTGTTGGAGCTGTAGCTAAGAGCTTATATCCTGACCTGCAGTCAAGAAGCAGAGAGAAACTGGAACTGGTGTGGGCTTTTTATGCCTCAAAGTCCATCCTCAGTGACTCCTTCAACAAGGCCACACCTCCCAATCCTTCCCAAGTAGTTCCCCTAAATGAGGACCTAGAAATTGTATGTATGAGTCAATGGAGCCCATTCTTTTTCAAACCACTGAAGATAATAGAAAGATAGACAATACGTAGATGATAGATGGATGGTAGATAGGTGGATGGGTGGTGGATAGGTAGAAAGATAGATAGATAGATAGATAGATAGATAGATAGATAGATAGATAGATAGATAATGATAAACATGTAGATGTGGGATAGGTGGTATAGCATAGATACATAAATAAATGACAAGTTGATATATATATTTGACAGATGATTTATGATTGGCAGATAATTGATAGATAGACAGACATATGGACAAAGAGATAGATATATTAGATAGTCTCTAGTTTCTGGAAAGCAATACCAGAGGTCCAGGACCCAGGTTTCTGGGTACTAAGCACCTCAGAAGGACACCATGTTTAGTGGTATTGAAGAGCAGAGACCAATCTCAGTCCACAGAGAGTGGACTGTGTTAACCATCTCTGTGCCCCATTTTCTGCCCAGTCTACAGTAGTGTCTGCATTTCTGTTAAGGGGTTTTTGTAGACCCTCTCTCTCAGTCCGGGGTACGCCCCCATGGAATTCAGAGTTTCATCCCTGTGTGACTTGCTTTGACAGGGTCAGCAGCAATCATACAAGAAATCTGCCCTTTTTTCACCCCTGTTTCCCACGTGTTCTGCCTGTAAGCATTGCAGGAAAGGCATCCTGACAGCTGGAAGCCAGGGAATACCGCAAAGTAACACTGCACAACAAACCTCATACAGAGATTTACTTGGAGGGAAAAAACCAGGAGAGTGGTTGCCTCTGCTCGAGGAAGAAACAGAGGCAAACTAAACAGGATGGAAAGCTGATAATAGAGTTTCTAGGGAAGGGGGTGGAATTTTTGAGGATGGAGCTTTCCAGGACAGAGATTGGTGGGATCTAATTCCAGAGTGTGGGTTTTTTTTGTTTTTTTTTTTTGTTTTGTTTTTTTACTGTGGAGAATGGGGGTGGGGTCCAGTCATTAGGGCAGTGAGAATATACAGTGGGTAGAACCTGGCAGTTAGAGGTACTTAGGGGAGGGGACTCACCACCACCCATGTGGCCTGAGGGGCTTACACTACCTCAGAGACACCTGCTCCTTCTAACTATGAGCCTCTATGCCACACACAAGTCAGTAATGGATTAGCATCTGCTCCTGCTGCGATCCTATCAGAAACCTATCCTTTCCAGTGATTGGGACCAGACTTCAGCAGCCAGTTAGGTACCTGTCTTGTCAGGACTGTAGAGTGGGATCTACTTTTCATTTGGAAACTCAAGGAGATTATGGAGTAGGAAACTGCTCATTTGCACCCTGGCATGGTGACTCAAGCCTATAATCCTAACACCCAGGAAGCAGAGACAGGTGGAACCATGTGTTTTAGGCCAAAGGTAGCCTCAGGAAAACAATCTCAGATAGAGCACTGAGGATGGCACTCATGATGGAGCTCAGAGCCGGCTGCTGGTCTCCTGGGACTGTTTTTCTGATTAGTACTGAGTTAGGAGTGCAAACCGGAGACCAGAGCTGACTTGCCCAGAGCAGTGGCAGAAAGGGGCACTCACTCTTTGTCCCCTTTCCTCTCTTGGGTAATTCTATATCCACTTCTGCTACCCAGGCCAGCACACCCATGTGTCTAATATAGAGCGTGTATATTAATATATAGGATAGAAAATTCTTTGCACACACGTTTTTCCCCCTAAGAGATTCACATCACTGTCTACAGACAAGAATACATATTGGATAATTTCAGAGATGTTTACTGTCGGAGTTTATTTTGGCCCCAGCCAGGTTCCCTGGAGTAAACACTAATAAATCCTTCCTCCCCAGTTCTGCACGGGGAATGCCTTAAAAGTGACGTTTTATTTACTTTTTCAAGTTTTTGTAATTCCACACAGTAGAGCCCCAGACCATTTGTGATATTAAACAGATTAACGTTGTAATGTCTAATTTGAAAACTGTCATTCACATGAATTTTAATTATGTGTAAATTAAAAACAGAAGAGGAAAGCGCCTTTCCCCTCCCGGGGCAGCAGTTCTTGACATTATCAACATCTCTCGAATGCAGGAGGATTCCGAAAGTCTCAGGTCAAAAGACTCCGCCTTGCTGAAGACCTGGTGTTGATGAGGTCACAAGATTCTGTCCTGGAGGAGGGCGCACAGCAGCCTGCTCTCCTAATCTTCTTCTCCCACAGCTTCCTCAGGCGCAGGCCTATTTAGTAAGTGTGCTGATAGCCTACCTCCTCTTAGGGGTGCTCCCTGCCTTTCCTTCACTCTGCCCCAAGATGCAGGGACTATTGTTGTCTACTTGTTACGTGGTAGATGTACCTAAGGTTAGACACTGACTGGAGTTCAGAGAATGAGATGGGGGCAGGAACCAGGGTTTTCTTCCTCCTGTCTCTGACAAACACAGTCTTCCTTCAGGCAGGAGAGTCTTCCTTGTGGATCTTGCTGCCACCAGGCTGCCTCGAGATTTAATTAGAAGTCACAGCTCTCCATTGTCATAATGACATCACAGGGATTTCAGTTCCAACTACTTCTGTATGAACTTTTAATTAATTACTCTGTGAATTGTTTTTCACTTTCTCCATTGGCTCTAGAGCAAGTATCCTGAACTAAATCCCCTCTGATTGAAACACTGGTGATTCCCAGTGTCCCATCTAATACACAAGACAAATTTACCACCGGTGAAAAAAGATTGAATGTCTACCTTTTGTCAACAGTGAGAAAAACCTCTATTGTCTATGGCAAGACATCCACCCACTAAGGCGGTATGTTTCTAGCTAGGCCACATAGCACCCCTCTATCTCTGGGGCCCTCAGTTCTGATTTCCATAGGACCTCAACACCCTGCAAGCTGACCCTTGCCTGTTGTAGGTGAGTCTCTGAGGGGACAATTGCTTCCCAGTGTCCCTCTCTGTGTTCATGCCAAGCCTGTGGTCGCAGACATGGTGTTTCCCATGCAGGAGTTCCTAGGGAGTTCTTAGCTTCCAGCTTTGTATCCCCACAACTCCAGAATCCTGTCTCTCCATTGGATTCAAATAATAGGCACACCTGCAAGGGAGAGATGGTCTCTGCTTCCTTCATATTCTACTTCTGACACCTCACTTCTAACCCTTCAGACTCCGAGGGACTGTGACTGACAGGCTTCAACAGCTCTAACCTGAAATGTGGCACTCTGCTTCTTGACATTTTAAAAATGTATTTATACCCCCACCCCGTGTGTGTATGACTGTGTTCCTGTGGGGATCAGAGGGTAACTTTCAGGAGTTGGTTCTTTCCTTCCATTACATGGATCTTTGGGATTAAATTCAGCTCATCAAGTTTGGTGGCAAGGACAATTGTCCATTTTTCCTCAACCTCAGTTCTAAGATATCACTAAGCCCCTCTCTCTCTCTCTCTCTCTCTCTCTCTCTCTCTCTCTCTCTCTCTCTTTCACACACACACACACTTTTATTTATTCTGGATGTCTCCTACAAGGAAATTATATAATAGGTGATCTGTGAATGGTAACTGGGAACACGGAAGAAATGGATGCCTTTGTGGTTGGTAAGGATGAGTAAGAATTTTTAGATGAGTTTTGACTTAGGGTCAGATTAGTGTATCTCTGGGATCACCCAGTCCTTTCCCAATCTCCTAGGTAGAACTGATGTAATGGGCACCGAGATCATTTTCTATATGGAGTCCATGGCCCTCTTGGTAAGATTTTTTATTGTGAGAACAGTCAATAAGAAGTCTCAGAAATTATCCACCAAGTTGAAGTAGCTCAAACAGTCTCATGATGAAATAGTGGTTCTTTCCTAAGATCTGAAGCAATGGTCTCAAGCTGTAGGTCACAATCCCTTTGCGGGGCTTGAGCAACCCTTTTACAGGGGTCATATATCAGATAGCTACATAACAGATTCATAACAATAGCAAAATTACAGTTATGAAGTATCAACAAAAATAATTTTATGATTAGGGGTCACCACACCATGAGGAACTGTGTTCAGTGGTCTCAGCATTGAGAACCACTGTTCTAAAAGGTGCTCTGGTGTCTCCTTCCATGTCTCCCACTGAGTTCATCAGGGACCAGTAGGAATAAAGAGGATTCTTTGGATAAATGTGAGGCTGCCGCTGCTCACTTATACCAAAAGCAAGGAGTGCATGAGCATCCAGGTGAATCTCCCAGGTGGCTCCTATTGCCACAGTGTCACCGTGAATGGGCAAACTGTACCTGAAGGTCATGGTCAGGCTGCTGGTTGAACACCCAGATCATTAGGGGTCACAGGAGAAGATGACCTCGCTTTCAGTTCTGAGATTGATCTTGCCCACAAGTACTACAGACCCTCAGACTAAATCCTTCCTTTAAGTTTCCTCTCATGAAGGAATGCCCAGTGTCTGTGAGGAGGAGTGTGTGTGTGTGTGTGTGTGTGTGTGTGTGTGTGTGTGTGTGTGTAACATGAGACGCACCCTCAGAAGTCCCTCATTGGGCTTATGTTGAGACCATACATCCCAGGAACTATTTGTAGCCACCTTGGGGCCCTGCAGAGGTGTTAGAGCAAGCTGTCCTGGGAGAACAGGCCTTATTTGATGGAAACTTTCTCTTAGCCCCTTGTCTCTGACCTTTCGTAGTGCACTATGCTTCAAAGCTGTCTGAGACACATCTATCAAGCATTCACATCTACTTTACTTCATAGACTATTGGAATTGCTGATTGATTTGAACACTGCACCCGAGTTCCCAGGCTCCACAGAAGTGTTTCATTCTAGTACAGATTTTGGGTGTCTGATCCCCTCTTGACTTTCATTCTCAGAAACCCCAGCCTAACCTTAATATTCATGTCAGAAAGAAAGTTTTCTATGCAGGTGAAAATACTGTGTGCTGGCTAATATTAGTTGTCAGTTTGACACACCTAGGGTGAAGGAATCTGTTAGTTTTGGCTTTGCAGGCATGACTGTGCATTTTCTTGATTGCTAATTGGTATAGGGGGCCCAGACCAGCATAGGCAGTGCCATCCCTAGGCTGGTGAGCCTGGGCTGAAGGTGAGTCTGCGAGCATCTAGTGACGAGTATTCTACAATCTCTGCTTCAGTCTCCCCCTTGAGTTTCTGTCCTGCTTTCACTGATTATGGACAGCAACTCGTAAGATGAAACAGCTTCTTCATCAGTGTCTTATTACAGCAGCAGAAAACAAACTAGAACACACTCGATGCCGTCTCCAGACTTCCCCAACTCTTTCTCTCTATTTGGAAATATCCACTTAATTAAATATGCTTTAGCTTTCTTCCTGGCTCCTTGCTTTGGGTTTGGGGGAGGCCAACAATATGGTCCTTACAAATGCTGCCTGCACATCAAAGGAAGCAAGTATGAAGGAGGGCAACATGCATTTAGACTTCGAGTCGCCAGTCTTAATGGTACTATTATTTCATCATAAAGCAGCTTAATCTATTTCATTATATTTTTCATTACTCAGCACAATGAATCGTCTGCCTCCAGCAGGGCTGACACGTTTAACAGACTATATCTGTAATTGGTCAATATTGAATCGTCCGCACATTCGTTCTAACTTTGGAAGCAGGCCTACCGGCTCCTTTTGTTCTGCTTTCGCAAAGTAATCCATTCTTTATCATTAGTATTGATTTCAAGTGTGACAAGGTATTTAATACTCTGAAATAGCAAGGCTTGCCAAACACATAAAAATGAATTTACCTCTAATTACTGGTTTTGATAATCCTGACTTCATTCACCCCTCTCTAGTGGCAGACCATAGCCAGGGAGATTTTAATAAGATCAAAGAGTTAAGATATTAAATGAAAATGAATGGCATTCAGAGGAAAACTATGATGTGTATTGGGTGTATGGAAATTCGCAATTTGAATTTATATTGCTTAATCCAGCAGAGTAATATTAATTTTAAACTCTAGACTTGTGAAGGCAAAGGTGTCAGGCAATAATGTTTTGATAACATCAGTTTTTGTCTAGGAAAAGACAGTGGAAACTCCAGGTATTAGCTTTACTTATATTTGTGGCAAGGCTGTATGTGGATGGGTGGTGGGTGTGGGGCTGTGGGTGTGGGGTGGGAATGTGTGCATGTGGGGACTCGGGCTCTGGGGTCTTCTGGCTCTTCCTTGGAGCTAAAGAAATGATCTCAAGCCATTTTCTCCAAGTATAGTCAAAGAGATGGGGGCGTCAATGCTAACCACCAGGGGGCACTGTACTTCTTCCTTTACCTGTCCTACTGACTCAGGAAACTGTCCATTTATCCCTTAGAGGATATTAGAAGTTTCCCATGGAAAACATTTGAAAGAGAAGGCAGTGTTCACTTTTAGAAAGCAGAAAGTAGATAACTTTTTTTCAGTTACCGTGAGACAGAAAATGCTTTGAGTGGCAACACCTAAAGATAAATAACACTGAAGTTTTTAAATATGTTTCCTTTTTTATATTTGGATGGTATAGAACAGTTTGCTGGACTATTCAGACCTTGAAAAGGAGTCCTTATTAAATACGCAACAGCAAGCTTGATGTCAGCAGCCACATCCTCAAATGCCCTGTTACGGCTTGCATATGAAATGCCCCCAAAGCCTTACATGTTGGGGCATGGTTACAAGTTGGTGGGTGTTGACAGTTCTGAGAAAGTAAATCCTTTCTTCCTTTAATTGCTCCTGTCTGGTATTTTTTATCACAATGTTACAACATCCGTGTCCTAGTTAGCTGTGACTGTCAACTTGACGTAGCTTAGAGTCCTCTTAGAAAGGAATTGCCTAAGTTATACTGGCCTGTGGGGCTGTCCACGGTGGGGGTTGTCTGGATTATTAATGGGTACAGTAGGGTTCAACCCACCGTCAGCTTCACCATACTCCAGGCAAGCAATGCTGAGCTGTAGAGTAAGTTTGGTATGAGCCTATGGTCCAGCCAGGAAGCAGCATTCCTCCATGGTATCTGCTTCAAGCTCCTGTTGAACTCTTGCCCTGCTTCCCTCAATGATGGACTGTGTCTGGCAATGTAAGATAAATTACTCCTTTCTCCTTCAGGTTGCTTTTGGTTAGCAATGAAAGTCATATTAGAATAAGTAACTCACATATAGCACCTTTTGCCGTTCCCAGTACTGACTTAATTGCAGCTCTGGTACTCAGTCAGGTTTGCAAAGTGCATTGGTTTCTAAAGGATGAGGATTATAAGAATCCCTGTAAGTATGTGCTTAGGGCTGGAGTTAGGGGTTTTGTGGTTGCCTAGATCTCAAGACACTGTGTCCATGAGCAGGTGGTCTTTAGACATTCCTAATCTCAAGGACCATGAGGATTGAGTCACAGTCACCTAAGATGCCCTAGAATTTTGACATTCTTGTCCTGAGCTGCAAGGTCAGTGAGAAGAAGCCTGCTCTGTTTCCAAGCTTCAACCTTTGTTGTTTTCTTCGTGACTACTGGGGACCTGGTGACCTCAGTGACTTGTCTCCTTCGTGGCTAGTGGGGAGCTGGTGACCTCAGTGACTTGTCTCCTTTGTGACTAGTGGGAAGCTGGTGATCTCTGTGAGTGACTGACAGCACCTGTGGTTGTCTGTTGGAGATCATTAGATAGTCAAGTCAACAATCCAGTATGATGAATGTCGGGAGGGGTTCTAATGTATCCTAGACTGACCTCAAACTCTTGCAGCCAAGCATAACCTTAAACTTCTGATCCTCCTGCCTCCACTTTCTGAGTTCTAGCATTAAAAGTGTGTTCCATCATGCCAGGTGGGCACATTCCCAGATGACTGTAACTTACATGTTTTAGCCATCCTAATGAATAGCATCACTATTTCACATTTGTGGCAACCAAAATGTAATATCGTCTCAAGATAAGCAGGTCTGGTACAAGAGTATTCAAGACATGCTACACCCACAAAAGAGCATGGTTTCTTGAAGTTATTTAGTGACCCTGGCTAGGCACCTTTTGAGAGGATCGATGGTTTTGCTCAGCCTACACGGGAGCCCAGTTCTCACTGCGCCATCTGTGCAAACATGGCTCCTTTCCTCAACCCTGACTCCACAAGGAGACCATCCTGGAGGTTCTCTTCCTTGGTGACAAATCTGGCTGCAGAGTCAGAGAACGCTGGAATTTTCTCTTTATCTGTGACTTACGAGATTTGACATTCAACTTTCAAGAGTGGTGTTATTCCATGCCTGAAAATTAGGAGCTTACAAAAACGTGCATGGTTTTATAAGATTGTGGGTTTAAAAAAATTAATGAGCTATTGCACATGACACAATTAGCACTGTGTAATTAACACCGCAATAAGATGGTATTAAGTAATTTAAACAACTCTTACCCATTAAAATGAAAAGCAACCTCAGCCTCTGCAACTGTGCTGTGGGTGTCTGAGGATGGGGGGGACTGGATAAGCACACGTTTCGCATCAGCATGGCTTGTGGAGAGAGGGTGTAGGGAATACTTGTGGCTGGAATTTATTGAATGATCCACCACCCACAAACGTTTCATCTGGTGTCCTTACAAAAACAGGACCAGCCTCAAAATAAGGTCTGATTTTCAAAGTAAATTCAATCAAAGTATTTTGTTTGCATTTGACTATCTTCTATAATAGAACAAATTGACCTATTTTTCTTCTTTTTCTTTCTTTTTTGTGTTTTTGAGACAGGGTTTCTCTGTAGCTTTGGTGTCTATCCTGAACCTAGCTCTTGTAGACCAGGCTAGCACCAAGCTCACAGAGATCCACCTACCTCTGCCTGCTGAGTGCTGGGATTTAAGGCGTGCACCACCACCATCCGGCTCCTATATTGCATTTTTAAAACTTAATAATAAACGATTAAATACAGCTTGTGTTACATATATATTCTTGGATGTGGAAGCTTCTGCCTGAGTGTGACTGATCCACCAAGAGTTGGTCACTCTTAAACAACGGTCCCTCTTGCACAACTATTGGTCTCTAACAGCTCTCTGATGGGAAGGGACTTCATGCCACCTCCTCTCTCTAGGCTGGGATGTCTGTCTGCAAAATAATAAAAGAGGACACAAAACTAGGTTGGTAGAGAAGTGGGAGTAGGACCTGGGAGGAGCTGGGGGAGTGGCAGATGTGCATGTGATCAAAATACGTGGTATAAAAACCTGCAAGGAGCTAATAAAAGAGGAGAAGAATTTTAAAAGAGTGAATATTACAATATATTAAGGTTTGGAGTGAGTCCCAGAATTTAGATTCAAAGGAAATTACTTTACGGTGTACCACCCAGGGCCGTTCCATCTGCACAGCCTCGGGGGGAAAACACAAACCAATAAATATCTGTCTAGGAATGAGTCACATGTGAGTATAATGGGATGGATTAAGTCACACAGATTTTTGAATATCTAGAATGTTCTTCTTGGGACATACCCAAGAAATAAGAAGTTAAAATGGTGTTGACCTTAGTTGGGTTGGTCCCAAGAGTCAAATTATCCATGCTCACTGTCACTGTGAGAAGGGCTGCCAGATAAAAGACTGACAAGTGGTGACCTCTGGGCCAAGCATCCAGGCCACAGACTGTTTCTGTGATAGGTTTTACTGGAGAAGAGCCAAGTGCATTTGTTTACATATTGACAATGGCTGATGTATTGACACTAGCAGAGTGGAGTCCTGCTGGCAGAGAGCACGTGACTGTGAAGTCTACCAGGAAAGAGCACCAGATCCTGGAGTCACAGACTGTCCTTCCTGGACATTCCAGGGCTTGAAAAGGGGGCTGCCTCTGCTCACTGGTGTCTATGTGGAGTCTGAGGGAAAAGAATTGTCTTTTCATAAACTGGTAACCTAAGATTGGCTATTCCTTGTAGGTATGCACAGCGAAGTGTTCCTTTAATAAAGGCCAACAAAGAGAATTTTAGGAGAACCAATCAGACTTAGACATTGTGAGAAGCAAGAACACGCCTCTACTCTCTTTTTGGAAGAACTTAACCCTGAAGGACTGTGTTTGAAGCTGCCCTCTTGGGCACAGACTCCAGGAGAGACATGATTGTATTGAAGTGAGCTCTTCACTAGACAGTGAAGATATTATCAGTTTGTTCTCAGTGTCCAATATGAGTTGATGATATGGAGTCAGCCCAGGACAGGCTAATAGAGGATTCTACAGACAATATGAACACACAATGGCTTCAGGAAAGAGTCCAAGTAGAAAGGCCTTGAGAAGCCCAGGAGCAGAGAAGCAGGCTCACACCAAGGAAGAAGAGTTGGGAGACAGTCCTTGAGATACAGGAGGAAATCATCTAACTCCATGGAAGGAAGGAAGGAGCTTATTTCTTCTCCAGAGGGCAGGCTTGATTATAAGTTATCTATGAGAAATTTTATCCTTTCCCTTGGTACTCCGTCCTTCCGGGATAGAGAAAACCAATAGCTAACAAATGAGAGACAAGAGGCACAGGAAGGTGGGGACCTTTGCAGGGAGTGTCACCTCCCTCTCTTAGCTGGATTCTCACACTTGAAACAGGTCCAGGTATAAGAGGAACAAGCCAGGTTTTTGTTACTGTGCACTGTACATCAGAAATGAGAATTATTCATATTACTAGAAGGAAACATATAAGCTACAGGACGCTGGAGAGATTTTACCGTGGACAAACAAAAGCAGGTCTTAACTGGGGCCTGTCTGCTGGGCAATTGTCTGCACAGTTGTAGATCCTGAGGTTAGAAGTCAGATGATGTCACCCTCCTTCTAAGGCTATGTTGTCCTTCTCATGTGACAGTCTTCCTGAGAAACAAGGCATGAACAAACATCTACTCACTACAGACAGGGAACTGATGATAGTCCAAAGTATGGTCCCACCAAAGTCCAGCTAGGGAAACTGATGAGTTTTATTGGGATTGCTTACAGGACTATGGGTGAGGGTTATGTAAAGGAGCTGAAATGACTCAAAAGCAGTTTTATTACCAAAGCCCAGCCCAGCACAGGTGGAAACATATTCACAAAATCTGGAAACCTGGAGCTCACTGCACAGCCTGTAGGTGATGTGGAATTCACCTCTGTAAGCTATGAATATGCTCTATTACCATTGGTTAATAAAGAATCTTCTTTGGGCCTATGTCAGGGCATAATATAGCCAGGAAGGAAATTTGTTCAGAGATATATAGAGAGAGTAGGTAGAGTCAGGGAGACGCCATGTAGCTGCAGAAGGAGACAGATGCCCTGAAACTTTACTAGTAGGCAACAACCTCGTGATGTTACACAGATTAGTAGAAATGGGTCAATTTAAGATGTAAGAGTTGGTTAATAAGAAGCCTGAGCTAATAGGCCAAGTCGTGTTGTAATTAATACAGTTTCTGTGTAATTATTCATGACCGGGCAGCCGGGAAACAAATGAGGAGTCTCCGCCAACATGTAGGTAACTCAAAGTGTGAAGAGTGTTGTGTAGCTAACTCCATTGGTTTGAGCCTCTTAGATGGATGAGCTTGTCTCTATTTTTTTCTTGTGTCTCAGGTTTCTAGGCCTCTTCCAAGTAGCTCAGCTGGTCTGAGAGCATCCCTCACTGTCCTTCCTGTTAAGACAAGTCTGAAGGAGGTAGGTGTCTAACAAATCTCATCCTTTCCCGGGACTTCCTGATGCTATTTGAATTGTTTACTTCCTGAACTTAACAAGCTTCCATGCAGGATGGAATGTTTCACCTCTCTAGAATATGCTGTAGCTTCACTTTAATACCCTATGTCTTAAAAAGCTGACTCTCAACATGGAAGGCTTCAGTCTCAGAGGAAATAGTGACAGAAGAGGATTGGTGTAGATCTCTGTCTCTCTGGTACTTGGGTAATTTTCCTTTGCACATGGGGTAGGGAGGCTGCTGAGTAATGGGATTTATAGTGAATCAGCAAGCCACACTATAGTCCGGGGGAACCTAAGTGATGTTGGTCACATATACATGCTATACCTATTGTTTTAGTACACAGGTTTACACAGATCCTAAAGCCATCCATGGAAGCAGTTGATATATTGAGAGTAGCCTCCCATGCCTTCTTAACTATGTAAACAGCAGATTTCACAGTTCTTGGGGGGGGGGCACTTGTAGTCCTCAGAGTCTTGAAAAACAAGAACATTTCATCAGTCATGTTTTTCTGTCTTAAGCAACACAAAACGTAGCAAAAAATACAAAATGGAAGTGGATCTGTTCTGACAATGGTGATGTTTAGGTCTCTTTAAGTCAACAAACAGTCTTGAGCAACCAGTGACCCTGTAGCCATTTCTGCTAAGCCCTGGAACTCTGCTCCAAAGAAGAGTCCAGCTCAATGAGAAAGCAATTAGGGAAGGATGTGCTTGAGTGTGCTCTAGCCAGTACAGATGCTTTTGACATGGTGTTCACACAAATGGCCTCCAGTATCCTTTTCCTAGTGAGTCTCCACAATTGCATAATCTCTTATTCAATTAGACAGTAATTAGGCAACTCCAAAATCTGCCTACTACATGGAGAAGAATTAACTTGGTGGCTGGAATGAGATGAAATGGAGCCAAGAGACAAAAAGAAAAATTGAAAACACAATAGTAGCCATAGCAAAAAGAAGAGGGAACGAGAAGGAGTGAAGAAATAATTATCATTGTGCTGAGGAAGTGGGAGGTGACCCCTGGAAGTACTTAGAATAGCCTTAGTGGTTTGACTTACGATAGACACACTATGTGCATTTGTATTCATGTGCACATACATATTCATAGACTTACAAAGGATGCATATATATATATATATACATATATATATATATGCATAGGAACTTGTGCCTGTATGTATATCCATAAAGCATGTATAGTGAGAAATTAGGAATTACGGTTATTTCCACAGAATGTCTGGAAGAGAGTTAAATTGGCCCAAGGAGTCAGAATCGAAGAGTGATAATTTCCCAGGCCTTTGCTCTTTATTACACCATCAGACCTGTTGAGTAGTGCGCGGGTGTTTCCCCAGTTCAGCATAATGGACCAAAGAAGCCCTGGGCAGGTTGGAGGCCCTCATCCACTCTTGGATCTCTAGGGTCTTGTTTGTTGCTGAATATATTCAGACTGCAACAGTCATTCCACAAAGAGGGAAACACGAAGGCTTAACCCAGATTTGAATTTTTTTAAGTAAGTTTAACATTATCATATTTTAATGAATGGAACTCATGTTTTTCGGCCTTACTAGCAGCTTCCTTAATCTGACAGGCTTCTAGTTTTATCCCCAAGGAAGAAAAGAATGGATTGCAGATCAATACTATTGGCAAATGAGCTGGGGTTCTTTTCCCTTTGAATTCGCAGTGTGATGTGGGAATTTTTGTTTGCATAATGATGGGATCTGCCAACACTATATAACAAATTAGCAAAGAGAGGCCATGTTCCTTTGGCTTGAACCACATGGCAGTTGATAGACATCTTGTTATGTAAACTGCTTGCCTGTGAGGGCTCTCAGCATTGCATTGGAAACAGAAAACCCAGGACTGCTTTTAGTTCTCGATGGATGTTGTCTTCATGCTTTCTTGGTATCAATTCTCTTATCCAGCAATGCCTCATGTTTTTATGTAGAATCCAGCAATGCATTATATCAATGAGACATCCAAAGTGCTAATGTTTCTCAGCACCCGGTGTGTGCACCCAGGATGCAGCAATGTGGTCTCTAGAGGACAGAAACCTAGAAAGCACCTCATCCATCCCACATCATTCCATCCCTAATG
This sequence comes from Myodes glareolus, assembly GCF_982192425.1. NCBI lineage: Eukaryota > Metazoa > Chordata > Mammalia > Rodentia > Cricetidae > Myodes > Myodes glareolus. The sequence goes on from NC_142027.1 coordinate 119,346,910, forward strand.
CTCGTCCACCCCATCCCATCTCATCCCTCCCTCCATCCCATCCCATTCCTCATCCCATCCCACCTCAGCCCTTTCAGTTTATCCCATGCTATTCTGTGTAATCCATCCTATCTCACCACACCCCTTCCTCCATCCCTTCCCATCCCATACCTAATCCCTGCCCAACCCACCCCGTCTCATCCCATTCCTCATCCCATCCCTTTCCTCATCCCTTCCATCTTACCTCATGCTATTCTGTATAATCCATCCCATCCCACTGGACCCATCCATTTCATCTCTTTCCAACCAATGTCAACCCCCATCCCAGTCTCTATCCCATCTCATAGCCAATTCACCCTGACTCATCTCACCACATCCTATTCCATCTTCTATTACATTCTATTCCATCCCCATCCCATCATATTCCATCCCATGCCATCCCATCCTCCTCATCTCATCCCTCATCCAATGCCATCCCAGCCTTTCCTGTCCCATTCCATCCATCCCCTATATCCTATTACATTTCATTTCCATTCTGAAACAAAGACCATCCAACACAGAGATTCCAACACAGTCTGAAAATGCCCTATATCAGCTACTCTCATAGTGTTTGAATTACTTAAGTTTCTCCTCATTCTAACAAAATATCTGAAAGAAGTATCTTAATGGAGTCAGGGTTTATTTCAGCACATAGCTTCAGTCCATCATGGTGAACACGGGAGTGCAAACAGCTAGTGGTCACAGAGGCAGGGACATGAGGCATGACTTTTCCCACTGAGACAGGTTAGAGAGCAGAGGTTTGTCTTGTCTTGGCAATTCTTTTTTGAGCCACAAGTACCGACTATTTCAAATCCTTCCAAGTCTTCAAACATGTGGACCTGTGTGGTCATCCACATTCAAACCATATCAATAATCCATTAGTGATGAATGTATTCACCAGTGTTTATTTTAATGGAATAAATTTACTTTTTGGTACCAGTAAGTTGCCTGAAATGTGACTGAGTATCCTTAGAAAAGTTTAGAGAAAAAAACTCAATAACTTTACCTCCCAAAAATATTCAAAAATGACTATACACTCATTTTTAAAGGATTATTATTGTAATAGCTACTAAAATTTTTACAGAACATAATTAACAGTTCAGTGCTCATTTAGTACATTTAGAACCTATATAAGGAGGCATATGTTCAAGAGCAACTGTATCTTCAACTTAAAAATAAATCCAATGATCTTACTGTAACACACACACACACACACACACACACACACGACATCTATTTTCCACAAGACACATATACCTATGCATCCATGTGTATTTTTCATTTACTTTATAAATATTTGCTGAGAGTTATAGGTGAGCCTGATGAGCTTTGGGGAAAAAATCGGGTTTAACCTCCATAATAATGTTCTCTTCTGCTAATTTTAGACTTTGATATTTACAGTCATCTTAACTTCTTGATATTGGAACCACCATTATTACCACTAACCATCATTATTTTGTCTATTCACTCATATGGTTTGACTGCTTTCCTGTGAGCTCCTGGAGGTCGGGATCATCACTGATTAAGCTTGGCAAGTACACATTGAAAAAACTTGCCTGAAGTTGCACAGGTAGAAATGGGTTCATCAGGATACCCCAATGCAGACACAAACATGCATTCTACAAATACATACACTCTCACACTTGTACACATGTGTATGCTCATGTACATGTATCCAAACACCCACACATATGCACACACACCCTCGTGTGCACAGATTACTACACACACATGCATTTGCAAACACAGCCACGCGTGCACGCACACACAGACACACACACACACACACACACACACACACACACACACACACACCCCTTCTCTATTTCATGTCTCTCCTTCTTTGCCCTGCAAACTCTAGGCAATTCTGGAGTCTAAAGTAGACTCCTATGTACCCTGATGTACACACAGGATCTAATTTCCAGCTAGTGAATCCAGGGAGCCAGAGAAATAAAATCCATCTCATATGTCATGAAAGGGTGGCTTGATCTCTCTGTTCCCTTAAGCAGAAGTAGAAATCATTGTTTTCCTTCTAAATATTCCACACGACCATGGAAGTCTTGAAATTCCAATAGCCCCCAGCAATTTCCCAGAATTTTGTGTCCCACCTTTCCTTCCCAACACCTTCCCCTGCTTCCCGTCCTGTGAAGTGCAGGCACGCCCTCTGCACGAACATTCCATTTGGATTTTCTTCCCTCCCCCTTAATTCTCAAAGATGCCAAGCAGCACTGAGGAAAGGTAATTTAAACAGCACCCCCTTAGAGCTGTCATCTGTCACTTCTAATCTGAAAGAAAAATAAATCAAACATGAAGTTCATGCATAATACAGACAGGGATATAAAATCATACTTACGATACTTAATAAATGTCAGTTTTAGACTTTTTAAGGAGGTAATACAAAAATATGATGTTCCTGTAAAGGATAATTTCAAATATTTCAAGCAAACATTGAGTGTAAAGAAATTAACGTTTCACCAGAGAATAATTAAAATAAGTAACAGAATTGCTTATCAATGGTACTTACTTTCCAATAAAAACAAACATGACCAGTTTTGTATGTTTGCAAGGGTGAATTTGGTGGCTGCGCATGGCATCTTCTGAACGACATCAGAGAGATTTCTGAAGGTGATGAAATTAAATGAAGTAAAATAAGTCAGTGAAATTTCATTAGGTATAAATAATTTGAAAGGGAACTTTCCATTTCACCATGCCACATGTTAGCAGGTTTTAACACAGCATCAGTCCTTGGACTTCCTGGGTCTAATTTCCCTGGAACAATCAGTCACACGAAAGAGTTGCTCTCTGGTTAATTGAAAGCAGGAGTTGAAATAACCAAGTTCCTAGGGCACCTGTTATTTCTGAAAGGAACTATGTCGAGTTCAGAAGGAAGGAGAGTGTCAGCACTGGACTGTAGGATACCCATACCAAGTCTAGGACCCTCGCCTGTCTGTCAGTTGTAAGTGAGGTGGCAAGTGACTGTGTTGGCTTTGAAAGTCACAAGAGGCTGAAATGAGGTCGCAGCACACACTAGATTTCAGCAAGAGAACAGGGAGCACGAAGTCACCAAAAAGCAAACTGTGACAAGGAGGTGGGGGCAGGGAGCAGATGCCTACAGAGTTTCTCAGCCTTTGATATGGGGCAGACTCCACCCAAGATGCTTGATACCAGATGTCCTAAGGATGGGTGGCTAAGATCCATCTAGATGGTGAAGAAGGCTAGGAAAGTTCCCCAGGAGACACAGATAAGAATTTTTAGGTAGAGGCTGTAGAGATGGCTCAGCAGTTAAGAGCAATCACTGCTCTTCAAGGAACCCAAGTTTGTTTACCCCCACAACAGCTGTAACTCCAATTTCAGGGGATATGATGCCCTCTTTCGGCCTATATGGGTACTGTACTCTCTCTCTCTCTCTCTCTCTCTCTCTCTCTCTCTCTCTCTCTCTCTCTCTCACACACACACACACACACACACACACACACACATAGGAGAGTACATAAACAAAAAAATTAAAAAAGAATTTATGAGCTTATAGAACACATATGTATGCCATTAGCCAGTCACATGCTGTCAAGTTATACTGCTCCTGTTTAGGAGATATTCTATAAAGTTTCTTAGAAGCTATACCACACCCTACAAGTCAGTACACACTCACATTCTGTGAGTGAAGGACAGTCCCCTGTGTTCCCTGAAGATTATTCTCTTACATTAACTGCGGTGAGCTCACATATTCATGAACCAAGCATTGAATGGGACTTTACTACAGCACAGCTGCGTGCCTGGCACACAGAGAGCAGGACAATGAGCTGTCCACTGCCCTGAAAAGGGCACCGTGTTTTCTCGATGCAATAGCCATACACAGAAAGAATTTAGCGGCACAGGACCCGCCAAGGGAACATGCTGAGAAGACAGAAACCTGTTTGTTCACAGCAGAAAGGATGTCCGAGGAAGAAGATCAAATAAAAAATGTTTCTGTAAAGCTTCTTGGCAGGAAGCTGTGTCAAAAGCAACCAACAGTTTCTGAAGAACACAGTACATCAAAAACATAGATGAGTGAACTAGCCCACATTCTCCCGACATCTCAGAGCTGCAGGAAGGGAGCTGGGTAGACACTGCTCATTGCTCTGTTTCATTTTACTTTGCATTGCTTTTTAGCATAGAATTTATTACCACAGCAATCCAATGACTCCTTCCACTCCAGTCCGATGGGGTCAGCAACTCTGATGTGCAAGGATTATATGTATCTGGCTGGATGCTCTGGGATGTAAAATCCTGGCAGGAAAATCACAAGAAAAGAACAGTGTGGGTAGTGGCATGGTCATTAAGACAGAACAAGTGTTTATTCCTTGGGGACAATGTGGAAGAAATAAATAAGACTCACGTCTTAGGCTGACACAAACCAAATATTACGAGATACAAAGCGACTCAGGCTGGCTATGGGATAAAATAGACACCTGTTGGCTACAGCTTTTATGCCCACTCTCCCCCATTCCTTGAAGTCACAGGCCAATGTGCCTGGAAGAGTCCTCTGTCTAAGGTGAGTTGACTGTATGCCAATGGCATTTCAAAACATGTTTGAAAACCCTTTTGAGTAACAAAATAGACTTTCTCCAGAAACAGAGCTCCCGGTCAAGAAGAAATCAGAAGCAGGTGGAAGTCCACATTGCAGGGCGCACATCCAGCAGGCAGGATTGTAGTTCTGAGAATGGGGCTGTGAGTTTATTGTATGGAAACTTCAGTATCAGAATATAGCAGCTTGCAACCTGGTATGAGCTCACTACCCAAACTGAGATATGGAAATGATTCTGGAATTGTAGCGTACAGACAGACACTGCATAGGGAATGTTAGTCATGTGAATAACAATTGAAAAAATCCCATGTAATGTTAGTATCATTCCTTAAAGAACTGAAAAGTGACTGAACCTATAGCTAATCATCCTGACAATATCCTTTAAGTCCACAGGAAGAGCACAAATGCCATGTTGAGAGCAGATTCTGGTGTCTGCATATAACCCATAAAGTTAACATTCTAGTTACAAGTGGCCAAAGGTCTCACATCTAAGGAAAGGATAGCATAACACACACACACACACACACACACACACACACACACACACACACACGTCATTCTGATTGTGGAAACTGGTCTGTGTGGGATTTTCTCAGTTCTAGTTAGTCATCTGGTATACAGCTTTCAAAGGTGCAATCACTGTAACATGAACACAAAACTTTTGATATCAAGTAAAGCAAGAAATCAGTCGTTCTTAGAAAAACCTAGTGAGGGCAGCAAGTGCAGTTCATGGGTGAATAATGTGTAATTTGGGAAGCCAGATATGACATGCAAACTAAAACAAAGTCTACCTTGGCACTGGAGAGCTGACTGAGCAGTTAAGAACATTCCAGAGAACCCAGGTTGGATTCTCAGCACCCACATGACAGCTCATAACCACCTGTAACTCCAGTTCCAGAGGAACTGATGCGCTTTTCTGGCCCATGTGAGCACTGCACTCATGTGGTTTACAGACATGCATACATGCATGCAAACATCTTTTTTTTTGAAAAAAAAAAGACTACATTATAATTCACAAGCACAAACTATCTAGTCGTCAATTTCCCTGGCTCTGATTTCTCTTTTTGTCTCCTTTCCAAAATGTTTTTATAAAAGACAACTTAAAAGGATATTTTTCTTCAAATGCAACAAGGAAAGAATTATGGATTACCCTATCACCCTTGAAACTTTGTTGATAAAATGACTATTGTTATTTATACAAAATTTATTTAGCCTTAAGTTTTCAAATTATATAATAAATCTTTTATACTGCGAGGAAGGGAACCTTTTACATAAAGTGAATGGCATCTAAGAGAAAGAGAGTAATACGTGTGAATTAGCAATGAGACACAGATAAGGCAACAGGAATTTCAGACATGGGCATCGTTCGGGACATGAAGGAAGATTATACTGTGTACGAAATGTCCAGCATCCCCCTTTTCACCTCCCTGCTGAGATGATTCTCAGCAGAAAATGCAAATTTTTACCTGGGTCATTAATCTTCACAAGATGTTTGTATGGTAAGACCCAGACAGTAATTATCATTAGTTCAGCACAGAATCTTGCATAATCGATGAAAATTCAAATGGGAATATGTACATCTAAAACAAGCTCTGACCTTTGCCCCCACTCCATTGGACAACAGGGACCAGAGCTGCAAAGGTATCTTGATTTAGACAAAGTCAGTTTTTCAAAGAAGGCTCCTGACAGCCATGCATCGTGGAGTAAGAGGGTCACCGGTTCTAAGTCTTTCTTAGTCTGTTTTCACCCTCTCAAAAAATTCATTGCATCCATAAAAGGAAATAAAAGTAGCTTTGTCATCAGAATCAGGCGCTGTTGGCATTTCATGTTGTTATTATTTAAAACGATATAGTAAAGGAAAGAATCCAGATGCAGCACCTGCCTTGGAACTGATAATAAACTCAGCAGGACTAAAACAACCCTAAATTGAGCTGACTTACACCTAGCTCTAGATTTTAAGTTTGTGAAACAAATTATTCAGACTTTTAGTGGTTTGCACTAGTCCCCCAAATATTCTAAAGGAGTGATGAGCAGATTTATTTTTAAGGCTTGAACACACAAGGAAAGAGAAACAGTGAAGAGGAATAGGGACACGACTCAAAGATTCATGAAACAAGAGGAGATGGGAACTGGGTACCTGAGCTTCTTCCACAACAAGATTCCCTCACTACCTGAGATATGATGGGCAGGCATGAGGCTTCCTGCCAGGAGTGTCCATTCCTCCAGGGGTTCTAGAGCATTCTAATACTTGGAAATTTCTAGACGTGGGTCTCAGCCAAGGTGAAGGATGTGATGTGGTTTTCTTTCACAATTGTAGGTAATCAAACAAAAGCTAGGGTGTGCCAAGGAGAAAGTCTTCTTGTTCCCTACTCCGTCTGCCATCTGAGGGCACAAACATGGTAGATGCAATTATACCAAACACCCTGCACATTCAGAAATAAGTGAGCTACTCCCCCGAGTTACATGCCTAGCCCAAGGACGGGTATTGATGAACCAAGAAGAGAACCTTTATGAGCTATCAGATCTTCAGGCTCACTAATCTAGGACTTCCCAGCCTCCTCCACTATGAGAGATATATTCCTGTTTTTGAAACCTTCCAGCCATTCAACCTATGGCCAACTGACCTTTTGTATCCCAGAATAGTTATGAAGGCACCGTGACAAGTTTGTAGATGACAATACCATATCTCAGTGTCACAAGGTTGAACATCCCTGATGGATCAATGATCCTGAGTCAGGTTAGAGGGATCTAAACCTCCCAAGAGGCATTTTAAAAGCTGTAATGCTCAGATAAACAATGTAAGAACACTCTGCTAAGTACTGTTGTTAACGTTAACTTTGGAGTGTAGCTTCTTGATGGTTTTCCTCCTTGAATAACTCAACCTTTGCGAAAAATTCACTCGGCTACTTGAGTGGCAGCTGTAGGTTCCTCACCAGCTCTGGGTATCTTCCAGCTCAACATCCCTCAGCAAGCATCTGCATTGCATCCAAAGCCTCGGAGTGGTTTAAAACCTTCTTCCCCACTCTGGGGGACGCTTTCCTCCAGGCGTCAGCCCACAGCAACTGAAAGCAGGATTCCTGCTCCAAAAGATCTCCATCTACTCATGACCATTCTGGATACTCTGCACCAGCCAGAAAAGGGAGAAATAAAGCTAGAAATAAAGCGGTCCTGCAGCTATTTCTACTCATCAGGGTCCACAGTGAATTTAACAGGAGGAACAATCCTGAGATTGTTCTGAGAATGAGAAGGGTATGAAAGCCAGTGATTGGTGGAACTGGAAGCTGCATTGAGGTTGGTCCAAATATAATATTTTATTTGTATATCACACCCTTGCCACACACCCTCTGAGATATATGATCAAGATATTTGGTTTACTTTTCAAGTCAGCCAAAACACAGCCTCCTGTGATGCCCTGTATCTGGTGGTACAATATTAGGTCACACAAAGATGAGTCTTAAGTAGTCTTTTCTTGCCACCTATGATTTATTTGGGGCCCATTTAAGTCGTGTTTGTATATATGTATGTTTTCACGTATGTGGGGTATACAGATGTGATTGTGTGTGTATGTGTGTGTTTGTGTGTGTGTGAATGGAAGCAGAGGTGATGTCTATGATGTCTAGTCTCTTCCTCCATTGCTCATTCTCTACTTCATCTCACAGGACTGTGTCTCACTGACCCTGGAGCTTGCCGGCTTATCTCATCTTGATCACTAGTGTACTCTGGAGATCCCCCTGTCCCTGTATCCCCAAGGGGGAATTACAAGCACTTTTGGGTTCTGAACTCCAGCCTTTGTTTGAGCAACAAGTACACTAGATGCCGAGCCATTTCTCCAGCTTCTTGTCTATGATTTCTAACCTAAGCAGAATGTGAGAAGCTGAGGGACAGTGGCCTTGAGCTCTGTGATTGGGGGACACCTAAGAGGCTTCAGAGAACAGCCAAGGGCAGAAGTAGTGGGGTGTGAATGTAATAGAGACAACACAGGACCAGGGAAATAGAAGTTTTAGCCCAGACTGTAGGATGTGGGCGGTGGTAGGCAAGAGACTCAAGGCCCAGAGTACTGAAAGAGTTCCTGTGAGCTGCAATGCATTGGAGGAGTCCTAACACCCGAGGCTACGGGGTTGAAGCACTGGCTGCCTCTGCCAGCTGCCAATGGCAGCAGCTGCTCAGAGTCAACTATTTCAGTAGCTGTCAAGGGCTAGACTGCTGACAGTTGGAACACAGAACAACAAAACTCTAACTTAGCACCTAGTTCTCCAGTTTGTAGCTGTGAGTGTCTGCATCTGCCAGCCCCACCCAGCCAGCCCAGCTGAGTCTCTTTGACACTCAATTGCCCTGGACTACGTGACAGAAAGAACTGCTTATCCCCTCCTCCTAATTTACATTACCATAGGGCTAGGGGGGCCCAGCCTGCTCACTGGGAGCAGTAATTTGTTTTGTCAGAACTTCTTAAGAGCTTCCTGTGACCAAGGTACTTTACAAAGAAATGACCTGAAGAACCTCTGTGAGTCAATCCCTGCTGGGAAGTGACAAACATCAGTGTTACTTTCAATGCCTGCCCTCACAAAGTTAGTTTGTGAAACTGCCAACTTCCCTTTTATTCTGCAACCAGCATTCACAATAATGCCTCACCCAGTAAGTGTCTGGTGGCCCCAAGTCCCAAGTCTTTATACTGCTAAGTGTGGTCAGCAGTCAGTGTGTAGTTCTCAAGGATGTGAAGAGAACATGGAAAAGGTGATGAATCCATAAAATCAAACTCATTTCCTATGGCTGCAAAGCCACACACATTTCTCAGTCCTTCCTATGATCAAGTAGAGTCTCACGAGCAGGCTTCAGTAAATGATAGACTTGAACATGACATCCTGTAAACTGTTCCCAGGTCTGGCCTATGTAGCTGCCTGCATCTTATCTCCAAGGACCAAATACAGTGTCCCTCAGTAGCATAAAATGTAACATCCTTAAAACTGGGCTTGTCATATTTAGCTTCAACTGTTAAAGTGATACAAAGACAACTATCAGTCACTTGGGAATAGGAAACCTCAAGAGACACCTTTTCCAGGTCAGACTGACCTGTGTGCACATCTGTGCAACATTGTCTTAATTGGTGATTATGGGAAATGTTCCATCCCACTGTGGATGGTGCCATCTCTGGGTAGCTGGTCCTGGGATATATAAGAGAGCAGGCTGAGCAAGTATGGGGAGCAAGCCAGTCAGCAACTCTCCTCCTCCATGGCCTCTGCATCTGTTCCTGCCTCTAGGCTCCTGCCTTGAGTTTCTGCCCTGACTTCCCTCAGTAACGTGCTGAGCTATAACCTAAATGAACTCACTCCTTTCCAAATTGGTCTTAGACAGTGTTTTATCACAACAGTGAAAAGCCAACTAGAGTGCGGCTCTTATTTAATTGTTAGCAGAGTTTCTTTCTTAGCAGGAAGCCATTCTCTAGAGTCGGCGTTTCTCAGCTGCAGGACTCAACAGCAGCGGCCAACGGTCCCCACTTCTCTGCTTATCAAATGAATGCAATCGTTTCTTTGAATGTACCTGAAGGTTTCCTGGCATTCATCCCAAGGCTAATTAATGGTTTGCCCCTGCCAAGGTCACCGTTCAATGTTCTATTTTACGTTACAATAGTAGCCAATAATCAGGAAATAAAATATTTCTTCCTGATATAAGAGAAAATAAAAGTGTGAGAGACCCAAGAATGTTAATTAGAATTTTGTATACAAAGACTCACTCCCAGAGCTCTTGGGAAGGGAAAGGAAGACGCATTCATATTAATATAAATAAATAATCCAGAAAAAAGCTTCTATTATTTATTATCTCTGCTGTGATGCTGTGGATTTACGAGCTGTAATTAATTATAAGCCATGACAAATCGCCAAGGGAAAGCCAATGGTAGTGGCCCTGGTGGTTGACAAGCTGCCGTGGTTTAAACAACCTGTCACCTCCAGGCTGGCTAACTTATTAGGCATTCAGTCTTACCCAATCGATCCTCCAAAGATAAATGACTATAAATACAAAATGATTTCAGGGAAACACATCCTAGAGAGGTGGGGAGCCCCCGATCATCCCAAATAGTATGGAGCTTGCTTGTTGGACGGTATGTGACGCTGTCTCTTCCACTGGACAGCACAGATGGGCTGAGCCTGACCTTGGCTGCTCCCTTACAGCCAACGCAAAACCAGGCATAGGGTAAGGTATACACTATGACGGTTTCAATTCATTGAAACATTAATTTGAATAAAGCAAAAATACATTCTAATAAAATGGGTAGGGGTGTCCCTAAATCTTATGCAGAAAGAAAAGGTGTGGTGATATTTTGTTTGTGCTGTAACAAATAAAGCTTGCCTGAAGATCAGCGTGCAGAGCTAGCCACACAAGTCAGCCATAGAGACCAGGCAGCGGTGGCACACACCTTTCATTCCAGCACTCTGGAGACAGAGGCAGACAGATCTTTCTGAGTTCAAGGCCACCCTGGACTACATGAGACTGAATCAGTCTAAAAGAGAAACAGAGGCAAGTGGTGGTGACTCAGACATTTAAGCCCAGCACTAGGGAGGAGGAGCCTGGAAGTGACAGGACTGGGCTGAGAAAGGAATACAAGGTGATCTCGAGGAGACAGGAACTAAAGATTCAGTCTGAGGTCTCGTAGAGACAGCATTCAATCTGAGGACTGGAGAGACAGGATACCTTATTCCATTTGGTCTGTGGGTTTCATAGAGGTAAGAACTCTAGTGACCGCTGCTCTGTCTCTCTGGTCTTTCAGTTTTCACCCCCTAATATCCAACCCCGGGTTTTTATTATTGAGACCAATTGGAATTCTCACTGAAAAAAGGTCCATTATTTAATCTAGGAATTTCTACTATGAGGGGGAATCAGACAGTTACATTTTGGGAAAAAAGGACCACAATTTCCCCAGATGTCATGCTCACAGTGGACTCTGGAGAGCATCTTGGGATGGCTCTTCTCCCGCTCTTCCTATTCTGATTTTGAAGTAGAGAACAAAGGTCTGCCTGAAAGGGGCTCATTTCCATCTTAAAGCCCAAAGAGTGGTTTTGACCAAATCTCTCATTTATAGCCCTTCATTTGTACCATGCGATGATAAGGAAAGTGTTTGGTTTGCCCACCCTCCTGGATCTACCCAGACTCAGCGAGTTCCCTTAGTTCCCACATATTAATTTCTTTCCTGTGAGGTTTTGGGTTGAAAAACCCCATTCCTGATCCTATTCCCCAGGATCTGGTGATCTAGTCATGGCACTATTTATAACTGTTAAAATGTGGAATCATCCTGTTGACAGAAAAAAAAATGGTTAAAGAAAATATGGTGTCTATCTGCAGGGAAATATTACTTGGTCAAGAAGAAAAATAAAAGAATACCATTTGCAGAAAAATATGAAAATTATCACAGTATGCAAAACAAGCCAGATTCTGAAAGACAAATGCATGTGTTTTCTCTTATATATGGAATCCAAAGAGTAGGGGGAGCATGAGGAGACAGGAAGGGTGAGAATACGTGATGGTAGTCAAGAGACCGTGTCAAAGTACATACACGTATAAAATGTAATAAAACAAATTACTTTGTATAATTAATATATGTAATAAAATAACTCATTAAAATATTTTATAAGGAAACAAGAAATTCCATACAAGGCAAATTTCAGCCATATTAGTCAAACTGAGGCTCTTGCACAGCTGGACGGTGATCACACTTAGACTCAGTAATGAATCCACATCTTCACTCTAAGGTGACAGCCCCAGCCAACGTGGAAAGAGAAGCCTCGGGAACTACTACCGGGTAATAGGGGATTCGAGACAACAGCCATCTGAGATGGATCTGATCCAAGAGGACTTCTTGACTTCATTCATACTCTAGAGACATGCATTCCTCAGGTAGCATGGTTGATGACACTAGCTTCCCCCGAAGATGGTAGAGATGGACCACACTGATGGAGAACATCAGCATTAGCGTTCTCAACAGTCAGTTGTTCATCAATGAGAACGATATCTACTCACAGTCTATAGGGGCCTCGTCATTGTGGTGGAAAGGCATGGTGACGGGAGAAGCTTGCTGCTGGGGCAAAAGGAGCCTTCACTTCCCATCCCATCTCTGCTTCCTGCTCCTCGTAGATGAGCAACCATAAATGTTCCTTAAATGCTGTCAGTAACTTCCCTGTTGGTCCGCCTGCCAATCTTAATGCTTATTTTGCCCTTTCTCTGGCATTCAGGGAGAAATACAGAGGGCATTCATTTGCTATTGTTTTGGTGACAGGTCTCCATAAAGGAAAGGTTAAGGGTTAAATGTTAACGTAGCTTAACCCAAACATGGATTTGTAACCTTACAGGGTTCTGAAGGTCAGAAGTCCCAAAGGCATGGTGAGAGCAGAGATGGTGCCTTCTAGCAACCTAAGGTAGAACTTACTTCCTTGTCTCTCCAGGCTCTAGAGATGTGGCTCAACCTCCAATTCACTGTTCGGGGCTCCTTTGGTTCACCCTTTTGCCCCCTGTCATACTGAGCTTATTATTACTGTTGTCCCACGCTAGCATTGCAGGGCATCTCCTTTTCCCAAGGTCCTGGGATTAAGGACATCCCCCATGCAGAATGATGGCATCACAGGTTTTGGAGGTAGGTTGTGAACATCTTTGGGGAGCACACCATTCCAAGGCCATTTCTCTCAAACCTACCCCTTCCCCCAGCTCCAAGTGAGCGACAGTGACATCACCCAATGCATCTTTAATTATAGAAAACAGTTCCAATTCTGATAAATCCCCCAAGTCAGGGCAGCCTTGACTGGCATTTTTTTAAAACTTGCCTATTAAGCAAATACACATTTTAAAAAGGAGGAATAAACAGATGTTTCTCATTAGCAAAATAAGGGATTTTATTTTTTTTCAACTTTTTTTCCCTCAATGCTTATCCATAAATGAGATAAAATGCAGGCTTGAGCTAAATAATGAGTCCTTTAAATTTCCAGACATGGGAAACTGTTGGGTTGAGATAAAGGACACCTCAGGATGGCGAGACTCCGGGAAAGGACACAGCTGCCACTTTTAACTTGCTCTTGGATCATGTGACCTTCCAGGACAAATGAAAGGGCTTTCCAAGGAAGACAAAAGTGATGCTACTAGACACAGACCTGACCTTGACCTCACCTCCTCCAGGTATTGACGCCTGACTTTCCAGTCTTGAGAAAATACTCAAAGACCCCTCTGACCTTGCTGGCTGGAGTCTGTCTAGGTCCCTGTAGGGAGTTTGGTAAGGTGATGGGAAGGGGTGAGAGGCATGTTGGGGAATTTTCTCAGACTTATCTTTTTAGTTGCATTTTAAAGAATCCTGAAACAAATGTGAGCTTTCCCATTTCTGGATTTCTAGAAGTCATCCCCATGAGTCCTCCCCATAGGAGGAGGGAGCTCATCTCCCTCTCATGGTCCAGCTAGGCTAACTCACGGACCACATCTTCAGTCAGTTCCATAAAAACATTCTCTTCACATTTTCACATAGATGGACATAACTTTATAGTATCTCTAGGATATAATATAATATCTCCAGAAAAGTCAAATCATGACCTGGGTACTCAGAAATCTCATCTTGGTCCAAACTTACACAAGTTTTTGCTTATGTTGACCACAATCACACAGGATCTAACAGGAAGATACCCTGCTTTAGACTGGGATGTGGGTAGTATTTTAACCAACAGTCCCCAAATGCCAACAGCATGATTGACAGCTGGTGATGGAGTCGCTGTGCAGGAGACTGGATGCCACTGGGTGGTACTTGTTCTTCTTCTGGTGGAGGATTGATTACCAGAGGTGTCAGGGTGGCATCAAAACTCTCACTTGCTTTCAGCTTTGAGAGATTATTGTCCATGAATGCACGGCACTACTGGTGTTGTGAGAATTCCTTCCCACGGGGACATGAGCACCATCTATTCTTCCTCCTAGGGTCCCAACCACAGCTCAAAGTATGATTCAACTAAAGTTCACCATGGGGAGCCAACGAATTTGGTGGGCTTACTTATAGAGAATGGGTAATGAGGTATGGGCAGAGCATGAGGTTCTCCAAGGAACCTGCACTGCAGTCTTTTCCCACCATGGACATGGCTTCGAGTAGTCATAGAGACAGAACCCCTAGTTAATCCTCAGTCTTTATACTCTAGAATCCAAAGCTATTTGCAGTTTTTACAGACCTACATGCAAATGGATGGGAGCAGAGCTGAAATCTCAGTTAAGGTCCAGTGACTCTTCCAACCCTCCCTCCTGTAAGGGAGCATCAGTAGTTCACATGCCACATGACCGCTGATGTCGTGTAAGCAGGCCTGGTAGATTTGATGAAGATGCAGCTCTTTGGTTTGGAGACTCTCATTCCTCAACTCTTTAGAAGACAACTGGACACTTGCTCTGTGTCAAATGCAGAGCACAGAGTCTGAACAAAGGCAGGTGAGAAGCCTCACCCTCACAGGACTTGTGCCGTAGCCAGACAGAACAGGTAACAAGGAAACGTGAATAATGGTGCTGGTTGGTTAGAGAAGTGAGAAAGGGGAGGGGCTGCGTGTTGGGTAGATGGGATGTGGTTTTAAAGGAAAAGGTTGGGAAATCCACCCCCCTACCCAAGTTCAGTGAGTCCATGGGAACAAGTTCATTTGACAACTGGAAGACAGAAGATTCTAAGTTGTAACAACGGTTTAGGATGCCTTTGTCTGCACCAGGCACCATCTTAGCTTCCCTTACTGGTTCTTCACTTCACAGATGAGAACAGCACAGGGTGGAGGTTCCAGGACAATCGGCAGTCAGGTGCCCACACCTGAAGCTAGGGCCTCTCTGTTTTCCATATAATGCATAGACACCTGGTCTGATTGGTTCTGCCCATCGGTCAGATGCCTGGGGCTCCTTTAGCATACCTCTCTGTTTCTGCACGACTATGTTGGGGATAATACTAAGAACAACTGCTTCTCCATGCACTTGTGAAGCTAAAATGGGTTACTGAATGCAAAACTATAATGTGCAGAAAAGCATGTCTTTTGATTCTTGTTAATATCAGCATCAGGATTCATATTTATTGAACTGAAAGTATGAAGTAAGAAAATTCTGAATATAGCCTCACTGGGGAGTGGGTGAGAGAATCAATTTCCTGCTGTCTGTGGACTTCCTATATTCTCTGAATATATTCCGGTCTCAGCATAGAAAGAAGCAAACTCCATCCCTACTGGAAAATAGGGCAATGAATGGGTAGAGGGGGAAAGATGGAGGAGAACCTACGGCATTGCTGCGTCAGTGAAGGAGAAGCAACTGTCCTTTCGTTAAAAGCACCATCAAGGGCCCAGCAAAATGTCTCCGTGAGTAAAGGGGCTTGTAGCACAAACCTGGAGGTCTGGGTTTAATTCCCAGATCGTACATAAATGTTGGAAGACAGAACAGACTCCACATGGTTATTCTCTAGCCTCTACGTGCACCTGTGGCTCAAACACCTACTCATATCACACACACACACACACACACACACACACACACACACATACACACACACACACACACAGAGAGAGAGAGAGAGAGAGAGAGATACACACACAAGCATACACATAGAATAAATGAAAACTTTTAAAACAGTGTAGTTCGTATGCTTCTCTTTCTTATTATTTTGCTATTTCCTGAGGCCCCATTTACAGTGCAGGAGTGGGAGGGACCCAGGGCATCAGTTGTGTTAAGCGAGTACCACTAGCTGTGTCTCTACTCTCTGTTATGTGTTTTAATTTGCAAGTCTCTGCCTGAATTCTCTGTAACACCTAGATTCACAGTCTGAGACTTGCTTCAATAATGTCCATGTGATTTCCTCCTCATTTCTCTCTTAGGCAACATACTGATTTAAATTCAATCCATAGTTACACAATCAAGCTGAAGCCCATCATATTTGAGGGAATGTGGTCAGACAGATGTGAGGCAGCTCTCTGTCCCGGATGCCCACATTTAGTGCTACTGTGAATGTGGAAAGAGGCATTACCAGAAGCATTTGTAATTCTCAGCAAATGCCCCCTAGGAACGCATATGGATTCACTAACCAGTTTTCCAACCACACACAATAAGTGTTCAAAATTTTATCTCCAGTTATAAATTAACTCTGGGAATTTGGAAAAATCCCACCGTATCTTCGAGTTGTGGAGATCTATGAATTTCAATCTGTCAATATTCACAGATTATTCTGAGACATTTAAAATACACAGATGGGGGAGTTTGAGACATCTGGTTTACCTCTGTCTAGTTTAGCTATGGCATGTGCTTCTGTTTGCTGGGGGAAGCCACAGTGTTCTCACATAGGGAGAGTGTCTTCCCGCCTGAGTCAAACTCATTTAACTCAATCAATGGAGTTATTGTTCTGAGGCTGAAATGCCTCCATCTCATACCCTCACACTGGCTTCTCATATCATCCAAGCATGATATTAGTTCCTAGCTCTGAGTGGAAGATTCCTCCCAGCGCTATAAAGGAGATGGAAGAAATGAGAGGAAGTCTCCCCAGTTCTCCCCTGACATCCTGTCTCATTCCACCCATCACACCTAAGCAGAATAAACACCACAGGCTTGGGTACAGGTCTTCAAGGGACACAGTGCACATATGTGCCCCTACCCCAGGCCTTCTCATTCAGCGCCAATGATATATTTATTCTTCAAGTCTTTGTGTCATGGTTCAACTACAGTAAAAATGTTGCAGAATTTGACACTCTTAGGGCACATCCTCCATCTATAGACAGGAATAATAGGCTCTTCTCATCTTCCCGATTTTGACTTAATCATAAAATAAATACATAATTTATTGGAGGTATTATTAATGTGAAATTTTAAAACATTCAAATTGAGTCCCTGGCATATACAGGCATCTGTTATTGCCTTTCTTTCTGAAGTCAGAGGAGTGTAACTATAGCAGCAAGCTAACACAGACTCGGGTATCACGACAGGGACTCTTCACCGACAGCTAGGTCAGCATGTAGCATGGCTGCCTTGGTAAGAAGATGGACTCTGCAAAGGAAGAAACAACAATGTCAGGTATCTTCAAATCCTACCGCCCTGACCCGTAAACATGGAAGCTATCTCTCATCTCCATGCTCTGTTTGCCATCTTGGTGATGAATCTAAAGAGACCAAGATCACAAGAAAATAATTACCCTCAAGGAAAGAAGAAATAAGGGTGGGAGAATTCGTGTTGTTTTGTCCCCTCTCTCTGTCTTCTCTCAAACACCTTCCTACTGGAGATCACACAGGAATGGCACTCCAAACTTTGTAAGTAGGCATTCTGAAACATAGCCATCATATAAAAAGAATCACATAATTTATTCTCCAAGGAAGCAAAATCTACTGAAGATTTTACTTACCAGTAAGAAGTGGGATGACATTATCATCATCATTGTGACTCTTACCACTATCACCATCACTATTAGCATCACCAAAATCGTTATCATCACTGTCACTACAATCAGCAGCATCAGCAGCATCAAATCACAGTTGCCCCAACTTCACCATCATTGTGAACCATCACCATTATCACAGTTATCACCACCATCATTAGCAATACCACCATTATTATCACTATCATCATCACTATCACTACCATCAGTAGCGTCAATACCATCACCATCACCCAAATTATTATCACCACCATCATTGCCAGTGCCACCAACCTTGGGATCTCATGCTTGTATGACAAGAATTTTTCTGATCAAGCCAACTCTCAGACGGCAGGAGACAGCATGTGTAGAGTGTACTCACAAAAAGGTGTGTGTTGGTGGATGTGGGAGGGAGGCATTTCTCTCCATAAAGACAGCAAACTTATCATAAAATTCTGACTTTAATAGTTTTGTAATTATTTCCCAGAATTCCATCTCCTAATTAATTCAGGGAATGTGTCTGAACATAGCAAGATTTGAAGAACAAGGTTCAGTCAGTAGTAATTCCAGATCCCAACTTCACTTTTCATTTCTGGTAGACAAAGCAGATCCATGTCTAATCTTGATTTGCCAGTTGAACACCACTGATACTTCTTGTCAACACTTAGCACCAATCCCTTACAATAAGAGGAAATCAATAGGATTTGTAAGAAAGAACAAACTGAAAGTCACTATGACAGGAGGCCATGCTGTGGGGAGGGCAGCTGTGCTAGCTCCACAGTCTGTCTTCCCAAGCCCACAGCGGTAAGAAAGATTTCCCAGGACCCACAGTTCCCGCTGCCCCTCTTCTAAAGATATGGCTGATGTTCCTGCTCATTCTGCACGCAGGCATAGCTCCAGAGCTGTCTCCAGTGTTCCAGCTACGATATTACATCCCTTAAACTGTTTCTTTTAATTTTCTTTCTTGGTTGATGGTTTCACACATGCATACAATGTGCAATGTGCTTTGATGGAATCCACCCTCCCTTCACCTCCCTTTCAACTTCTCCCATCACCCTACACCCACTCTCCCACCCAGCTTCATGTTTTCTTTTTGTTTGTTTTTGTTTTAGATACATAACATGGGCTTGATATGCAGTTAAGAATGACTGTTAACTCTTGGCCTTCTTGCCTCCACCTCCTGAGTCTTGTGACTGAGGTGTGCTCCATCACACCCAGCTTTTAATTTCTTTAAATATCTACTGCCTGTAATAATTTATTTTTTTTGCATTGATTATATAGCACACTCATTCTATTCACATCTCCCTCATTCAAATAATCCAACCCATGCTAGGCTACTTTGACTGCATTTTTGGAACTTAAATATTAGCAGATATTAGTGCCAATTAACAAAAGAATTATAGGATCAGCAGATTAAATATAGGGACTACCCATGTCTTCAGTACGCATCAATAAGAGATTTGATTTTGAAAGTGTTCAGGTGCAAGGCATGAACAGTTTATCTAACAGGTCTTTAGAGGAAAAGAAGGTTTTTCTAATTAATTAACATCTGTGATGTGCTTAGTAGGCAGAGTGCTTGCTTAGTCAGTATGAGGTCCTGACGCCAGGGTCACATAAATCGGGTATGGTGGTGCAGGCCTGTAACTCACCACTCAGTAGGTGGAGATGAGGGGAGGAGACCAAAACACCAACATCATCCTTGGCTTTGAGCTTGACATCAGCCTGTAAACATGAGATCTTGTCTAAAAGGAAAGGTAGGTCTGGGACCACTCCAGCATGGTTTGGCATCAACAGTGTAGACACCTGCCACCTTTCTGTTCTTCTTTTCCAGGACAACCTCTAAGAAAGGAAAATAGGTCTAAATAAGGACTTTCTTGTAGGGAAAATACCAAAGAGAATTTTTCTCAGGACCATCCAAGCGAACCCATCTGTGTTAGTTACTGTTTTGCTGTGAAGATGAAATAAATACCACAACCAAAAGAAACTTAGAGAAAATGGGGGTTTTATTTTATCTTTCAAGTCAGGAGAAGAAGAATCCAGTGTAGCAGGGAGGCATGGGAACTCTCAGGGGAAAGATGGTGGCAGCAATAGAGTCTGAATGATCACATTTTCCCTTGCACAGAGAAAACAGGAATGAGCAGGAAGTGGGGTAAGGCTATAGCACCTCAAAGCCCAACCCCCAATGATGTGCTTCCTCCAGCAAGTGTCCAATTCCTAAAGGTGCCACAACCTCGCTCAAACAGCGCCCACCTGTTGGGGGCAAAATATTCAAACACCTGAGCCAGTGGAGAACGTTTCTCATTCAAACCACCTTATTACCTCTTGGCGGCCTGGCTGACACTGAAACACACTCTTATCCTATTTCTAACTCGCAGGCAAAGGGGATTCCTTCATTTGGATTGGCCCAGCTCCTGACAGCGAATACAGACCTATGTCATGCGCTGTGAAATTGTCTTTTTTTGTACACTGTGAAGATGTGTCTTTGCCAAGGTGCCTTCTGATTGGTTTAATAAAGAACTGAATGGAAATAGCTAGGCAGGAAGAGGTTAGGTGGGACTTCCAGGCAGAGAGAGAAGACGAGGAGATGAATCTAGGGGCGGGAGAGATGCCAGAGGAGATGGAGAGCAATTAGGACATACAGGAGGACAGGTAAAAGCCCTGAACCACGTGGCATCACATAGATTAATAGAAATGGATTAATTTAAGTTATGAGAGCCAATTAGAAACAGATGTAAGCTAAAGCCAAATTTTCATAATTAATAAGTGTCCATGTCAATTTTTTGTAAGCTGGCAGCCCAAAGAAAAATCCATCTGTGGTTGTCCATCACTGCAGCCTTCCAACTTGCTCAGCCACAACTATAGCAGTAATCACTGAAGAGCACAGAACTGTAGATGGTAAGATCTTGATTGATACTAAACCACATGATGACAATGTCATTACCTTTAGACCACCCTTTAATGTTTTTGTTTTGTTTGTTTGTTGTTGTTTGCTACATCAGAAGTTGTCTGCTTGATCAATTTATATCTAGAAGCCCCTTTGATATCTTGGAATCTCACTTTGTGAGAGAAAGACCGACAGAGGTAAGGCTCAAAGCTGAAGCAAGTAGTCCAACTAGACGATGCTATTTTGGGTTTACACATTGCATTTATTTCCATAGTAATCTCACTTTGACAGGGAATGGTAGCATCTCAGACATAGCATTACCATTGTTTCAAAAGTCTTTTTCAAACAAATCCAAGAAAATCAGACTTTTACAGTAAATAATAAGTAGCTCATGTTACAGTTATTATGGCATTTGCAGAGGAGATTATAAGGATGTTCAAATAAAGATAGGAAGTAAGAAAATGGCACACACAATGATTAGCAGGAGAAATGCAACAGGAGAGATGACGTTCTACAGTGTATCAGGAAGAAGGAAAACCAAGAGACGCCTAAGATAGACTTCTAAATGCATCATATGAAAATGCCAACCTGAGGCCAGAGATAGCCCGGTGGTTAAGAGCTCTAACTGCTCTTGCAGGGTACCCGAGTTCCATTCCCAGCATTTACGTGGCAGCTCACTACCATCCATTAACTCCATTTCCAGGGTATCCAACACCCTCTTCTATCTATCTATCTATCTATCTATCTATCTATCTATCTATCTATCTATCATCTATCTATCTATCTATCTATCTATCTATCTATCTATCTTCTATGGATGCACATGGTGCACAGACATGGAGGCAAACATTCATATGCATAAAATAAAAACAAAGGTAAAAATGAAATAAATAAAGACCATTAGCCTGACCAGGTTGTTCTTCTTTTACACAACTTGTTACACTAATGAAAATCATAAAACATACACTTTGATTGTAACAATCATGATACCAGTCATATGCCTGACAGCTCATAAATTAAATATACATACTGCCCTGGCAGACAGCTTGTATTCAATTCCCAGCACAAACAGTGGCAGCTCACTACAGTCTCTAGTTCTAGCTCTAGAGCATCCAACCCCTTCTTCTGAGCTCCTTGGATACCTGCACTCACACATGCATGGATGCATACACATCCACATAGTTAAGAAAGAAAAAAATACATCTTGAAAATATTGAGTTGCCAGTCATGGTGGCACACAGCTTTGAGTCCAGCCCTTGTGGGGTTGAGACCAGGGTATGTCTATGAGTTTGAGACCAGCCTGGTCTACATATTCAAGTTCCGAGACAGTCAAGGAGTCTCTCTCTCACACACATAGACACACACACACATTGAGATGTCTCAAAATTCATCAGACCAAACAATGGCATTTTTATTAACTGGTAACATGATTCTTTTATTTCTGAAAGCAGTCTGATATACCATTTGTTGATTTCATATTTAGAGTGAAAACAAGGGAAGAATTCAAAAGCTGATGTTCATGTGTATATGACATACTCCCACTGCAAACACACATACACATACACACACACACACACACACACACACACACACACACACACACACACATACACCAGAGGAGGCAGGGAAAAGGGCTTTTATAATATGTGACCAAGATGCTTTCAACCAAAAGTTAGTTTTAAGATCAATGGTATATACCATTAGCATTTTTCTCGTCAGAAAAAAAAAAATCTCTTGCTTCACCTTGAAAATTAAAATAGACTCCAACCTAAGGTATACAGTTTGACTTTGGGAAATGCTTGTGTGAACAGCATTCTTCTTCTCTGGAAGTATGTGACTGACTTCAGGGAGCTGCCTAGATGAGTCTCTTTTGGGGAACAGTATATCTTTAGCACCAGCCATCTTTGCTGGTTCTCTCTCTCTCTCTCTCTTTTTTTTATCAAAGGCCAGTGTCTTTAAAAGGCATCGGGATCTAGGCAGAAACTTGCATTTGTTTACTCTATACAATGTTCTATAAAATTAATGGAAGGAGGAGGAGAGCGTGGATTCGCTCACACAGCCAGCAGCAGCCTGAAGTACTGCATTCTCAGGGCTGTGCAATTCTTATAGCTTTCCTTAAGACACACATGACTGCAGTCCTCCAAACATCAAATTTATCAGTCATCCAAGCAGGAAGAAAGCAATCAAGGAAAAAAAAATGTCACTTGGATGCTGAGTTCTCCCTGGCTGGCAATTTTTACTTCCCATACTTATTTATTTTGGTTTCCCCACTTGTGTTTTTGCTCATTTGTTTATTTTCCTGCAAAGTAACCAGTTTTTAATCCTTCTTCTGCCTCATTGGCTACTACCGGATCACATGCCTACCCTTCACCTAGTCTTAGTCAGTGAGGAATTGAATCTCATTTCTGGGTCCAGTCAAGGAGACTTCTCTTTCTGGAAGCGTGGTGGATAGTCAGGCAATTGTTACTCACATTTTATGTTCCATTGCATTCCACTATGACAGTCAGAGAGAAGGGTCATGGAAATGAGAAGGGGCCAATGTAGGAAGCTGCTCTTGGTGATACAAATGCTTTGGATAGGATTCTTGAATAATGACTCTTGGGCCAAAACAATCCATGCCTAATTTATTTCTTATGTATTATATATTTTTAAATTAGCATAACAAGTAAGCAACTGTCTTGACATTTTTATATATATTTATTGTTGTTTCTGCCATCCCTCCTCTCATCTCTCTACCCACTTCCTCACTGTACCAGGCTACCCCATCATTTTCACATTGCATGTATTGTTACCCTCCCTACCTCTTCTCTGGAAGGCTCCTCTTTACTATTCTCATGATTCCCCTTTCTTGTTTTGTGAACTATACCAACACCCAAATATATAAAAATCAGAAGACTGGAGTCCACACTTGAGGGAAAGCATGTGGTATTTAGTTTTCTGAGTCTGGGTTACCTTACTTAATACAGTATTTTCTAGTTTCATCCATTTCTCTGAATGTGTCATAGTTCTTAGTTGTTGTAAAAGAAGTGGAGGGCCGCTTCCCACTTCCCGGCTCCCAGCTATCTTTACCCAAAATAATTACACAGAAACTATATTTATTTAAACACTGCCTGGCCCATTAGTTCTAGCCTCTTATTGGTTAACTCTCACATATAGATTCAACCCATTTCTAATAATCTGTATAGCCACTTGATTGTGGCTTACTGGCATGAGTCTTACCAGTATCTATCTCAGAGAGAAGAATCATGGCATCTGCCTCACTTTCCTTCTTCCCAGCATTCTATTCTGTCTACTCCACCCACCCAAGGGCCGGCCTATCAAAAGGCCAAGGCAGTCTCTTTATTTAACCAATGAAAGTAACACATAGACAGAAGACCCTCCTACACCACTTAGTGGCAGAGTGCAATCACACACATTGCCATTATTCTTTTATCCATTGGTGGATACCTAAGCTGAGTCCATCTCTTTGCTCTTAGGGACAGAACAGCAGTGAATGTAAGTGTGCATGGATCTGTGTGACCGATTTCTGCTAGAGCAGAAGCCTGGGACCTGGGAGAGTAGAGAGAAACACTACTGTTCTTCTTAGACTTTTTCCAGGCTGCACTAGAAAGACCACTCCCTCCAGATCAGACAGAGAAGGTTCCCTGCACTTGGACATTGGATCTGGTGTTCTTTTGCAAGGAAAAGGTTGAGCTGTTCTCAGGGCAAATCATGCAGAGGAAAAGGTTGATCCAAAACACCTCATCTTGTACTGCTTTATTCTTCTTGTTAGGGGATTTAAGGGGTAATGATAGAGGCTGAGTATCCATTTCTTTGTAAAAATAGGTGAGACCTCAGGAAGGCACAGTGATAGATCGCTGATAATACAAAATTAGCAAGGTACTCTTGTGAAATATTTTTCTTCCCAATAAAAACTCTGTTGAAAACCAAAATTAAAAAGCTCAACAAAACCCCATGTCATTTTAGTTGATGAGATATTAATTCTTTGTTGGTTATCATTGGAAGTATCAGTGGCTTGCAATCAAATATTAAAAACAGTAACCATACCCCATTGCATTTCAAACAGAATTTTAAAACATCACACCATGTTGCTCCTTTAAACAATTAGTTTAAATTATGTATAATTATGTATATCTGTGTCTGTTTGTGGGTATGTGCACATGTTTACAGCACTCACTGAGACCTGTAAGGGACACCACACAAGTGGATGTGATCTCAGATCCTCAGCACGACCAATATGTACTCTTAGTCCCTGAGCCATTTCTCCAGCCCGACATGTTGTTCTACTTAATAAGCCTTTTCTTTTTTTGGTTTTTCGAGACAGGGTTTTTCTGTGACTTTGGAGCCTATTCTGGAACTAGCTCTTGTGCACCAGGCTGGTCTCAAACTCACAGAGATCCACCTGCCTCTGCCTCCCAAATGCTGGGATTAAAGCTGTGCGCCACCACCGCCTGGCCTTAATAAACTTTTTAAATAACTATATAAGGTCCAATTGTCACTATTTTGCCAGGACAATCACTATAAATAAATATTTATTTAACTGTCTATTAAAGGAAGTGTGGTATTACCCTTTTATCCATTAAAATTTATAAAAGATAAGTTTGTTTATGAAATATTTTTCAACATATGCCTTATCTTTATTCACATTATCGCAAATGTCAGATGAAGGGTACTTGAATTCATGGGCTTAATAGCTCTTAGGAGTCTGGTAGCGACAGGTGCTTTCCTGAGACCCCAGTATGTGTGGGACACTCCCTATGTTGGATTTACTCTGCTGTTCCCACATTTCTGCCTTTGCTTGTTTCCCACAGATCTTACTCAATTTGAGTTCCTAACTCCAGTGTCAATGGCTTGAGGCTGAATTTTGATTGTAGGTCCCTTTGGGGTCTTCTGATTGGGCACTTCCCTAACTAAAAAGAAATATACATGGAAACAAAACTTTGTCCTTCCTTTGATTGTATGAAAATGTGATTCTAGGAACTTTGGCGGTCATATCCGGTACAGAGAAGCAAACAGAAAGGTCCCATCTCTAAGCTGGAAATTTGAAGCAGAAAGTTGGAAAACAAAACAAACCAAACAAAAAACTTGAATGTCTAAAGGTGATGTCGGAAAATTTCGTGCGTTAGCACTGTGGTTGCATAGCTTCAAGCACTGTGAGTGTTGGTTTTAAATGTCAACTTCCCATAGTGTAGAATCACCAGGAAGAGTCTCAGTGAGGATTTTTCTAGATCTGGTGGCCTATGGGCACATCTATGGAGGACTATCTTCACTGTTGGTTGCAGGCAGCACATTCTGGAGACAATGCCCTGAACTGTATAGAGGTATTGAAAGCAGTTGGGTATGCACAGCAAGCAGGCAACAAGGGTGCATTCATTTCTTCTTTCCTCATGAATGTGATGTGATGAGCTATCTCAACCTCCTGCCTCTCTGGCTTCTCTGCAACCATGGGCTGCAACCTGGAAGTGTAAGTCAAATAATCCATTTCCTCCCCTGTGTTGCTTTTTTCCAGGGCATCTTATCAAGGAAGTGAAAACAGGAAAGAAAACTTAAACAGGCTAAATAAGCAGAGTGATGCTTTGTACGTCTTTGCACATCAGTGTCTCCTTGCTTGTTTTCATTGATACAAGGCTGTATTGGAGGATGCTCAATGAACTTGAAATCCCAAAGGTGAAATTCCATGCACAATAATCTACAGAGGCCAAGCATCTTTTGAGTCACCAGTCTTCCTAGAGATCCTAAAGGGAAAGTGAATAACAACAAAAGCCCAGACTGTTCTTAAGGTTTTAGCAACAAATTGACCTAAATCCCTGCATTTTTAATCAGTGCGTCAAAACCACAGTAAAGATTAGTACACACGTTTACCTCATTATTCAAGCATAACCCTTATTGTTGTTGACTTATGTCATGGAATGAACCCAGCACCATACACAGACCCTTCTACTGCTTTTGTTCAATGCTTCAGAGCTCTGTTCTAGATACGCGAGGCAAGAAGCTTCAATAAAGAAAGATTGATAAATGTAGTCAATACTGCGGGGATCTGGGATTGAGTTATGGCTTGTGGGGTGGGGGTGAGATCTAGTTTATTTCTTCCTATTCCCACTGAAAAGCAAACCTTTCGAATGTCACAGTATTTTAGAATAGCTCATTAGAAGGGAAAAAAAGAATCTTTTTGTTTTGGCAGCTTGCGAACGGCCTTATAAAAAAAAATCCCCAAAGTCCTCTAGGAAACTGAAAATGTGAGAATGATTTTCTAGTTCTAATATATCAATTCTTCCCCAAAGAAAACAAAAAAAGTATAAAAAAGCAAAAATGAGCTGAAATCAAACTCCCTTGATATTGCCCATAATTTTACTGAGCTTCTAAAAACCAGAGACTTTATTAAGACCATGGCAGATGGACAAAATATAATTTAGGGAGATGAAATGAGCTGGATATGACATGCCTCCAGTACTTAAAGCATCAGAAAATATCAAAATAATTGGGAAAATGAAGCAGTGTAGACACCAGGCTGTTTTTCTGCGCAACAGCTGATAATCAGTTTTCAGAGTGTTCCAGATGTGAGTTTCCTTTAATAATAGAGTTAAAAATAACGCTTTCCATCCCCCTTCTAATGATGATGGGCAAGCTCACTGCCAGCAGACATTGTATAGGAGGGATGTGCCCAGCATCTTCAAAAAAATCGATCCGCAGTGAGGTAAACACTCACTGTGTTTACCATGTGTTTACCATGAAGACATGGTCACCATGTCTTCAAATTCTCTGTCCTTCTCCAAGTCAGCTCAAGCTAATGATAGGACCTCCTAGGCTTCCGCCTTCCAGCTCACTCTGTCTATGCTACATGTATGGCCGTCCAACACGCTTCCTCAGCAAAGAGTCCTCAGGGCAGTGTGATTCCCTGAGCAAGGGTCTCAGGACTTCCTTGGTTAATTCTATCCCTTCCTCTGCGTTCCTGTATATTTTTGTGAATTGAAAAGTGGGCACTGGTGGGGATTTCAAATATCTTCCTACAAACTGCTTCTTCGCTTTTCCTTTTCATGTGGGGAGACACACTCACCCCTTACTGTAGTCGGGGTCCAGCGTGAAGGGCACTGAGAAAGAGGCCGTCTGGGCCCCTCTGTGATGTCTGGTCGCTTCAGTAGTTTACCAGGCTTTCCATTTGGGGCCAGTGTGTGACCTGAGGTGTGAGAAGAATCCTTGGATCTTCGCGGCAGTTCTATAGACTCACTGGCTTTCTGGGCAGATTCCGAGATGCTAAGGAGTTCCACTTACAAAATGAAGCTCTGACGTTTTGACCTCTTTCCTCCAAACTCCCAAAAAGAGAGAAAGAAAGGCATCGAAAGCTTTTTTTTTTTTTTTTTTTTTTACAAATTAAGAAAGACCGCATGTTTAAAGAAACAACAGCCCGTCATTGATGGTGAAATCATACTCAGAAGACACAGGCTGAACGAACACAGTGCTTTGAGATCCTCTGAAACACAATGGCAAGAGAAGAAAACATGGCAAGAACCTCACAGAAGTTTTGTCCCAAATGAGGTATCTTTCCAGTTGTCTTTGTTTCCCATGGGAGACTGACCAGAACACATCTGGTGTGGCATGGGACATGGTACAGACTTGCTTTTCTCTCCTATGTCCCTACTCCAATTTGCTTATCCTGTGCCTGTGTGAATTAACTCTTCTTCTCCTGTTTAAATAAAAGAAAATATAGAAAAGAATTTTTATATTTTATTTATTTATTTAAAATTTTTTAATTTTAGGGGGCTGATGAGATGGCTCAGTGGTTAAGAGCACTGACTGCTCCTCCAGAGGACCCGGGTTCAATCCCCAGCACCCACATGGCAGTTCACAGCTGTCTGTAACTCCAGTTCCAGAGAATCTGACATTATTATATCAATGAGCATGAAATAAAGTTAAATAAAGTTTTAAAAAAAATTAATTTTATCCAAAAAGCAGTCAGCTGTCTGTAGCTGGTATTCGTGACTGATACATGAATGGTGGGTATTCAGAATGCTGTTTAGAGAGGTGTAACGGATGTGTGATGACGTAGGCATCTCATCCGTGTGACAGACATGTCTTTTCCCCCCAAGTGTGCAGGTGTTTGGTACAATACCAAGCAATGCGAAATCAGACATCTTCTTTGTATTTTTTTAAATAACTACTTATTTTTTTTCTTGTACTTTGATGTTTCTCTGTTATTGAATACTTCACACTTCCAAATACGTACAAGCCTTGCCTGGACACAGTACATGATGTGTCTTAGGACTTTAGTGTACTTCAAGAATCCAGTTATAATGAGGGGGTGGAAATTCGGCTTCTCCTAGGGGCTAACTATTAAGTTAGTGTGTTGATAGCACATGTGTTTGCGCATATGAGCGGAGCGCAGTACCCTGGAGGCCATAAGGTGCCATCACTTGTGAGCTGCCCAATGTGGGTGTTGGGAACTGAATTCTGCTCCTTTCCAAGAGCATCGAGTGCTCTTAAACACCTAGCTGTCTTTCCCGCCCTACCAGTATCTTTTCTTTCAAAACCTAAATTAGCATATACAGCATCAGTCTTCACTATGGCAACTTCAAACAAACCCTGTTTTCATTGATGTATTTTCCTGCGGCCTCTCCCCCACTGGTCCTCATGCTTCCCAATTTCATGTCACATGTGTCCTCCCGCTGTCCCCATTGCCCACTGAACACCGCTTCCCTCTTCTGGACTCTCCTTACTGCTTTCTCAGAGTATCCTTACCCCCCCCACACACCCTCCACCCATATAAACACGTGTAAACATCGTAGCTGTGTTTCTCGCCTGAGCTTAAACACAGGAGTCTTTTGTCTGAGTGCAGGCAGCCTCACTTATTATTAGACTTTTCAGACCCATCTATTTTCCTAAAAATATCATGATTTCATTTTTCTTTAATGCCGAATAAAACTCCATTATATATGTATGCCACATAGTCATTATCCATTCATCTGTCGGCGAGAATCTAGCTGGTTCTATTTCCTTGTACTGTGAACAATGAAGCAATAAACATTATTGTAAAAGTGTCTTTGTGGTAGGACATGGGGCCCAGGAGTTGCGCTGCTGGGTTTTGATTTTTCAAGAAACTTCCATACCAGTTTCCATACAGTGTGTGCAGTCTCCTATCAGCTGTGAATAAAAGGCCCTCCCTTCCCCACATTCTCATCAACATTTACTGTTTCTCTTTTCTAGATGATCAGCATTCTGATTGGGGCGAGGCAGAATTTCAAGTACTTTTAATTTGCATTTTCCTGATGACTAAGAGCCTCGAACACAATTTTAAATGCTTATTGGCTATTTGGATTTCTTCTCCTGAGAGTTGTGTGTTCATTTCCTTATCCTTGATGATTGTATAGCTGTTTAATTGATAATTTTTTTGTTTGCAATTCTTTATTTAGTCTAGATATTAAACCCTCGTCTGAAGAAAAATCTGGAAAAGCCCTTCTCCCATTCTATACACCGTCTGTTCACTCTACTAACAGCTTATTTTGTAGAGCAGGATTTTAAAAAAAAATAATTTCACGGAATTCCATTTGCTGATTCTTAGAGCTGTTTGTTGCACTGTTCCTGTTCAGAAAGTTCTCGACTATGGCTTATATTTGTAATTACATAAATTTAGTGTGCGTGTGTGTGTGTGTGTGTGTGTGTGTGTGTGTGTGTGTTCATGTCGTATTGTGTATGTGGACGTCAGAGGATAATTTCACAGAATCAGTTTTCTCTTTTCACCATGTAGGCTCCTGTGGTCAAAATCGCATGGTCAGGCTTGGTGACAAGCACCAAGCACCTTTCCCTGCTGGAGCATCTCACTGGCACTATGTCAGTGCCTTTAAATGTATTTCTTATACTTTCATCTAGAAGATTGTATTTCAGACTTTAAGTTGATGTCTTTGATTTCTTTTACTTATTTTTATCCTTTTTTAATAAAGGCTAAAAAGATGGCTCTAACTTTATTCTTCTATGGATAGACTCCCAATTTTTGTAGCATCATTCCTTGAATGGGTTGTCTTTCTCTCAGTGTGTGTTCTTAGCAACTTGGTGGAAAATTAGTTGGAAGTCAGACTCTTTCACTGTGTCACTGGGCTGAGAGACTTGTGACAGGGAAATCTACATGCAGCTTTGGAAGGGGGAGGAGGGCGCTAAGTGATTTCACCAACAAAACCTTCACAAACAACAGAATGAGATAAAAGGATTCTGGGTATGTGCAGACAGTCTATACCAGCCCTGAGACCTCTTGCAATGCCGCTCTCACGAGCATGCTGGTCCTGTGCGGAGCATGCAAGGAACAAGAGAGGCATGGATTAAATGCATCACATTAGCAGCGTGCAGTCATTAAATCCATCCTACACCAGCAACAATACTGCATCCAAAGCATCATACGCCAGCACTGTGCATGCATCAGATGCATCAACCACCAGTGTGGGCACGCTCCCGTGGGGATTCAAGTGCAACACAGACGTGATGGTTGCTTAATTCTAAATGTGAAACCAAACGCCAAAGTTGTGAAGCTCCCAGTTTTGTGTCGTCTCTTCTTCCCCTAATTTCAGACCAAAGGAAAGAAAGGGACAGTGTCAGATTCACGGTGGTTATAGGAAACTCAGAGTGAAAATGTACAGGAATGAGCTCCACCCGTTTCAAACATCCCCTACATTCTAAAATGTTTGCTCACCAGAAACTACATTTTCCAGTGAGGTGTAACACCATCTCTTCTTTCATGCTTTCCATCGAAAATTCCCAACCCCTGATAAATAAAAGTGTTTCATCTAGACAAAGGTCTCAGACCAACAATTAAAGGCAGAGATATTTAAGACTTTCTGAAACACAAATACTGGGGCTTGTTTTGTCTATATATGACATACCAGACCTCTCAGAGCTAAGAACAGTCTCCTCAGCTAGTGTTAAAAACTCACAATTTATTATTTCCCCATCTAGACAATAACAGCATCTCACTTGTCTTTAGCTGGGGAGAGTTTATATGAAACTTTCTCCACTCTCCTATATATTGTTTTGTGCATCAAAAAAGCAGTCATAGTCCACACATATAAATTAAATATATTCAGGAAGAATTCTTCAGTGGCTCCTAGAACTTCAATAGAAAATGTTTTAAATTCAGCATTTTCACTTTGCAAACCAGCCCCTAATAGACATTCTTTCTCGCTTTTTTTTTGATTTTCTTTTCCAGAGTCTCGCCACAAATTTTGTTTGTTCCTTCTGTTTGACTCCAATTATTCTAAAACTTCTACATCCATGCTGAGATCTGGGAAGAATTCCAGGGGCCAGCAGCTCAGCCTTTCTGTTTTCCACTTGAAAAAAGAACTGGATGAAGCCATTAGAGAAACGTGTGTGTGTGTGTGTGTGTGTGTGTGTGTGTGTGTGTGTGTGTGTGTGTGTGTATGGAGGAGTTCCATGTCTGTGTTGGGGAAGAATGGGCTGGTGATGGTGGATTGCACAGTTCTGTGCAGGCAGCCGTGAGGTACAGAAGGGCACTGTGGTATCTCAGGACCTCCGTATCCTGGTCCATTTATTCAGGTAGTCTGTGAGGGTTAGAGAATAGGAAGGGAAGGTTGAGGTTATAATTAATAAACTTAATCAAATACATCCAGAAGTTTAGATCCTTGCTGCGAGAATTCCTATGTCTATCCCAGCCCCTGTCAAAATGATAGACACGATCCCAGAAGATTATGAAGTACATAGGGGACTAACTGCTAAGTGCCTGTGGCTCTCGGCCAACACACCCACATGTGCTTCCGCTGAAACACCTACAGACACTTTCCAAGACTAAAACAAGTCCCAGGCCTCTGTTGTTTTTTTCTAAGAGCTCTGTAGCCATTTTAATGCCTGGAATGTAGACCTGTGCAAGTCCCTGCTGCCAACATGTGAACACACACCACGAGGACACAGAGGAATACACACAATACACATGTTATGCATATATAAATGTATAGACATATACCATAAATGATAAGCACATAAACACACACTCTCCTACAAGTGCACATTGATAAACACACAGGAATATGCAGACAAACATGCACACACACATATGCACACTTACACATAAATAGTATTAGTACACAGACACCAACCCCTATACACCTAGATGAAATCACTCACATTCGCCCTAAGCCTGGGAAAGAGGAGAGCTCCCCATTGTGATGGCGATGGGCTTGTGGGTCGCGGCAACGGAAACAGCCTTTTGTGTGTATAAAAAGCTCACACTGGGGCTTGCTTCTCTGTTTGATTTTATTCTGAATCAGACAAATGTCCTGTGGTTGCATCATAAGATATCCTGGTGTGAGAAAAAGGAATGAAGAGATAGAACAGAGCTTGTCAGGGAGACAGCCATCACCCTGGACTCGGGCCAGCCTTTTTAAGCCACTGTGTTTCCTGTTGTCCTGTCTATCCCTATTTAGTTTAACTACTTCAGTTTGACAACTGTACATTTCAAAACACACACTTTGCATGCTTTTAAAGCACAGTTATCCCAGTGTGCCTTTCGGTGCTTCAGTATGCTATCTTCATCAGACCAAGGACACGCTACAGTCAAATATTGTAACGAAAATATCTTTCTGCCATCCTTTGCCAGTGAGGGCCGGATAACACAGGGGCTATTTGCGTTAGTCAGAAATGGTTTAATTGGAGGATGGCAGGCTGGCTTAGCTGGCACACTGCTGTGCTAGTAAGGAGAGCTGGGGCTTCAAGGGGGAGAAGAAAATGTCTCGGATGCTGGGTAAAGATGGGATGTGATTGTCTTTCAGCTGCTAATGGACTCGGTTGATCCTCCCCGGATCAGCCTGCACTTTAACCTGATTTTATTTGACTTCCTCCAACTATACTAAGATGTACCAGGCAAAGTTCTTCCCCCTTGGTCTGGTCAGAGTTTCATTTTTCTCCCTTGTCTTTTTATATGATTCCTCCCGCCCAATGCACGAGCAACAAACACAAAAATAGACAAATGGAGCCGCATCACAGGAAAGATCTGTGCAGCAAAAGGGAGGCCATCTACCTGGGGAACTGTCATTAAAGCAGCATGCGCGTGAACTTCCACACCCAGCGCCTGACATTGGAACCACCTTCTGGGTCCCGACCGCAGGTACAAAGACTCACAAATTTCCCCATATTGTTGAAACACAAATGGCCTCCGCTGCTGCAATCTGGCCTGATTACATCTTCCTATTGGCCTTGGTGCTGTTTCACGTATTTTCTGGCAGGCTGTAAAGATGAATTCAGCCTGGGAATTTCATTTGGGCTGTTGGCAAAATAAAAGCAAAAAGATTGAAAACACGGTGTTTTCTGGGGTTTGTGAGGTCCTGTTTATTCCTGTGGTGGTTTGAATGTGAAATGTTCTCACAGGCTCAGATGTTTGGACACTTGGTCCCTTGCAGATAGCACTGTTTGGGGAGGTTATGGAACCTTTAGGAGTTGGAGGCTTAACGGAGGGAGTATGTCGCTGGGAGTGGGCTTTGAGGGTTTGTAGTCTTTCTCCCTGAAGGCTCTTTCCACTTCATGTACATGCACAAAGGTGTGACTGGTGAGCTTTATGCTCTGGGTCATGCCTTCCCTCCATTATGGTCTCTATCCCTCTCAAACCAGAAGCCAAAATAAACTCTTCCTTGAGCTGCTTTGGGTCAGTCACCGTGTTTTCTTACAGCAACAGAAAAGCAACTCACAAAACTCCCAGAGGAAACCTCCATGGCCATCTGCCCACATTCTCCCAGCTCTGTGCAGGCCAGGTTGTTCCCTCAGCCGTTTCACCCACACTCCTGCATCCTGACCTCTGAGGTAGAGCTCGCAACCGCAAATCCTGACATCGCCCATAACTGGATGTCTTACCGAAACAGCTCAGTGTTTACGCCTTGCAGAGGAGCTCCTAGGAGGAACTCGGGCAACACAGCGGGAAAAGGAGGCAGAACGTCCTGGACGACAACAAGGAAAGAAGAGTGGTTTCCAGTCATGACAAGGCAGCTGCACCACTCACAGTGCTTGGATGGCACGCCCAGGACTTATGCAAGCTCAAGCCGGCAAAATCTTAGCACGGAGAGAGGAGTAGAGCCTGAGATCCTACCCATAGCTGAGGAGATATTGGCAACTGGTAGCTACTGGGAGACGGAGGGTCAGGTTTCTGAAAGGATGTGTCCCTTGGTGAGTAAGTCACGTTCCAGTGAAGGTCACACATCCCAGAATATGTGGACAGTACAAACTACACACAGGCTGTAATGACATAAAGCGGCAAAGGAAGGGGTATTTCTGGGAGGAGATGGAGGAGCTGTGAAGATGATCAATACACATTACATGACATTCTCAAAGAACCAATAAGTGAGAAAAACATGAACAATTACAACCCAGGAAACCTCAATCCTTTGCTGCTTTTGCAAATGGGATGAAAGACTTCAGCATCAGGTAAATCGTGACTGCCCAGGAGGGAAAATATCAAGATAGTCACTGTAGTATGCCCAGAGTCTCCCTTTGCAAAGCCCTCTCTGGGGAGATGTGACACAGTTTAGGCTCTGGAAGAGACCATCTTCTACCTTCTCATAGTCTGACTACATTGTAGCAAAGAACCTCAGGGTAGGGCTTCCATGTGCCACTCACTGTAATCAAGCCCTTCATCACCAGGATACTGTCCCAATGTCAACTCCCCCAACACCACAAGGCAGCCCTTTACAGAACAAGTGGTTGGTCTGGCTGCCTATGTCTGCCTCGCCCTGTTAATTGCATTTAGATACTCTCATTTTAGACATGAACTCCCAAACATCTTTCCTTGGGCCAAATGTTAAACATCGAAATAGACAGAACATTGCCATGTCTGTGAAATGTACTAACCTTTGTTTGGATAATTATGTTTGAAATAGCAGGCACTTCTCTTCTTTGGGTCACCAGGGACTGAACCTCCATGGAACACTTTAGAGAGCAGTGAAGGTTTGTCCTGGCTGCCAAAGGAAGTCTGAGAACATGTGCTAACCATCTATTTAAAGACCTGTTTTGACAGCACACAACTTGGGTTCCCTGCCTTCATCCCCAGTTAAACGGAGAAAGGGAACAGTGAACACAGTCCTCTTGGGATCAACAGTAATTATACATAACATTTACAAGACTCTACTAGCTTCTCGGGACAAATTAAAGCCCTCATGACTCATTCTCTGTGCACCATACAAGACACGGGAAGAAATTTTTGGCTATTCATTTGATGAATGCGTAGATGAGCCCATGGGCAGGAGAGGACATAATCTGTAATAAGAGGGCTATCTCTGCTCTAGTTTGGGGCGGTCTGAGTCATCAGGTATGACTCCTGCAGATTTTTTGTGACTAAACTTTAACATTATATCTCTTAGAGAAGAAGCAACTCAGCAGAGACCATTCATTATTAAGCATTCTAGGTCAATATCCATTTCAGCAGCTAGCCCATCTTGTACATAAAAACCTTATTAAGTCCTCACCTGGAATTGTTACTTTGACTAAGACCATTCCTGTATTTCATTTGGAAGTTGGTAACATCTCATTTTAGTCATTTTCACACACACACACACACACACACACACACACACACTCGCACGTGCGCGCGAAACCCCACATCCTCCCCCTCTCTCTACTTCCCTCTCTTGTTCCCCCCTCTCTCCTACCAGAATCCTTCCGTCCTGCCAAAAGCAATCTACAAACTTCAGTTTCAAACATAGTGCTAACTCAGTTCTTTACAGAAATAGAAAAAAACTTAAAATTCGTATGGATGCACAAAGAACCTGAGAAATTCAGAGCAATCCTGAGTAATAGGAATACTCCTGGAGGCATCCCAACACTTGATTTCAACTGTATGACAGAGCCATAGTAATAAAAACAGCATGACACTGGCACAGAAAGCACAAAAGAGACACGCAGATCAGTGAGAGAGAACAGATGACCCCAATATTCATCCACACATCCACAGTACCCTGACTTGAGAAAGCCAAAGTACACATTGGAGAAGAGATGGCCTTTTCCACAAATGGTGCTGGGGAGACCAGACAGCTTTTTATGACTTTGAATGGAGGCACACAAATTGTTTGACCCTCAGGGAAAATCCTTTGAATGCAGTGTCTCCAATAGAAAAGGGGTGGTGGATATTTCCTGGCTGCTTCATAAATGGATTTCTACGAATTGCTGGGGAAGGACCATGCTCTATTAATTCATTTTATTTGTGCTCAGGTAAATAAAAGTAGGAAGCCTTATGCTGAGGTGTCCCCAAGAAGTTTGCTTTTTGTACACATCTGTTCTATTTTTACTGGTATTTTTGAACCACATTTACAGGTGTTTTTGACTGAAGCATAGTCACAATGGCTTGCAAGTAAATCGGCTCATGTCATCTAATGAGAGATTTTATTTTGAAAATTCGACCCTGCGAAGTTACATTGTTGAAGAGCAATGTCCCCTATTTGGAGTGATCATGAGGGGCAGGCTCAGGAAACGAGCAAGCCTGTGTAAGAGAGATGACCATTACAAGACGCAGCAAATGCTGCTGGAAGAGAGATCCCAACCAGCCTCGCCACAGGAGCTGCTTCCTCAGCCCAAATGAAGACCTTTGAGGAGTGTGCATTCAAACAATTCAAAGAGAGCCTAATAACATACAGTATCCAAATTCTCTTTGTATTTTACATCTTTATGTGGCTTTACTTTAACCTCTATTTCTTTTATTTTTACTTTTACTTTTTGAGACAGGTTCTCTTTGTCCTGGAATAACTCTGTAGACCAGGCTGTCCTTGAACTCCCAGAGATCCACCTGTCTCTGCCTCTCAAGTGTTTGAATTAAAGGTGTGTGCTACAACACCTTGAACTCACAGAGATCTGTCTGTCTCTGCCTCCCAGGCATTGGAATTAAAGGTGCCTGCTACCACACCTTGAAGTCACAGAGGTCAATCTACGTCTACCCCTTGAAATCACAAAGGTCAATCTACCTCTGCCTCCCAAGTGTTGGGATTAAAGGTGTGTACCACCATACCCAACTACTCCCTTTTTTCTTTTTTTTACTTTTAAGAAATTTAACCTCTAGCCTGCATATATTTTTAACACACTATAAACCATTTAGCGGTTTTCTTTGTCTTAGAATCAATCTTTACTGTATATCTTTCTTTTTCTGACCACAAGAGTTTTTATGAAGGGGATTAAAGCCATGGCTTTGATGGCTCAATCCAGCCCATTCCTTAGCTTTCCAGCCTCATGACAGAGGTACCACTGGAGCCATTTTTACTGCCACAACTCTGTGGCTTTTCAAGGTCCCTGTCAGCAAGCAAGCTGTAGCATTCTGCTCACAGACCACACTCAGTCGTACTGCCTGCCTGAAAGAGTCAGAGTTTGCCTTGGCAGGACAGCCCAGAAAGCCAGCATTTTAAAACAGCACAGCCTTTTTCCTGCTACAGCTGTAAGCTGAGAAGCATGCGGTCAGCTTTTCATCAACACCATTTAAGTGTTTCGAGCCAGGACCTCTTAAAAGAGCTGTAAGGTTTTGCAGCTAAAGCTGAGTCAGGAAGCCTCTCTTAGATGAGAGTGCTTGCTTGCCTGTAGCAAGCAGAGCAGACCCGAGAAATTGTGTTTACCAAGAAGCCATACTTTATTCCTTTCTGCCAAGAATTACTTCCCAAGCTCTCTCGGGCTTTATGTGGATGCAGTTGTCCACACGTTGGTGCCATATGTAGTAAGGAGGCAAGCAGGCCTGCTTTTCATTCCACCCAGCTCCCACCTGGCTAGCTTTTCACCCGAAATAACAATACACAAATTGTATTCATTTAAACACTGCCTGGCCCATTAGCTCTAGCCTCTTACTGGCTAACTCTCACATCTTGATTAACCCATTTTTATTAATGTGTGTAGCACCATGAGGTGGTAGCTTACCGGGAAGATTCTAACCTAAGTCCATCTTGGGCCGGAGCTTCATGGCGTCTGCCTGCCTCTACTTTCTTTCTCCACAATTCTGTTCTGTCTTCCCCACCTACCTATGTTCCGACATATCAGGCCAAGCAGTTTCCTTTATTAATTAATCAATGAAAGAAACAGATAGATAGAAGACCCTCCTACATCACAGCATCCAGGTGGGTTCTGGGGCACAGCCACTCTGCAGTTATAATGAACTCCTCTGACGCTTTGTAAACTTCAAATCTTGTTTGCTGAGCCTGGCTCAGGGCATGAAAGTAATTCTATGTATATGCATACTTGTGTGAAAAACAGCATCATAAATGATACACAGATATCACCAGTCTTTGTTGCCCATACTGAGAAATTCATTTTTAATAAAGGTATTATTGATATTATTTTTTAAATTAATGAAATAATTGACATAAAGTACTCTGTACAAAAGTATTAGCTGAGGGTTGAGGGTGTAGTTCAATGGGGAAACCCTTGTTTGATGATCGAGAGGCCCTGGGTTCAACCCAGAGCAACATAAAAGAATACATAGCTGAAAGCAGTATTGTTTTCCCTGAGATGAGCATTTACCAATGTCCACATATTTCTGATTTTATTTTTTAGTGGTAGTGAGGACTGAATCCATATCCTGTCTGGGATGGGGTTGGTCCTTATACCTAGGGAGGTCAGTGAAGACAATAGTCACTCTAAAAGGCATGAAGGGCTCTCAGATACAGAACTTGATCAGACCTAAACTGTAATATCAGTCAAGTTGAGACATTCTCTCTGGTATGATGCTCAGGATACAGAAGAACCATCAACAGGAACTACCTGCATCTCTGATATCTGTTTAGTGTTGTGGGGTTAGGTTCCTATAAAACGGGAGGGATGAGCAATAGGTCCAACACTTTAACAATACATTCATTTGTCAGAGCAAGGGAAGAATACTTCCGTGGCCACATTGGTTCAGAGTCCCGAGCTTTCCCCACACTTCTCAGGTCCTCTCACCTCTCTCTGACTTCATCCTGGCTGAGAAGACAGTGACCCTGGATGACTATGTCGTCATTGCAGAGCTGCGCATGGAACTGGTGGCTGGCTTAGCACCATCCCTAGAACCTCACAGGGCAGCCAAGAGGACCATTAATTACATGGTTGCTGCCCAGAATGTTCTGCCAGCCCCACAGCAAGTGAGATTCCCAGGGAAGCCTTGCTCTATACGTGACGTCAGCTCTCCTCTTAGCTATGGTGTCCTGCATAGGAGTCCAGCAGATCCACGTCAGTCAGGACCGAGGAATCTCGAAGCTCCATTCTGCTCAGTATTCAGCTCACTTTTAAATGTTTAGAAGAACTTCATATGTGTTACTGCATTTACGCCACTTCCAGCCATCTCTTC
The DNA here is from genome assembly GCF_982192425.1 of Myodes glareolus. Classification (NCBI taxonomy): domain Eukaryota; kingdom Metazoa; phylum Chordata; class Mammalia; order Rodentia; family Cricetidae; genus Myodes; species Myodes glareolus. The sequence goes on from NC_142027.1 coordinate 119,387,000, forward strand.
CTCTCCAACTATCCCCGTGTCCCCCAACTTCAAATTCATGACCTCTTCTTCTTTAACAACAGTATATAAAATAATATGATAAAATAAATATATATGTAGCAATATTCTACTCATATTCTACTGAGTATTCTATTTATGGCTGTTCATATGTACATATGTATGTGTGTCCAGAGCTGACCCCTTGAGATCAGTAACCCTATCAGGATGCTCACCCCTGGAGAAGACTGATCCTCCCTTTCTCAGCAGTCATTAAACTACCCATGTCTCTTCATCTAGAGGTGGGGGCTCGTGAAATTTCTCCATCCATGTTGGCATGCCAGCTTACCCTGTCATTGTGCAGGTCTTGTTTAGGTGACCATATTGTTAGATCCCACGGGTGCAGCTTCCTGTTATGTCTAGAAGACCATGTCTAGCAGAAGGCCTTCCAGTCCTCTGGCTCTTACAATTTTTCTATTCTTTCTCCTAAGATTTTCTGACCCTTAGGTGTAGGGGTGGCAGTGTAGATTTATTAGTAGTGACTACACAGTCACCTGTAGGAAAATACCTGAGGCTCGCACGTAGTTTCCTTTGGCCCTGTTTTACAAGCTCATGTATGTCCCTGTGTTGTTCACTCCCCCAGAAAACCTGTGTGTGCTATACAAGGTGATCACACATTACTTTTTGTCTGAAATAAGGTATGCTTGATACTTCGACATCTTACTTACCAGTTTAAACAGGAGTGGCCAACAGGCACACCCAACTTTAAAGTTTATGCTCACTGTTGCCAATCCCAAAGCCCTGTTCTGCTTTTAACCTTCTAGCAAAGCTCCCTGGATTACACCAAGGTCCTTGTGCATTTAAGCCTGCTGAATTCCCATAATGCCCCTTTACTCAGATACTTCCAACAGCCCACTTTCCTCATGAAGAATGCTCGACACGACCTCATCTTGAACAAGAGCCCGACTAGCTGCACCTGCAATTGATGAGAAACCTCATGTGATATTTCAGATTCCTTTCGGAAACATCAAAGTCAGATTCTGCTGTATGACACTCCATCAGCTGATGCACACACGGCTGCACTCATTAAACTCTTTTCAGTTCTCCTGAACGCCACTGGGGTCACGGCCCATTAATCGTGTAATTTGAACACAGGACAGATCTTGTTACAAAATTTAAAACCCAAGGGGCCATTTTTCATGGTTTGCATCTTGAAGGCATACTTTATAAGAAAACACATTTGTATCTACATTTATAAATACGAAGGAAGTCAGTTGTTCATCATGTTTTGGTTTTATTTTCTTCAGGAAGCAGCCTGGGTTTTGGATGAGGGGACCTCTTTTTCATTATTAAAAATTATACTTATTATTGACTGTGTGTGTGCACATGCATTCACCACAGCACATGTGTGGGATTTGTGAGGTCCGAGAAAATCCATGGACGTGAGTTCTCTCCTTCCGCCATGGATGAGGATAAAACCCAGGTTGTTGGGCTTGGCCAGGCTGTTAGCCCATTTCTTTGATTTTGTTCATTTTCTTCTCCTTTGAAATATGGTGGTTCCCTCCCTTCCTACGCTCCTGGATGTAAAGGAAGAATATATTCCATGTCTTCATCTTAAGTCTGTATATACAAAGAGTTCAATAAGGCTTGGGATGTAGCCAGTGGGAAGCTTGCCTAGCATGCACAAATCCTTCATTTGGTCCCTGTAGTTATGGCTCTTGCCTATAATCCCAGAGCTCAGGTGGTAAAGGCAGGAGAATCAGGAGTTGAAGGTCATCCTTGGCTAATAGGGAGTTCATGGACAAAGACCTTAAGAGAGAGAGAGAGACAGAGAGATGTGGGGATACAAATAGATTTTCAGTATTAATGTTATCAATAATGCAAGGAGGGCTTTCAGATACTCTAGGATAGAGTCTATAGACAACAGGTAACATCCATCCTGCTTGACCTCAGGGGCCCAGGAAAGCAGAGGTGTAAAGGGTGGTTCCAAGTGAAACCTTCTCACACGTGTATGTGTAGTACCAGTCACGTGAGGGACACAAGCTCTTTCAATCACCTTCATAGCAAGAAGATTAAGGATACAGATGTGGGAAATTTGACTCACACGAGGGTATCAAGCCAAAGAAAGCTCGATTGCATTTACATTTTATAAAGTTTGCCACAGAGAAAGTGTAGTAAATCCTCATCCATCTCAAAACCATCTGGTTTATCTTACTTTGTGTGTGTGTGTGTGTGTGTGTGTGTGTGTGTGTGTGTGTGTGTGTGCTCGCATGTGAGTGTATGTGTATGCATATACATGTGGAAGGCAAATGACAACTTCAGGTACCATTTTAGAAGACATCCACACTGTTTTTTTTTTGAGGCAAGACCTCTCATTGGCCCATAACATACCAATAAGGCTAAACTGACTGGCCAGTAAGCCCAAGGATCCATCTATCTATCTCCCCTCATCTATCTATCTCCCCTTCCCTAGGGCTGAGATTACTGCCAAACACCTTCATGTCTGGCTTTTTTAAATCTTGCATCTGGGGATGGAACTCAAGTCCTCATCTTTAACAACAAGTACTTTGCTAAGCAGCCCATCCTCCCAAAATAAAACCACCTCTTTGTATAGTAGCGTTTTGTGAGAACGTGAGTACTTTCTCCTTTCCTGTAGTTTTTCTTTGGAAGCTGCTTGGTGTTTGTTTGCATCAGCTACTTTTCAAGACTGTGACCTAAATACCTAGCAGAAACCACTGAAGGAAGCATATTGGTGAGAATGGGGGGGGGGGAGGCACAGTTGCAGGCACCTCTGGCGTTAGGTATCACATGGTAGTGAACCACAGATCAGAGAGTGTAGGACCAGAACCACAGTATGGATGTCACTACTAAAGTTCCCTCATGCGATGATTTACTTCTGCCAGTGGGGATTTACTGCCTTAAGGTTTTACAGCCTCCCAGAATATCACCCACCATGGGAAATAGGCTCTCAAAGCATGGGAAGCGTCTTTGATTTAAGGCATAACATTCACTTTTACCAACTCATTAAGGCATTTAGATTTCTGATGCTGAACGTTGGCTAGAACGTGAGTTGTTTTCCTCCCAGGAGGAAATCAGCATCTCCAAGGGTTTAGAAAGCAATGGGAAAGGAAAGCTAAGTCTGTCTAAACGCACAATCTGCTCATCTTCTGAGAGTCTGGGTGAATTTAACTGGCCTCTCACTCAAAACCCTGGAGAACAAATGGCTTTGGAAAGAGCAAGCCTATGTTTCATTGAGAGGAAAGTTAAGAACAAAGATACTGGACAGACAGACAGTACACTCCTGTAGCAGGTTCCTCTGGGCTCAGGAACCAGATAACAAACAGCACCCCATCTTGGTGGGTGTAGCTGAGCGGTAGAGGGTGAAGGTGAGTTTGGAAGGAGTGAAGAAAGGGAGAGGCATGTGTCACATTCGGTCCCTCACCCATTTTATAAAGCTTTGTGGGACCATGTCTGTGCCGATTCTTAGGTATAATTATTTACAGATTTATTTTTTTTTTAGAACAAGATCTCTTGTAGCCCAGACTGACCTCCAACACTTTATGTAACTGAGGATGACCTTGAACATCTGATCCTCTGGCCTTCATCTCCAACTGCTGGGATTACAGACATGAACCACCACACTTGGTTTATTCATTGTTGGAGGTGGAGCTCAGGGCTTTCTGCAGGCAAACAATACACTTTGTACCCCCTGAGCTGTCACCATGGCCCATCTTTTGTTTTGTAACCACAAGGAGAATGTTATGACAGAGATCCACCTAGCCTGCAGTCGACTTCATGCAGGTTCAGCCTGCAGCCCACAGTCTTTCCTGTGTCCCAGGAGAACTGTAGATGAAGCCCAGAGCATTTGTAGATAACAAGCATTTTGCAGTGTCCAGAGTTTGGGCATCCCGGAGACCCTTTAGTGCCAATCCTCAGCAAAAGTTATATGAAGCATCTAAGTATTGGTAACACACTGCTTGGTACCAAATCTGTTACTGTTCAAGAACAAATGTTTGAACCACTGAGACAGCTCAGTCCGTAAAGGAATTTTTTCCAATAAAGGCTCAGTCCAGGGTTGCTTATTGTCAGTGATGGCCTGAGCTTGGCCTTTAGGACCGACTCTGTGGAAGGAGAGAACGGACTTGGACAAATTGTCCTCTGACTTCCATCTGAGCACCATAGCATGTAGCACACATGCCCACATGTGCACATATTGCGCACACACACACACACACACACACACACAGAGAGAGAGAGAGAGAGAGAGAGAGAGAGAGAGAGAAGAGAGAGAGAAAGAGACAGAGAGATAGAGAGATAGAGAGACAGAGAGACAGAATACTTGTATTTTTTTAGAATAATCCTTGGTGGGTGGAGAGAAGGTTCAATGGTTAAGATCACTTACCGCTTTTTTAGAGGTCCCAGGTTTGATTCCCAGCACCCACATGATGGCTCTATTAACTCCATTTCAAGGGGATTTGACGCCCTCTTCTGGCCTTTGTGGGCACTACATTACACGTAATGCGCAGACATCCACACAGGCAGGTTATCCATATGCTTAAAGTGATTGTCTTTTTTTAATTTAAAGAGTAGATTCTTGATGCTTTGGTGGCTTTATCGACAGGATTGGATTACAGAAGAACCCATCATTTGAAGATGAAAGAATAAGTTAGTTGATTCACACAAACTTCTGGTTTTTAGGAATAGGCCCAACTTCCTGCATTGTGGGGGCTTCTTTTCCCCTACATCCTCCAGTGCCTACTGACCCCCTACTCCAAAGCATCACACTCACCCTGCCTCCCAACACATCCAGCCTCGGGAATGTCTGCCCACACAGAAGACCGTTTCCATTTCTACTTTTAGATTCTAAGCAGCTTCCCAAGGCAGAGGGGTGAGCACAGGGCCATTAGGAGCAGCTCTGTCTTCTCAAATACTGCCATCCACTTAAGTGGTTGTTTGGCTTTATAGAACAGAATGCCTTTCCTCTCTAATTCACTTTCTGTTTACACAACAGGATAGACACTTCATCCTCTCATTCCAGCTTTGATTCTGCTTCAGAAATCAGATACCCAGCCGCAGGCAGCTATGGCGTCTCCCATTAGGGCCCCATGCTGGGGAATTCATTGCCACAAATATGCTTGATTTCCTGGGCTGCTAAGCCATTCTAACATCGCCACAAAACAGCATCATCAACAACAAAAGCACTTATTTATGATGATATCTGGGAGAGCTTTCTGCTTTTCTTCTCCGATTTTCTCCCCTCAGGGTGTTTACATTGTAATGCTTTATAGACCAGGCGGCCGAGTTGGTCAGAGCAATCATAAAAATATCTCTGCGCTGTAATTTGTTTTGTGGGAAGGCTAGCATCCAAGGAGCCTCACACAAACTGCTCTAATCTGGGACACCTTGTTTCTTGATGAGTATTTGGCTAAAGGAAACATGAGCTCAGCTTCTAAGCCCGACTCTGATGATGACTCTCAGAAGCAAGGAGTCATCTCTCCACAGCATCCTCCTTCGCCCCACTCAGGATGCTGGAGCATGGAGGAAGCCGCATCTCAGGATTTCATACTAGGAATACTGCCTTGTATGAAATTCTCTCTAAAAGAATATGTGCACCTGGTTTTATTCATTTAAAAACAAAAAAACAAAAACCCTTTAAGAGCCTGGGTGGAATGGCTCAGGGGTTAAGAGTTTAACTTTGAGCATGCACATTGGGCGCTCACATCTGCCTGTAATTCCAGTTCCAGGGGATCCAGCGCCCTCTTCTGACCTCTGCAGTCACTGCACTCACATGCACATACCCATTCACAAATACATACACATAAATAAAAAAATATATTTAAGCACACATACACATCTCAGGCCAAACCAAACACATTTAAGGGCATATTTTTTTTTGCTTTCTTTGTTTCTGATACACATAAATAGAGTTTGTTATTTTCCAAAATAATACTGTCTTCTGTACACCACTAGTGACTTCTAGCTGCCTTCTTGCCAGAGACAGACTTTGAGATGTGCTATGATCTAGTATTCTAATTGCAGGTACTATAGGTGGCACGTGGGGTTGGGGAAAAACACATGCTTGCTTTGTAGAGAGCATATTAAAATGTCAAATACAAATTTTAACATCTCTGATTTCTGTAGTCAGCAGTGGTCAGATAAAAACTTTGCTTTTGGGCAGCTGTCTTAGTTAGGTTTTTATTGCCGTAATAAATACAATGAGAAAACTAACTTGGAAAGGAAAGGGTTTATTGGATTACCTATCCACGTTGTAGTCCAGCATGGAGGGAAGCCAAGGCAGGGACTCAAAACAGGAACTGAAGCAGAGAACACGGAGGAATTCCTCCTACTGTTTTTCTCCTCATGACTCAATCGTCTTGCTTGCTTCCTTATAGCACCCAGGACTACCTTCCTAGGGATGACACCATGTGCCCTAAGCCGGGCCCTCCCATACTAAGCACCAATCAAGAAAATGACCACAGAACAACTTGATGGAAGCATTTTGTCAATGGAGGTTCCCTCTTCCCAAAGGACGCTAGCTTGTATCAAGCCAACAACCACAACAGACCTCCTATTTAAAACCTGGTCCACATAGATCTATTTTCCTTGTGTAATGAGCATTTTTGTTACTATATCTATGAGATAGCTTTGTGAATCAGAAAATGAACCTATACATGGTGACTGTCACATTTATTTAAATTTGTAAAAGAATCATGTTTTGGTCTTTGCTGTTGCTGTAGAGCTGGTGTCCTGTCAAGGTGTGGATTCCAAAATGTTGCTTCATGGTGGAAGCTAGATTTTGTGTACATGTATGTGACACATATGTAGGGGTGATGCCAGTTGTACTCTGAACACATTTATGTTTCCCAAGCATAAAGCTTAGGAGACTACTTTACCAAGCTGGTGTCCTCCAAACCAGAATTGTTAATAATGCTTATTTTGCCAAGGTTGTATTCATGAGTGTTCTGAATTGTATGACTATAATATTTACACTAAGTTAGTCATAGATGCCCTAATTCAACATACTGGCTCAAATAGTGCTGCTCTCCGTTCACAAGTCACCTAGGCAACACAACTCTAAACCTACTTTATTAGAAAAAAATGTTTTGTCTATTTGTATACAGGTGTAGTCCATTGTTGACAAATTAGGCCATTCCTTAATCTGAACTAAATTCAAACACATTTCCAAAAAGAAAATCAGGGAAACCCAATGGCCCTAGCACGCTGCTGTCGATTCCACTGTTGGCCTTAAAATGTTGACTATGACGAAAGCGCCAATCTGATCCATCATGCGCTTCACTTCCAGAAAGTCCTGACATGGCTGCTCTGCCATGTTCTGAACCTTCAATCACTAAAAGTATGAGTATTTCTCTGAAGAATTTATAATCAAACTCATGGGAAATTACTCTAATGAGTAATTATTTCTCAGCCTACAATATCTGTAAATATTTGCCAATCTTGGTTGTGTTCTGTATTTTTATTGTAAAACTTTGAGGGTGTTTTTAAGTATAACTTCTAACAAAATGACCTGAGAAGTGTTCATTTGTTTGTTTGTTTATCAAGACGGGGTTTCGCTGTACCACCATGGCTGTCCTCAAACTCACTCTGTAGACAAGACTGGCCTCGAACTTAAAGAAGTCGCCTCTGCCTCCCAAGGGCTCAGATTAAAGGCCTGTGCCACCACAGCCTAGCCCTAATCAATAATGTTTAGATGATAGGAATCCTAAGAGCAGGGCACTCAGAGTTAAAATTGGGAATGGAACCAAGATAAGTCTATTCTATGATTCCTATCTGATTTCTCTTATTTACTTAAATTTGGCAAGAATAGGTTTATTAACACTGATTCTTTGTCATCTGTCATTTCTCCCCCAGTGTAGGATCAGATGAGACCAACCAGGACAGATGTCATCTCCACGAAGAGGGATAGGCAATATCAAACCTTTAGGCGATTAATCAGAGAAAATTGTTAGAGACAAGGGTGTGGGTGAATTGTCAGAATCAAAATAAAGTCATGCTGGACATGATGGTACACTCTTATAATCACAGCACACAGGAAACTGAGGCAGGAGAATTACCACAAAAGTGAAGCCAGCCTAGACTAGGTAGACAAATCATCTCTCTGCCAACAACTGACAAACACTTCAGTAGATTCTGGACTGACTCATGTCAATGATGTTGCAATAAGCTTGGGAAGTATCAAGCCATGTCTTCAACACCCCAGTTTTGTTCCCTTTGAATAAATACACAGCCATGGAACTGGATCATGAGGAAAACCTTTTCAGTTTTGCGAGGAGCCCCCATTCTGCTTCCGTAAATCCAAGTCTAATTCACCTCCCTCTCAGCAAAGTGAAATCCCCCCACTCCACATCCCTGTCATAGTTTTATTGTATCAATTCTAACACATATGAAGTTTTAATTTACATTTCCCTAATCTTAAATCATGCTGAAAATTTTTTCACAAATCTCTGGTTAGTTGTATGTACCACTCTGAAACAAAATTGCCTATTCTAGTCGCTCGTCCGTTTTAAAATTGGTTTATATAGTTTCTTACTGTTTCGAGTTCTTTGCATGTTGGGACACCGATAATGAAATGAAAAATTTATGCAGTGCCCAGTGGAGAAAATGGAGAATTCAAAATAAATAGAGATACATTCTTACCTTCAGAAGATCCAGCCTTGCAGAGGGGACATATACAAACAAAATACATAATCATTAGCAAACAGTTGGAGATCCATATGTGCAGGTAAAAAGTAAGAACAAGAAAAATACATTTTAGTTCTCACTTGTATAAAAGGAATGGAAACTCTTTTTTGTTGCAGTATTCCCTTTGGAAAATGTATTTGTAAATTTTCTCTGCTTCTGTGCATTGCCTGTGAATCTGTTGAAAATAAGTCCTTTTCTAACTTTACAACCAAGCAAAGTTTTTATCAAGAACCTAGGAGTCATCTCTGGGATGCAAACATCAAAGAAGTGAGCTACTGTGTCTGCCAGGTAGGTGCCTGGGTTCCACTGACATCCAACTCCAGACTGCACCATGTAAAGAGAGAACACAGTCATGTTTGTCCTCAGATAAAGACAATTAGCAAACGTAGAGAGATACCTCAAATATCCAGTGAATTTACAAAGAACAATGAGAAACTGGGGTGCACACATTTTCTAGCTTGTTTTCATACTGATTGATGGATGGATGGACAGCAGAGTGGACCTAGAACCTCATGCTGTGTCCAGCTTCCTTTTACTTTTTTTTTCTTTACTAAGTTGTCCAGGTTGGTCTTGAACTTCTTCTGTACCTGAGGCAGGCCAGGAACTACAGGCTGAGGTTGCTGAAGCAATGCTCCTGCCTCGGGTTCCAAGTAGATGTAATGGCAGACCTATGTCTTTAGGCCCCATTATCTTGAGCAGATACATGTGTCCGACTGTACCAGCTTGACTGTGGAAAGCTTGAGGTGTCTTTCTGTCTCAGTTCTCTTGAATATGTCCTACAAGAAACACCACCATCAATTGTTCTATTTCTCCTGTCTCCATGGGAGGGTTTTCTTGGTGAGCAGACTAGACTTTCAGTTGTAGTTAGTGATGTTTCCCCAGTAGTTCTTGTGAGTTCTAGGAGACAGACAAACTCATGGAGAGTTTCAGCTCAGAACACCAATATAACCAGAGACACACACAACATCTTCTCAGTGACGTCCACAACATCCCCTCTCATCACTCTGCAGTGCTCGGAGGTGCAAGAGTGCAGAGCTCAATACTTTTGGATCCTATGCAGTGACTCATGTGCGGGAAAATGAGGTCTGTTGCTCCCCCAATACATTCAGTGCAGCTCTATTCCATTATTATAGACAAGTGTCTTCTCCAATTGCCTGTTAGTATCTGTGGGCAACTAAGCTCAAGTCTCAGTATATACATCCCCATAGGATTACCTGTAGGAAGGCTCTGCTTAACCATTTTATCCCTTCATTTGGGAGATTTTGAAAGTATCAAGGCTTATAAAGTTAGAAAAACTCCAATGTTGTACAATGTTTTACTCTTTTGGCTTTTTGGGGGGCTCATCACCCAGTTCCCAAATAAATCACACCCAGAGGTTTATTAGTTATGAATTTCAACCTTATCTTGACTTTCTTATGTTATCCTGAATTCCTTTTTCCTCTGGGCTTTTAGTTTTATTACTTCTGGATATTTTTCTTTACTTTTTTCTCTGTGGCTTGCTGTGTAGCTGGGTGGCTGGCCCCTGATGTCCTCCTCGCCTTGTTCTCTTGTTCCTTTTATTTTTTCCTCCAAGATTTCTTCTTCTGTTTATACTCCCAACCTGCTAGTCCCTCCTATCCTTTTTTGTGCCTTGTTGTTGGCCATTAATCTCTTTATTAGGATCATCAGGCTTGTTAGAGAGGCACAGTAACACAGCTTCACAGAGTTAAACAAATGCAGCGTAAACAAAAGTCACACACCTGAAAATAATATTCCCCAGCAATCCAAGCCTTTGTATTCATCAAACGGTGTCAAGAAAGGAGGTATTTACCTGGTGAGGTCCCAACTTCCTGTACTGGTTCTCGGATTACTAAGTTGTCCAGGTTGGTCTCGAACTCCCTATTGTCCCAAATAGGGAGCCTGCTGAGCAGAAATCTGTTGTGAAGATCATGATACACCTGACAGAAGCTGGGGCTAGACTGCAAGCTCAGGGGTCAGGAGTGATACACACATCAATCACATAAAAGATGAAAACATCCAGACAGGATGAGGAGGTTCTCAAGGGGAAAACAAGAGAGGGAGTTCTGTAGAGTTTTAGACTTCTATTAAGCGTACTAAGGAGAAGGGGCAGGAAAGATATCTCAGAGGTTAAGAGTACTTGCTGCTCTTGCAGAGGACCCAAGTTTGGTTCTCAACACCCATATCAGGTTCTCACAACCACCTATAACTCCAGTTCTCAGAAATCTGATGCCCTCTTCTGGCCTCTTTGGGCATTGCACTCACACACGTGGCATACATACACATATATAAATAAAGATAAAGTCTTTAAAAATTAGGGTTACTTAGTACAGATTTCATCAGGGAAGAAAAATAGTGCCAAAAATAAGAAAACTGCATCATATTTAATGTTTGCAGCTTTTACATGGTCTATCCAGAAAAGAATTTTGCCAATCCTTCCCATCCTATAGGCTATTTTTTTCCCCTAAGGATCTGGCCTTTGGCTATGCAGAAGCTTCTTAATTTCATATAATCACATTTGTCAATTCAAGACACAAAGCTGTAAACAGTAACAGTTTATCTCTGTGGTTTCAGTTAAAGGATGACAAGGGAACATGAATGGTGGCTTTCAACCCACCTGTCTCACAAACAGGAAGTAGAAAAGAGGGACTTTGAAAGACACAAGCCGACGAGACCTGGTAAATGACAGGTGTGGCCCACGGCCAGGAGAATGTCAGGCTTCTTAACTATTCTTACTCTCCATAATTGGTTCCCAAGAGACAAGAGTCTTTGGACCATAGCTGCACTTGTATGTCTACGGGAAGTATTAAATGCACACACAATGCTCTGTGTGTCCCAGAGGGGTTAACGATACACTATGACTCCAGATTACCATGGTTAGGATAGGGCCAACTCTCTGCCAATACCAGTCTTTCCTTGAGCCCACCAATAGAAGGAATGTTGACTGAAGCTTGGTACACATCTGAAATTGCTGCTCCTAGGCATTCATGCCCCCATGGTAAACTTAATATTCTCTTTGTTTATTCTAGGTTTCTCTTTCATTGTCTCTTTCTGTGTGTCCTTTTCTCTGTTATTCTGTCTCTTTCTTATCTTTGAGCTCTTTCTCACAGTCTCTCTCTCTTTCTATCTCGGTCTCTTCCTTCAACGTGCACAAACATTGATATGTGTGTGTGTGTGTGTGTGTGTGTGTGTGTGTGTAGATAGATAGGTAGGCAGGCAGATATATAGCTAGTTAACTATACTGTCACTGATTAACTGGAGAATCATCTTAGCCTTTGGATGAGGAGACAGTAAAATAACCAAAGGCATGGCCCCTAAGCTTGTCTATGATGGATCTTCTTATTTGGATTAACTGCATTAAAAAAAGACCCACCCTAAACACAGGCAGCACCATTTCATAGGCCCAATTCCTCACTGAGAGTAAAGGATAGAAGAAGCAAAAATGAATTTACCCTGTGCACTCCAATACTTTCCTTGGATACAGGGTGACTCATTACCTCAAGTTCCTGCTAACTATATAACCTGACATGCAGTCCGAGAAAGAAGTATAGCAGGTAACTATCAATGTTGTGGCAGACTTAGTTTAATAATCATAGACTACAGTGACTCTTTTGTCTTTTGAAGATATGTTTTTAAATTTACCTGTGTGGGGACATATGTGCACATGAATACAGTACCTACAGAGGCCAGCAGAGGGCGTCAGGTCCCCTAGAGCTGGAGTTACAGGAGGTTGTGAGCCTCTCAATGTGGGTTTTGGAACAGAACCTGACACCTCTACAGGAACAGTAACCACTTTTAACCTCTGAGCCATTCATCGAAAACATCCCTCCTTCTGTGTCTTATGCATTGATTTGGTTATTGAGTCTCAGAGCAGAAGAGAATGAAAAATCACAATCACCCTTTCAATATAGATACGCTCATTTCTGCCACGCCCCAGGTGTGCTCATCATAACACAGGGTGACCTGTACCTAGACAAGCAGTGAATGCCTCACAGGCAGGTGGCTGGACTGCTACTCAAGAGTTCAGAATAGCCTGCAGAGTGAAGGCAGAGATTTCCCTGGAAACTGGATTCCACTCTTTTGTTTGCATTTCTCTTTCTGAACGCCAGGAGCCTGGCTGTCAACTTGCTTACCCAGCATGATGGCATTCACGGCTTTTGCAGTAGATCCAGAATTGTCAGTGGCTCTCTGCCCATGTACTAATGCTGTATGGCTCTTTCTGAACAGTAACCCCTCCTCCTGCCGTTTCCTTGTTTTGTTGTTGTTTTGTTTTGTTTTTTTTTCTCTCAATTCCAAACATGAGAGAAAACACTGTATTTGTGACCTGAGTCTGGCCTATTTCATTTAACACAATGATCCGTAGTTCCAGACACACCATCTCTGCCTCACAAGAGACCTGCAAATGTCTCTCTGGATGCCCTGGTATTATTACCCAAGCATTTTTTGTCTATTGTTTTGTCAAATATGAGTTGAGTGTGTTATAACTTCCATTTAGAAATGTTCTAACAGTCTATATGATCAGTGTCCATTACAGGTCTTCTTTAACAGAGATGGAGAAATATCAGACAGAGGACTGATCTCCAATATTTACAAAGAACTCAAGAAACTTGACATCAAAATAACAAATAATTCAACAGAAAATGGGGTGCAAACCTAAACAAAGAACTCTCAACATCCTTAGCCATTGGAGAAATGCAAATAAAAACAACTCTGAGACTCTATCTTACACCTGACAGAATGACCAAGATCAAAAACACCGATAGCACCTTATGCTGGAGAGGATGTGGGATAAAGGGATCACTCCTCCACTGCTGGTGGGAGTGAAAACTTGTGTAGCTGCTTTGGAGATCAATATGATGATTTCTCAGAAAATTAGGAAACAATCTACCTCAAGACCCAGCAGTATTGCAGTTGGGTATATACCCAAAGGATTCTGATCATACCACAAGGATAGGTGCTCAACTATGTTCATAGCAGCATTATTTGTAATAGCCAGAACCTGGGAGCAACCTAAATACCCATCAACCAAAAAAAATGGATAAGGAAAATGTGATACATTTACACAATGGAGTACTATACAGCAGTAAAAAACTAAAGACATCTTGAAATTTGTATGCAAATGGATGAATCTAGAAAAAAAACATATTGAGTGAGGTAACCCAAACCCAGAAAAACAAATATAGTATGTACTTAGTAAAAAGTGCCTTTTAGACATAAAGCAAAGAAAAAAAAAAACAACCTACAGTCCACAGCCCTAGACAACACTAAGAGAGACACACAGGGATCTACCCAGGAAGGAGAAAAAGACAAGATCTCCTGAGTAAATTTGGAGCATGGAGGTCATGAGAGAGGCTGGAATGGGAGTGAATGAAGGGAGGGGTAATGGAGAAAAACATATAGCTCAATAAAAACAATAAAAAAAAGAGATTGGGAAGGCCAATTGGCCATGCAAACAAGCTTGGGGAATCTGTGTCCACACACGTCCTCTCTATATCAACATTACAATTCTAAGTTTGAGAAAACCCTATACATTCTGAATAAATGACAGATATGAGGTAGCTAATTGAGGAGTCATAATGACTTAAGTCTCACTTTCAACACCAGTTTGGATCCCAGAGCAACCATAGCATATATTCATAGGGTCCTATTGATTGAGGCCAATAATCATTAACTATACAATATGTTCCTTGACTTGTGATAATATGTTCTCAATAAAGCTATAATAAGGAGAAAGCACCATAACCACCCCCGCACCGTGTGTGTGTGTGTGTGTGTGTGTGTGTGTGTGTGTGTGTGTATAGTTTTAAATGTGCCTAAGCTACCCAAAGGACAATTTTGTATTGCAACACTGTACTACCAAATGCTGTCTGTTTACTTTCATTATGGTCTGTTGCCTGCAGTAGGTTTCATAGTTACCCAGCTTCATAAAAAAGAGTATAGTGACTGGGTGTGGTGATGGCTATAATCTCATCAATTGGGGGCAGGAGGGAGGAGACACAGAAGTTCAAGGTCCGTCTCAGATACATAGTGAGTTTGAAGCCAGTCTTTATGAGATTCTTCCTCAAAAACTATTATATAGATGATATATTGATAGATAGATAGATAGATGATAGATAGATAGATAGATAGATAGATAGATAGATAGATAGATAGACAGATAGACAGACAGACAGATAAATGATAGAAAGACAGATGGATAGTAGCATCATCCTCATTGCGCAGTGACAAATTAAAATCCCAATTTGAGGTATGTTATTTACTGAATACAGATCCATTTCCTACCACTACAAAGTTTAAAAATTTCTGACTATGATGAGAGGAATTATCTACAAAGCATCATCTTTTGTATGACAAACTCCGCAAGGTGCCCTTGTCAAGGGAGCTCAGTTCTCTCTCTAAAACCATTTTTCCCAAGACCATTTGCAAGCACCCTACACACACAGTGTGCTTAATGGAATGAGGAGAATTGCCAGGTAGCTTTAAGTTTTAAACCTTATTTCCAAGAATTCACCTCTTTTAATCAAATACACTCTGTTCTCTGTGGTGGAGCCAGGGTTTCTGAATCCTGTCTCCCCAGATGGCTCTGTTTGGTTGCTGTTTGGGGAAACTCATTCACTGATCAGCATGGCCATTCATTCACTCAGGTCTGGCCATTCTTCACAACAAATCCCTTGTCCAGAGCTGTTAGTGTATTGAACAGAGCTTCTCCAACAGAGCCAATCAAAACCTACAGGTCCAAAAAGGGCACTGGGAGAGCATTTGCTCTTTTCTGCAGGGCAGATGCCTGATGCTCCAGGTAGCTGTGGTCACCTCACCAAAGAGGCAACATTAGTGGAAGAAGCCACAGCCAGAGAGACATGCAGATGGGATATCCAAAAAATGAGGAGTTCTCAGACACTGTAAGTTGAGAAATATTTGTGTATTTAACAGCAGATATTAATTGATGGCACCTTGTGAATTTTAGTCAAGACTCTGACTCTCCAAGACCCCAAACTCTCCAAGTTTATATCAGCAAAGAAAAAATTGGTGTTTATGCCTCTGGATCCAGTCTTGCCTGGCAACAGTTTTACATACATACATACACACACACACACACACACACACACACACACACGCACGCACACATATACACACATGCATGCATGCATGTACATACACACATATGCATGCATGTGCACATACACACAGAGATGTTAGTGCATGCATGTGCATGTGTGCATAACCATACTGAAAACTTTGGTTAGGTTCCCCTCACAGCATAAATGCTTTCCGTTCTCTCTTCACTTGCATTTGAACTCTGTCATCATGGTCTAGTGGTTGATGCATGTGAATTGGCACATGTCTCCTGGCATCTGTCTCAAGAACTCCCATGTCTCAGGTGCCACTCAGAGGACTCAATAGCTCCACAGTCAGGAGACTTTTGACTATCCTCACTCCATTTTTCTCCCTCTGGACATATTGGTATGTATGTCATTCAGTCTCTGATTTTTCTACTGTTCTTTTTCCCAAATGTTCAAATTATATCATCGCATTGAGCAAAATTTTACTAACATTTATCTTGTGAATCTTTTATTAATGTAATTTACTATCACAATGCAGATCTCTTCTCTGGTGTGTATGTCATTTCTCCACTTGTCTTTTCTACTCTTAAGCCCAAGTTCTTCAGACTGATGATACCTTCAGCCACCACTGTTTTTCAGGAGACATTCTTGTTTCTGAAGGTTGGCCGTACCCTCCTTCATTCAGTGGAACCTTTGTACCCCAAGCATGCCACACAGTCATCCCACAATTCCTTCAGGAAACTCGGCACCCCTTATTTCTCCCGAGTGCTTGATAGTTTTTAGACAAAAAGTTTGCTTTGGGTAGAACAACTTATTTCTAGTATCTTCCCAGCCCATGGATTCTCAACCTTCCTAATACTGAGACCCTTTAACACAGTTCCTCATGTTGATAGATTCCAACTATAAAATTATTTTCATTGCTATGTCATAATTGTAAGTTTGGTATTGTTATGAATTGTGATGTAAATATTGTCTGTGTTTTCTAATGGTGTTAGGAAACTCCTGTGAAAGTGCCATTTGACCCTCAAAGGGGTTGCAACCAACAGGGTGAGAACCACTCTTCTAGTCAGAGGCAGGATACCTTCCATTCCACACTGGTCATTCTTAGATCTCTCCCTGTAAGTGGAGACTGCTTATTCTTTTCCCAAATGCCCAGACCTAAATAATCACATAGAAACTATATTAATTACAACACTGTTTTGGCCAATAGTTTAGTCATATTCCTAGCTAGCTCTTACATCTTCAATTGACCCATTTCTAGTAATTTGTGTATCACCATGAGGATGTGGCCTATCAGCAAGATTTTGGCATCCTTCTCCTTTGGCAGCTTCATGGCGTCTGCCTTGACTCTGTCTATTTTCTCTACATCTCTTCCAGCCTGGCTATATTCTGCCCTGCCATAGACCAAAGCAGCTTCTTTATTAGCCAATGGTAATAAAACATATGATAGCATACAGAGGGGACTCCTACATCATCTCTCCTTATCTGCTAAATAAAAAGGAAGGGGTTAACTTTAACACAGTAAAATTACATATACAAAACCGGTATCAAACAAGAATTACAGTTACAGTATTTCTTTGTGAATATGAAATTTCATACCTAATTTCTTTTTATCATAACTAAGGAAAACTATAACTGTATGTCTTCATCTCTATCAGAGACTCCAGAAGGATATAATATTATCTAAGTAACAGGAAGTACATTTTAAGCAACTTCTAAAACTCTAGAAAAGACAGAGACATCTAGATGACTGGACAGTCACCTAATATTGGGGCATCCATATTCAGCATACAGGCCTATAGTATCTGGCAGACTTTTCCACAAAGCAGGAAATTTGAAAGACTGTTTTGCTTATATTGGTACTTTGTCATTAACTTTCTTCTGTGTCCTGCAGAATGTCTGGAAAACTCATTCATAAAGCAGGAACCCTGAAGGACTGCCTCACCTTTTTTAGGCAAGTTCAGCAGTCGTTTTTCCTGTGGGTCCTGCATGTCCAGTTCATACAGCATCAAGTAGTCCAGGCAAGAGCAGTTTCCTGACCAAATGGCTAGCAAACTCCATAGGGAGCCTCTTCAATGCCCATCATCCTCTTGAAGTAATTGGTGCTGCCAGAAGCAGACATGTCTCACTGACAAGAAAAGTCTAAGTTCTTAAAACCTTTTAAATGCCATATTCTGTAGGTTTTTGAAGTGTTGAAGATTATCTATCTAGCTGAAATATATCTCTATATATCTAGAAAACCTAACTAGTATGACTATAGGTTTGGCTATTATAGATGATTATCTATTAATCCATATCTCTAATTATATATGACATTTTTAAATAAGCTGCACAAACACAATACCTTAAAGAAGAACAGAAGTAAAAAAACACAGTGCAACAAATTGTCCTTAAATTTGTATCAATAGAATCCATTTGTATTCTATGTAAATCCATATGGTATTTGTATCCATACCAATACAAAGTATTCATCTTTATACCTTATCTTCTCCCCTCCTTGTTTTTAAAAAAGAAATTTGCCATGACCATTTAACCATTTATACCCAACATTTGAAAACAAGCATTTATAAACAATCATTTTGGAAATTTGGGTATTATTTTCTCCAAACTGCTTCCTGTTGTTTGTTGGCCAATTATTTTTAGGGTTCATGAAAACCTTTTGGAGGGTCTTGTTCCATCAAACCACATTAGCCTGGAAGAAATTCACAGGTTCTCATCTCCTGTGGAAACAAAAATAGATCTTCTTTTCCAAAGCAACATGTTCTTAGACCCAAGTTTTGAAGACAAAGTACCTTTATGTTGCTTTAACTTAGCAACCCCTAGAATCAATGTCTCTCTACAGTCAAGTAATTCAAAGAAAACACAATAATATATATAATCCAGACTCTCTGTGTATTTTTCATCTCTGTGTGGTTCTTTTTCTATTACTTTTTAATATTTATTATCTTTACCCCTTTAATCTATGACTCTTACTGTTTTATATTACTTTTGCTTTCTCTTTAAAGACTTTGCTTTACTTATTAAAACTATTTACTTCTTTTTATAGCTGTCTGTACTCTTTATTTCCTCTCTCTCCCAAGCCTATATACATTTTTAAAGCACGCTGTGTCTCATTTAGAAGTCTTTTATGTCTGAATCTGTCCTTTTGTGTATCTGAAATTCTTTTTTGACAAGGAGCATTTTAAAATGGTAAGAAGTGTGATCAGAGCAGCCCTGGATGCTGACTTTGCCTCTCTGGTCTTTCAATATAGTTGAGGTACATTTACCTACAGCTCTGCAAGCCTTGTTCACTGCCCCAGCTCCAGGGCTGCAGTGGGTCTATATTGCCATTAAGCAACTTATAGCACTCTGCTCACATACCCCATTTAAGTGCTCTGTAACAGGACTTCCTGTATCACCATGAGGTTGTTACCTACTGGTAAATTTTCAGCATCCTTCTCCTTCAGTCGCCTTGACTCCATCTACTCTCTCTATATATCTCTTCCAGCCTGGCTATATGCTGCCCTGTCATAGGCCAAAGAAACTTCTTTACAAACCAATGGTAATGAAACCTTTTCATAGCATACAGACAGGAACCCCACATTACCTCCCAAATCAACAAAATAGTTTATTATAAGTCCCACTGAGTTGACCCTGTCCATCACTTCTCAGTGTTTCTTTTACCAGCAAAAATAAGTGGTTTTTTAGCCTTTTTATGGGCGTATGTGCAAGTGCATGAGTGTAAGGAGGGTTACATACACATGCATTTACACATGTATAGCAGTTAGAAGACTGTCTTGGGTACCATTTCTAGGAACATCATCATCTCATCAACCACCTCCTTTAACACAGAGTTCCTCAGTGGTCTGAAGCTCTGTAATTCAGCTAGTCTAGCTGATCATCCAGCTTTAGACAACAACCATCTCCTCCTTTCCATAACTGAGATTACAGTTGTGCACCACCATGAGTATTTTCATGTAGGTTCTGGGGATCAAATTCACTGTCTCATGGTTTCCAGGCTAGTATTTTTTCTACCGAGTCATCTCAAAGTCAGACATATTCATCCTCATACCCTCTACCCTCAGTGTAGAAAGTGGCATGGCATGTGCCCTTGACTGATGATTGAAGAAATGAAGACAGGGATTAGAGAGAAAGAGTGTTTGCTTCCACTTCTCAGAGGAAACACCTGCCCAAATGAAGGTGCTATCAGCTGGTCAGCACTCCCCCAGAGACCACACAGAATAAGCAGCTGTAGATACTGGCACTAGCTATAATGTGTGCCACCCTGGGAGATTTTGATCTGAACCCATGGAAGACTCCTTTCATTCATGACTCTAACGAGGACATAAAACTCGCATGAGGAAATAAGCAACACATCCAAACGGCTTCCTGCCAGTCTCACCATCGCTGCATCTCAGCTACCTGCTTATGAGATACAATGTATCCCTCTCTGACCTTTCTCTAGATCAGAGCTCTGTGGATTTCGCTGGAGAGCAATTTTGTTTCCAGGGCACATTCATTACTGTCTGGAGATAGCTTTGGTTGTCACAACTCAGGGGGACTGTTTGACAATGACTCTCAGTGAGCAGAGGTCTGAGATGCTGTAAGCACACATGATGCCTGGCACAGCCCCTTATAGCACAGAGAACAATCATTCCTCATGTCAGGTTGAGACGCTCTGGATTGCTTCACTCATCACTGATAACAAAAAGCCAACGGAAAGTTTGTACCAGCCTGGGTCCAGGTAGACATCCTGATTTTACCAATGCTTCCCCAGTAGTGTGTGCTTGTCCTGACTCTGACTCCTAACAAGCCCACTGTATTAGTCCTGAAACGGATGCTCCATCGTGACTCACAGACCACTGTGAACTTACCACCTGTTATGAAAACACGTGGCATTTATACAGGGGCTCCTCGGTTTACAGGGAACAGATTCTGTAGTCTGTGAACAGGATCATCTTCCTGTTTAATATCTCATGTTCTTCAGCCTGTAAACTTTCTGAGCCTTGGATTCATGCTGTGAAAATGGAGGTACTGTCCCTTACATCCCAAAAGGCTGCTGTGCCCATGAGTGGTTGAAATGACCAGTGAAAAGAGTTGCTGGGAGACCAGGTATTGGGAGCAATGAACTGGGGTCATGAATTTCTTGAACACTGCTGCAGGAGCTCCTTCCGCTCCTTCAGCCAATCACCGCTGAGTTACCAGCCCATTGGGGCGTGGTCTCTCTCTCTTTAAAAAAAGCAGCGGTTGTCCTCCTCTCCCTCTCTGGCTTCCAGCTCCGCTTCCAGCTTCTAGGCTCCTTTCCTGTTTGCGCGGAGGGGCTGTTGTCTGGGACGGTAATCTGTAAGTTTTTTCCCCTTTGAATAAATAACCATTCTATTAATCATAATTCCAAACTGGTGTGGGATTGTCTGTGACTTACGCCTTCAGTACACAACTTGTTTTCCTCTGCTCTGAGACAGCCTGAAGCTGCTCTGAGCACAAGACCCTCAGGAGTTCCTGACGGCAAGGGAGTGTGATGGAGGAGGGTCATCTGTCTAGGTATTACTTTTATTGGTTAATAAAGAAACTGCCTTGGCCCTTTGATAGGACAGAAAATTAGGTAGGCGGAGTAAACAGAACAGAATGCTGGGAAGAAGGCAATGAGGCAGATGCCATGGAACCAGCCGCCAGGTCAGATATGCTGAATCTTTTCCGGTATCGTGGTGGCATACAGATTATTAGAAATGGGTTAATCAATATGTAAGAGTTAGCCAATAAAAGGCTACAGATAATGGGACAGGCAGTGTTTAAAAGAATACAGTTTCCATGGAATTATTTTGGGTAAAGGTAGCCAGGTGGTGGGCCGGAATGCAGCCCACGGTTCCTTTTTACAGAGTGGCACACAACGTGGGGTGCCAAAATGAAGGGGTGTGGTCAATCGATAATTAACCAGGCCAACTCAATAAAAAAAGATTTAACTTTAAAAAAAATGAAAAAAAACTTACACAACCAGAAATTCGACAAACACCAGGTAAACTGGAAACCAAAGAGAGGAAGTGACAAGGTACTTCAATCTTTTATTTGTTTTGTGTGGCCCCAGGGGGATACACCTTAAACAGAATGTGACTGGCTGAGATTCCTCATCAGGAGTGATTTCTGATGGGTTTGGCTGGGACGTGGCTATCTCTATATAAGCTGCCCCTGAACACAATAAAGGGGGCATTCTTGGGGCATTCTGGCATCAAGGATGACCTGTGTCTCTGTCTGTGTGTCTTTGTGTGTTTCAATCCCCAGCCCCTTGCCCAGTTCACACATAGAGTACAGATGGGCGTGGTGTGCTACAGCCAGAAACCTGAATCCTATTCTACAAGTTGAGTTCTTTTCCCCTTGTTTCCTGGTTGCTTAAACAGAAAACAGTTGGAAAGATTTTTTTAATGGACTCTAAAAATACTTTCATGTTCATCCTCAAACAATCTTCAATTCAAGAGAAGAAATATTATAGAGTTTATTATTATGTTTTATGTGTATGGGTATTTTGCTTGCTTGTATGTCTCTGCAGTGCATGCATGCAGTATCCATGGAGGCAAGAAGGGGGCATCATATCCCCTGAGCCTGGAGTTACAGATGGTCATGAGTCACCATGTGAGTGCTGGGAATTGAACTTGGGTCCTTTGGAAAGAGAGCCAGTGCTCTTAACTACTGAGCTATCTCTCTAACCCTAAAGAAATATTTCAAAAGGACTAAGAGATGTTTTTAAAAATTCTGAGCAATTTACCCAACAGGAGTTATGGTAAACCCAAGACACCTCGTAGTAGTATAATGAGGATTCAGAACCTGTGGTCGGCTGTGTTTGGATATGCTCTACTATGGACAGTCTATACAGGACATTCACACAGACATGGGCATGGCTCTAAAGTCACTTTAAAATATATCAGTAGCAACATGAAACAGAAGGGCACTGGGGTTTAAATGAATCATGAAATGAAAATATGGATTCAGAATCAGAAGGGAAAGAAGCAGGCTCCTAGGATTTCCTAGGATTTCTAACTTGGTCCCACTTTCTGACCCATGGCTCTGCTTCCTGTGTGTGGATGAAATGTGATCTCTTTACTTCCTGACTACAATGTCAGCTTCCACTCCCGCAACTGCCATGCCTCTCCTGCCAGGATGGCTTCTATTCCTCGGGAAGAGTAAAAATAAACCCTTTTCATCTTTAAGTTGCTTTTGTTCGTGGTATTTTATCAGAGGGATAAAAAGAAACTAATGCAATCAATGCCTACTATTAGTGAGAAAAAAAAGAAGAAAAAAAACAATAGACAGTAACTTCCAAATCACACTATCACTTATGCTTCACACTTGTAGCCAATGATATGAGAAAGGGAATAAAATTCATGCCTTGGAACTTCTTAGGAGTTTTCCCAGTATCTGCCAAGGATAGAGCACTGAACCTCTTCAGAGTCTCTGCACATCTCTTTCCACAGTGCATTACCAATGATCAGGCTCTCTTTTGGAGCGCTATTCTAAACCACAGAAGTCAGAGGATCTCATAGGAAAAGGGAGTGTGACACAGATTTCCCTCTTTAGTTTGCATGCTCTCACTTGCCTGCGGATGGTCTCAGGGGCCTTAGAGATTATTTTTAATATTACCATATCTGTAGCTGAAGATCGATCATCCACACCTTTATTTCTTTTATTCAAATTGCTGTCAGATATCGAGGTGAAGTAAAAATTTATTTGCAGCACTCTCTAAGTGGGATGTGCAGCGCTTTATTCTTATCTTGATAAATTACCGGCATTTAAAACCCAGCAGAGAAGAGATAAGCTTCCAGAATGGCCACTAAAGCAATAAGAACTGGTGAGTGTCAAAAGCAATTTTATCGGAACTGAAAACTAATCAATTATAGTAATCACAATGAAAATGCATAAACGATGGGATTTGTGGCTTTTGAGCTGGCCTGTCTCCATGCTGGCTCCCTGAGAGCTGGGATAGCCTGGAGAACCATCAACCTTAAAGGTGCAATGGGGGAGACAACCATCATTGGCCAAGGTGTGCATTTACACTGGGGACCGAGCTTGCTTTGATGTTCTAAAGTTGACCTCTTAAAAGTATTTTTAACTTTAATTTTTTATTCATTTTACATTCCAACCACAGACTTCTTGAGGTTTCTGGTGATACGTTTTGAATTGCTTCTTGGTGAGGGAAGTTTGGGTGGACAATGGGGCAAGTGTATGAACACGGGATACACACGCAGCACACGCAAATGCAGTACAAAAAGCCTAGTATTCCAGAAATATGTGCAAGCTGGAAACCTTTAACATCTTATTTTTTTTTCTAACCTCATGGACCTGCCAACTCCCTGCTCCGAAAGTGATGACATAGAGGGAAAGAAGGGAGAGCCACCCGCACGTCCAGTTTCTATAATCAGCCAGACAGATAGAGCCATGGTGGAATGGGCCTGTAGGCAGAAATAAAATGAAGCCTATTGGATTAACTTTTACATGTGTATTATATGTGTGAATATTTTGTTTTCATATGTTTCATATATTATGCTTTTATACATGCCTGGTGCTTGAGGAGTCAGATGAGGGCATTGGATCCCCTGTAACGGAAGCTATGAATGGTTGTGAACCCAAGTGGGGATGCTGGGAATTGAACTCAGGTCCTCAGTAAGAGGAGCCAGGACCTTTAACTGTTGTCTATCTTCCAGCCCCTCTTGGATGAATTGTAATACAGTATTTCCATTGTTCTGTCAGCTTTATAATTATGAATGTAAATTGCTTAATTTTAGAAATTTCCATATACATGTTGAACTTTGTTATATCTCTTTAAATATGCCATTATACAAAATGAATATAAATGATACTATTCATAATAATTTAAGTGACAAATTTTCCTTAATGGTATTTCATAGCTAGTTAAAACATTATGCTAAGCAGAGCCTGGTGACACACTTTTAATCCCAGCACTTGGGAGGCTGAGACAGTTTCTAGCCTGGGACAGCCAGTGAGATCCTGTATCAAGAGAAAAAAAACAATCAAAAGCACCATCTAAAGTCAAAGGAGAGGCATAGATGAGGACATACTGTGTAATTTATAACTCATGATGTCGGTTTCTCTTATTGTGTGACAGTAGCTTCCATTTCTAGATTACAGGGCACTCTGACCACACTCACCATGTATCTCCCCTGCGAATAGACAGGAGCACTTGTCTAAATGAGGCTCTTAGGGTGCACATGCCACAGTCTTTGCCGATATCTCTTCAGTGCTGAATATCTTGTTTCTAGTTTGTACTGGGTCATCTATATGTGCATTTCAGCAGGCCCATCTCTGAGCCAACACCTTTGGTCCCCAAAGAATCTGGCATGAGGGTGAATGCACAACACACACATGCTTTGTTGTTGTTTATTCTCCGGTGTGAATGCAAAATACCCATAGAGATGTTCATCTTTGCCTTCTTGCCTCCAAGTCCTGTGTGACATACATTGCAGCAGGAGACACTGAGACACTGTGATGTGTTCTATGTCTTCTGAGAATGCTACAGAGCAGTGGCCACTCCAACTTGGTGGACAGTCCTTAGTTTTTTCTTTGAAGCTCCCTTTTTCTGAAGACTAACTAGGGGTCAGAGTTCACACTGATTAACCATTCTGTGATCCCAGCAGGTGAAGATGGGACCTCTGACTTCCCAGTCCACATGGCCTCTTCTTCACCCACAGAACACAGAATAAAGAAAGAGCATCATTCCCAGTTGTCCAATCCTGTGTTCTTGTTCTGATTCCATTCAATTGGACTTAAAGCTGGGGATGCTGCAAGCCATGAAAACAGGGGAATGACGGAGAACAAAGATAGGGAGGAGCCACATCCCCAAAGTCCTGAGGACCCAGTTTTCCCTACAGTTATCTGATGTTTCGAGTTCCTTTAACTGGACTGAACAGACTTCTACTGCCTGCAGGCACCCACTTCAGCATGGCAATCTTGCACGTCCCACTGCCTACTACCAGGCTCTCCATGGAGGGCTCATCTTTTGTCACTACAGACCAGTGTCTTTGTTAGGGTCGCTTTTGCTGTGAAGAGACACCATGATCATGACAACTCTTATAACGGAAACCATCTCACTGGGGCATTAAGAAGAGGCTTAGGGGTAACTAGAAGGCCAGAGGTATGCATAAGTAAAACAGTCCCGGCCATGTTATCATCATGGTGGCATGTAGGCAGACAGGGTGCTGGAGAAGGAGCTGAGAGTTTTATATCTTGATATGTAGGCAACAGGAAGTGGTCTGTCTCACTGGGTGTAACTTGAGCATATATGAGACCTCAAAGCCTGCCTTCCCAGTGATACACTTTCTCTACCAAAACCACAGCTATTCCAATAAGGCCGCATCTCCTAATACCCCTGCCATTGGGGGCCAGTTTCCTTCAAACCACCACACTCAGGCCTGACCTTCAATGGATCTACATTCCAGAAAAGTACCTCTTGCTGCGTCAGGATCCACTCTGCATTCTACTCCTTAAAGACACGCGTTGGTAGAGTGACCATCCTGGCAGGAGGGATCATATTCTAGAGAGATTGGTACCCTTTGCTTTGACTGTCAGACTAATGGAGACAACAGACCCCAAAGGCTTAAAATTTTCCCAGAATCCCATTCTGGGTGCAGGGAGGGCTGAAGCCCCAGTGCCAGCCAGAGGAGAAGAATTTGTTTCCCAGAAAGGATTTCAGAGTTGTGACAAAATATCAGTCCACCTTCCAGGACAGAAGAGAAGCCCAGACATTGATGGTCTGTGATGGACGGGATCACACCTTGGCCGGGACTGTTTTACTTGTGCATATCTCTTGCCTTCTAGTTACCCCTAAGCCTCTTATTAATGCCCCCAAATCACTTAACCTTCTTGTTTGTGCCTCTTCCCTGTGTGGCCATCTTGAATAAATCTCTTTTGTCTGCTCCTACTATTTCTTGAGTTTATTGGCATATGTGAAACAGCAGCCCAGTCTACTAGCCAGGCTTAGACCCCCATGGACTCAGGAAACATGGTGGACATTCTTTTTCCCCTTGCTCCACATGAACCCATCAACAGCAGCTATTGAATTGAAGTTGCTGAATTTCTCCAGAACACAGGAGGGTAATTTAGGGACCAGCTCCTAGCATCCCTCCAGGCAGAGAGTTCTATTTCTCCTCAGACAGTACATTCATCTCAAGGCCTTCCACCTTACTGTATTCTGGTAGACCAAGTTTGGAAAGGAGACAGTTCCCTGGGGCTAGGAGGGCTCTAAAATGTTAATGGCCCTTTATGAGCCTTTTAGTACCTCATTAGTACCGGGTCCAGCTGATACTGGAAGCCTGGGAACTTAATTACTTCAGAGACAAGTTGGCCATCAGAATCTTCCAGAAGCAGTCCCCGGTGTTTTATTTATTTCTCTCTAAGAGTGAGAAAATTCAGCCCCATGATGAGGCTTGATTGGCTTCAGATGTTCCAGAGACGGATTCTCCTTGGCAAACAATCCCGGCTTCTAATCACATCAAAGTCCAACCTCATCCTACAGCCATAGAGAGACTCTCGGAGGATAATCACACCCTGGAAATTGCACTTTTCTTCCTGTTTCCAAAGAAATTTAGGGAGAAGAAGAAAACATGCTTTATAGGTGACGAGGTGGAAGATGTAAGAGTTTAGAAAACTTAGGGAAAAAAGCTCTTGTTCCGTTAAGCAGGAACATGGCTTCTTCTACAGGCATTGACCAATGGGCATCCTGGAATAAGACTTGCTTTGGCAACTATATAGTCTACTGTTTTAAATATATTTTGTGTGTATGTTGTTGTTGTTGTTGCTGCTACTGCTGCTGCTGCAATGGGGGTCTGACCTGGGACTCACTTGACTGTTTTACCCCAGCCTCTGGAGTAGAGGTAGTATAAAAATCAACACACCCAGCCCTGTCTCTTGCTGTATGGTTATTATCTAGGCTGTGTTCCTCAGTTCCCGCGGATGAAAGTGAACTGATGCTCAGTTTCAAGTCTACAGTAGCTCACAGGCCGTTGTCTTCCACACCCACACTATCAGATCAACAAAGCAAAAAGCATTCAGAGAACCGAGAAGGAATCTTTGATGCTTATAGGGTCCTTCTGCTGCGCGATGTCTTCTAGACCCCACAGGGAAGCAGCACCCATGAAATCTCAAAAGTAAGGTCATCTAAAGGAGACCGACGGGTACACTGACAATACCAGTGGATGTGCCAATGAACATGAGAGAAGTCTCACAAGGCCCCACCCCTAGATAAGAGGTTCAGGCTAGCAGTGGCTACTGAGAAAGGGAGGGTGCATGTTCTCTAGGAATGAGACTCCTGATAAGTTATCCAGCCCCAAAAGGTCAGCCCTAGACACTTGTACATAAAAGCGACACTAAATAAACTCTCTAGGTTGTGTGTGATACATATATTCTTCATCATCTCTTATGTTATGACACTTGTGAGAGCTAAAATTACATTTTAAGTTTTAACTGTTGTGCCCAAGAGAGCCATGAATCAAAAATCCTTTGATCTGCAAGCTCCTTGCCCAAGAACAGATAGTTCCTGAAATGCTGGAGGTTATTTATGGGAGATAACTAGACACATGTTTTCATTCCCCTAAACAAGTTTGGTTGGCCCATCTGTACTGGATGTGCTTGATCACATGTGCGCAGGAGGTTCAGGGTCAGGAAATACGTCAGGATGTGTGCCTTTCTCTGATTGGATGTAGACAGGAAATACATCAGGTTGTTCATTTGCCCCGATTGAATCTGATGGG
Organism: Myodes glareolus; assembly: GCF_982192425.1. NCBI lineage: Eukaryota > Metazoa > Chordata > Mammalia > Rodentia > Cricetidae > Myodes > Myodes glareolus. Next base: position 119,415,465 of record NC_142027.1, read on the forward strand.
AAATACTTAAGCTGCTACCAACTGTAACTTGGGACCATTTTCTGGAAACCCAGAGATGAGCCTGGCTAGAGCCCATCTACTTGGCCAGGATTTAATTAAAACTTGCTGTAAATTTGGCTTTTAATTGTGGTAGTGGTCTTATTCTCGACTGGTGATTAACACACCCCCACAAACACCCTTTTACTATCATGACTCTCCTGGAAGAGTCCCTGGCTGGGATGGTTTCTCTTCATTGTCAACCTGACTATAGGTAGGCATGGCTGTGAGAGAGGTCCAGAGAGATAAGATTCTCCCTGGATGTGGGCAACGCCATCCCCTGGTATGGGGTCTCGGACTAAATGAAAAGGAAAACTGGGGAAAGCCAGATGACCACCAGCTTCATTTCTCTGCTTTCTGATGCTGGATGCAATAGGATCAGCTGCCTCACCTGCCTGCAATCATACCTTCCCCCACCCTGGTGGACCATTGCCTGGAATTCTGAGTAAAAAGAGACTCTTCCTTAAGACACTTTTGTCAGGCAACAGGAAAAATAACTAAGACAGTTGTTGAGTCAGGACGAGCCCACATTCAAAGCACACACTACCCTCCTCCGTCCTGCAGCCTTGGTGCCTGGGTCATCCACCTCATTCTCAATGTGCTGGCCTGTGCCTTGTGGCTACCTGAGCTTAATCAGATGATGTCAACAGCGAAGTTTGACACAATGCAACCCACAGCCCAACTTGTGGTTAGCTGGAGGTCAAGAGACCATAAAGGAACAACTTGGTGTGATATTCATTAGCATCCTGGTCCCGTCCTACACAGGCAAAGAGAGAGAGGGGGGGGAGCAAAGTCACTAGCTGAGAAGATTAGCGAACACAGAGGAATGGAGCTACACAGAGGTGCGGCACATGGAAGCATTGCAGAAGGAACAGGTTCTGTGGGGTGACTTCATGACAGCTGCTGGGCTGTGTACAGCAGGGAAATCTCAGCAGCTAACCCCTCCCTCATACTCTCTTATCCTGGCCTAAACTCCATGCCTTTGTATGTGTGAATTTACTGCTGTCTCAGGACCACTGCACAGCCCGTCCCCTCCCTTGACTGTCCCTGGCCCCTCCCTTGATTGTCCTTGCCCCTCTCTTGAAAGCCCTGACTCCAGAAGTTGGTTTAGCTAGCACCGGTCACACTGCTTGAGTCTCTGCCCCTGTGGCCCCTCCCTATCCAGTAGCACAGGATCAGCTGCCTGCTCCTCCCTGTCACCAATGCCATTGTGTTTGATTTTCATCACTTCACATTCTGAAGACTCTGGCACTATTTTCTCTTTAGCATAGGACCTCAGCGGGGAAGACATCTACTGGGAGGCTGAGGAGTTGAGTCAGGACACCAGGACACTGATGGGGACAGGAGTGAGTGGAAATAGCATGAGAACTGGCCAGATGGTTTGGCAAAGGCACTTGCTGCAAAACCTGAAGTCCTGAGTTTGATCCCCTGGGAACTTTGTAGTAGAAGGAACAAACAGACTGTTGAAAATTGTTCTCTGACCTCTATGCATGCATGTTTGCACATGTGCACTTGTGTCCACATGTCTCACATACACACACAATATATGATGAAAATCCTAAAACAGGTGGATAATAAAATGTCTATGATGGGAGGAACAGACAGTGGAGGGTAGCTCCACCAGTGACTGAATCAAGTGGTCACAGTTATGTGTGTGGCAAAATAATTGAGAATGACGACGCGTCTCATAAAATACAGTGTATGGAAGCAAGGAGGTGGGTGTGTCAGCTCGCTTGAGACAGGCATTCCACACTGTGTAGCTACAACAGATACTTCAGTGAACCCCATAACACTGTCATTGTCAGCAGTGGCTCACACTTATCATCCTCGCCCTTGGGAGTCTGAGGCAGGGGGAATGCTGTGAGTTCAAGGAGAAGCTGAGCAATACAGTGAGACTTTGCTTCTAAAAAAATAATAAAATAACAATCATAATCAAAATAAAGAAAAGGTTCCCCTATATAGCTTTAGGAATTAGTGTTCAGGATCAATATCTCTGGAGATTCAGTGTGGTCAAAATTAGACTCAGCTTCAGCCGTGGGGTGTAGGGAGGAGTCGGGAGGAATCCCCAAACATGTAAAATAAAATAATAATAACAATTTTTATAGATAATTATATACTGGCCACTATGCAGTGATCAGTGTTTACATTGCTAACTCTATTTTAGCTAACGTAGGCTTTAGAGAAGTTATTTATGTATAGCTCGAAGCCGTCTTCCTAATGCTTGACTATAGATGTGATGCCGAGGGCACAGCAGCTGTCTTGGTACCACCGAGCAACAAATAGGAGCGAAAGGCCGAGAGAGTCTAAAGGGTTTTGATATTGATATCACAAGACGGAATGTCTTCTCCAAGACACTTTCACTGACCGAGGCCAATCAATCTGCCCTGTCCGTTTTAGTGACCATAATTCTTTGCTGTTACAGACAAACATTCCTAACCGAGGAAGGCTGACTAAGGACAAGGACGAGCGACAGCAGGTGACAATCTCCTAAAGGCATGGAGACTCTCAGGACAGTGGGAAGAGGAGAGTGTTAGGCACTCTGAAAACCCAGGCAGACAGACTGGATCCGCAAAATCCAGTATATGCAGAGAGGGGCGGAAATGGAAACTTTTATAATTTAATAAAATTACTTTAAAAATAAAATAAAAAAAAAAACCCAGGCAGGCTAGGGAGGAGAGAAGTCGGACAGGGTGCGGAGGCCGCACATTCTGTTTCTCTGCGCATGTGCGAGAATGTGTGGCTACCTTACCGTAAACCACAGACAACATCTAAAGTAAAGACAGCTGAGAATTGCGCCCCTTTCCCACTGGAAGTCAAAGTGAACTTTAATGTATTTAAACCAAAATCCTGTATCTCTCTCTACTAAATCCCGATGCAGTTTTGATAGCATAAAAAGTAAAATAAATCAGCCTCTGGCTGCTGCTGCAGTGTGGCTGACTCTATATTTTCCTAGGTTTTCACCCTTTATAACCTTTCCCTGTGAACTCCTTCCCGGTCTGGGCCTTATTGTAAAGAAACGGATGAGATGAATATTTTGTTAAAAAATAATAACCGTGTGGCCTCTGTCAGCTGGAAATGCAACACATACAGTGACTCCCCATCCTTGATCTCGACTGCTGGCATCGTTGCAGTTTAATTCTTCAAAGGTCCCTGCTAATTGTTGTCTCTGGTGTTGAAAGGGAACAGTTTCTACCCAGAATCTGTGTTGTGAGTTTTAATAGCGTGAGACACAGGACGGGCAGGGGGTTTGACTGGCTCACATTTCTAATGGCCGGGTCATCTCCGGTGAAAACACCCGTTACATTTGATTTACAGGTCACACATCTATTTGTCTGATCTGGCTGGGGGTCGGATGTGATGATCACTGAACAAGAAGAATGCATTTTAAGACCCGACGCTGCAAGGACTCAGCCCCTACTGACATTGTCACACCAACGACATAACATTGGCTAGTCAGTCATGCGCTCTTCCCCGGGACAGACCGCTTCTCCTGTTCCCTTCATTCCTTAGTTGCCTGTAGTTCTTTGGGTAGGAAAAAGTCCTCAGGAGATTTTCCCTGCCTACTTTGGGATGTCTATTGGTGTCGTCGCTGTTCAGCTCATGTTGGTGATACTTTACAAGTGTAGCTTCTGACACCACTAAGACAAAATCTCACAGCAAACGCCCTGATCCTTTGGCTCTTACCACCTTTCTGTCCCGTCTCCCACCAGGGACAGATGTCATGTAGCCCCACAGTTGAGAGCCCTGGTAGACAATAGCTCTGAACTATGCCTCACTGTCTGTAAATGCAGCAAGGGAAAGACAGCCTGGACTCACTGGACGCCAGAGTGAAGACCCAGCACAGCTCCGCCTGCTCTGCTCACAGACTGAGGAGAAGCCCACATTCCGTTCCACCCAAGAGCATGCCTGTGTGAAACAACAGTGCTCTCTGCTCGTGTAATCATTACATTTTATTCATTTCTATTTGAAGGGGAAATTGTATGGGTTGTTTTATCAGATGGTGTTAGAAATGACTTTGGGTGCTTGGATGTATGGCAATATGACAGAACTATCGTTGAGAAGAAATGGAGGAAAATGAGAGCTTGTTTCTACTCATGAACCCAGGAGATTGAGAAAAGGAAAGAAAATTTGTATGTGTGTGCATGTGTGCATCTTTTCGCATGTGTATATCTAAGTGTGCGTGCATATAAGTATAAATATTTGTGTAAAGGTGTGTATGCTTGTGCATGCGTGTGTATGAGTTTATGTGTCCCGTCAGAAAGCCCCAGAGGTCCTCCCATCTCTATCTCCCCAATATTACGATTACAGGCATGTGTTGCCATGTCTGTCTTTTACATGGGATCTGGGGGTCGAATTCAGGTCCTCATGCTCGTATTGTGACCATTTTACCCACTGATCCATCTTCCCAGGCTCAGTCATGCATCTCTCAGCGCTTTGGCCAACTCTACCTTTTAATACAGAAGTCTGAGCTCTTTTTTCCGCTCCACCTCCAGCGCTAACACTGAGGTACCATGCAGCATCCCCAACTCCTACCCAGACAGCTATGTCAACTTCCGGTCTGTGGTTACAACTTAGTTTTTCTTCTGTCCCTCAGAGCAGCAGCTAAGTGAGCTGAGTAAAATGAATTTGACATTCTTTCCTATTCAAACCCTGCAATAAAGAAAAATCAAAGTCCTTCCACAGCCAGGAAGACCCACAAGATCCCATTTCCACCCCAGATGCAGCCTTCCTCTACCTGGAATCTGGCTACCCGACAGTCCTGAACTCCCTGTGTAGCCAAAGACGACCTTGAACTCACGATCCTCTTGCCTCCACCTCCCAAGTGCTATGATTACCCGTGAGTAACCCTACAGTAGGTGTTTTCAGTTCTGGGGCCTCAAACACAGGTTCACCAAGCAGGGCAAGCACTCTACACCTGGCTAAGTCCCAGCCCTAGGAGTTCCTAGCTGAATATTTATTCTCTCAAGAAAATAAATATCTGGAATCAGCAACCAAAACAAAATCTTATCTTGGAAGGTAATAAAGAAAGACATCTAAAAATAATTTGATATTTTATCTATGAAATTAAGAAGAATTTTACAAAGTAAATAGAGCCTGTATCACAAGAATTTTATACATTATCATTAAAAAGTAAATTGACATAATCATTTGCAAAGGTTTGAGGCAATGGATTAGAAAAACTTTAAAATATTCATGTTTGTCAAACTATTTCACTTGTAGAAATGAACCAAAAAACTTACAAGAGATATGGACAAAGATATATTTTAAGCATTTATTGACACTTAAAATATCAAAGCTCTTTTTTTATCCAAAAAGAAATTAAATAAATTGTATATCAACCATTGGGTCTGAAAATGAAAATGCTGTATAGATCCCATGCATTGTTTTGTATACGAGATCTCTTTTCGTTGTTGCTTTGGTTACTTAGTTTCTTGACAGTGGATCTCATGTAGCCCAAGCTGGTCGCAAACACCTTTTGTAGCCAAGGATGGCCTTGAACTCTTGATCCTCCTGTCTCCACCTTCCATGTGCTGTGATCACAGGTGTGCAACACCATACTTGTTTTTTTCAGTTCTGAAGCTCAAACACAGGGTCCATACATGCTAGGTAAGCATGCTACCCCTGGCTTCAACCCTAGCCCTAGGAGTTTGTATCTGACCCTTAAAATACCTGATGTTCTGTCAATACTGAATTAACACTAAAGGCCAATTCGGTTGGACCAAAATTTTCTACAGCTATAATTAAAGCAGAAATAGTTATCAGGACACTAGCAATTCCACAATGGAATACAAGCAAACTTATCTCTCTGAGACCTCACATAGCACCTGCGCTTCCCCTGGACCTGTTAGGCAAACATAAGAGAATGATTCGCTTATATCTCAGAGTGACTCCAGAAGTTTTTCCTCTGTACCCTACTTGGTAGATAGACTCAGAACCTACCTTTATGTGGACAACAAAACTGGTACACACACTAGATCCACCTGTCATTGATAGTGGGAGAAACTTTGCAGGAGTTGTAAAGGCCACCAAGGGTCTAGGTACCCTTTGCAGAAGTTGTGGAGGCCACCAAGGGTCTAGATACTCTTTACAGGAGTATTAAAGGCCACCAAGGGTCTAGGTACAGTCCCACACATACCAGACTGGAGTCTAGGAGGAAGCTCCAGAAGCATGTCTCTACTGATGATGCATTGTCTCCATTTAAGAATGAGTTCAGCCTTGATGCCCCATGGCAGCTGGGCAGACACATGGCTGACTTCACACCCAGCATCATTACCCCACACATCGAGAACAACCTGACTCTACAGGCTGCTGTGATCAGCTTCTGCACTGACATGACTATGCAGAGTTTATTGAAAATGGTTTGTGATTAAAGGTATTTAAGGGCCAACATTTTTATAGGGCGTAGACTAAAAGGATCTCTGCAACCATAAATTATCTGGCTGTCAGAACTTAGAAACATTCCAGAATCCTCCGATACTGTACTCAGGTCAACTCAGGTTGCAAGGAAGTGAGGACAGAGAGACCTCCTCAGGAGGCTCTTGGTTATGACTCTGGTCTGAAGAACTCACCATCCACCTCACCTGGATGGTAACAGTAGACACTCAAGGAGTCCCCATCTCACATTCTTGCTTCTTCCTTTCTACTTTGCAGAGATAATACTTCCAGGCTTCCCGTGTCTTCCCTTAAAGACACACAGTCTGACAAGGTCATTTCTCTGCTTAGAATCTTCAAGAACCTCCGACTGTTGCTACAAGTAGAGTCCAAATTTGCTCTATAATCTTGGGATGCCCTGTATTATTGGTACACATTTTATTTTGTATAAAATTTATCAACAATTCCTATATACAAGCCCCACCAAGTCTTTCTTCATTTCTGAAGTATGACCAGATCTTTCTTCCTCTGAGATCACACTGGTATAGATCCTGCAGCCCTTGGTAGTTTTTTTTTTTTATCTTATAACCTCTCTGCTTTACAAGATTTTGCTCAAAAGTTGCGTTTACAAATTGCAGACTTTTTCTGAACATAAATTGACATTATTATGGAGTCACATTGCCAACTTATCCAATGATACAAGCAAAACTTTCATAGCATCTAATAAAATGTTGTGAGAATTTGTCTTCAATAGCTCTATTCAACCCTCTGTTAAGCAATCTTCCTAGTCCTCAAGGCATTTACTGTCCCTGAGAACTCCCTGAGGGCATATATGCCAGAAACAACAAGGAAGCCACTGGTCAACCCAATTCTTGCATACATAGACTCCTGAAGTTTCGGTCATAGAAAAGTCTGGAGAAACTCTCCATCTCATACATACACCAGATAGATTGCAGATGGGAGAAATTGGACTAGAGGGAAGATGCTGTCAGTCAAGCGATTGTCATGCAAACAATGAGGCCCTAAGTTCAAATCCCAGAACCCACCTAAAATGCCACCTGTGGTAGCGATTGCTCGTTATGCCCATTCTGGGAAAATGAACACAGAAAAGTTCTTCATGGGGACTCATGGGCCATCCAGACTAACCTGTTTGGTGAGTTCTAGGCTAGTGAGAGACATTGTCTCAAAAAACAAGGTGGAGGACCAGTGATATGACTCAGTAGGTAGAGGTGCCTGTACTAATGACCTGAATTCAGTTCCTGGAATCTACACAGTGGAAGGAGAGAACCACCTCCCACAAACTGTCCTCTGACTTCCATATGTGTACCATGGAACATGCACATCTATCCATACATCAACAAAATAACAAATAAATGCAAGAGAATCTTTAAAAAGGAGAAATGGACACTCACACATGTAATGCACCCACATATGCGTAAATAATGAATTAATGAATACATAGATAAATAAGTCAACATACAACACCTATGCCTACGATCTGTTATAGAATACATTGCCGTCCAGCCCTTTTGCCACCCAGGTAAAGGCGATGGAAGCTGAAATACCATGGCCTCTGCCCAAATGAAACCACATTTTGTTTTCCCATCTGAGCCTCTAACCAGACCAGCAGCAACTAGTGCCTTTCTGTCCTGCTGTGGTTATGTAGTGTCTGGGGCAGATGCTCTGCTCTCTTTCCTCCCAATTGGAAGTGCCTCCCTACCCCACTCCTGCCCCAGTTTCTCCTCTCTGCTCTGCTCTCTCAGCCTGCCTAATTGAGAGGAGTCCCTCTGGGCCTTGGGTCTCCGGGTGAACAAAGTCAGCTGTTTTCTGAGACAGTTATCTTCACCTCACTATTCCTTTCCACACAGCTGAAGTCTTAACAGGTCAGCAGTTCTTTAGACTAAGGGGCAAGTATATAAAACAGGGACTGTAGTCAGAGAGAAAGAGAGACAGTGACAGAGAGAGAGAGAGAGAGAGAGAGAGAGAGAGATCCCCTCCCTTTATCCATTCCTCCCTTCCCCTAGCTCTCTATTCCTCCCTTGTCCCTCCATCCCTCCTTCCTTCCCATCCATGCCTCCTTCCCTCTATTCCCACTCTCCCCTTTCATTCCTTTGTCCTTCTATCCATCTGTCCATCCAGCCATCCATCCATTCTTCTTTCCTTCCATTAATTCTCTCTTTCTGCCTTTGGTGAGCATAGCTGTTCTTCTGGGAAACCCTTTCATCCTGGAGACAAGGTGACATGTAACAGCACAATAACCCAGCAAAGCCCTGGGACCAGGCTAAATGAAGCACCTGGGCAGGAGGACACTTGTGCTGAGGCCCTCTCACCAGCCCAGGAGTGACAACTTTTCAGAGGAAAATTAGTCTGATGTGGAAAAAATGGGGGATGAGTACTGGTCAAATTTTTAAAATAATAACCAAGACGGTGTGCCATTTTAACAGCTGTGTGGCTGTGTCTCACTGCAGCTTTACTTTGCCTTTAAGTAAGGACATGATGGTGATGGTGCCCATCCGCTTGCCAGGGATCAATTCCACATCGTCAGATACTAAGAATCAGAGTTACAAATAAAGCCCTTTGACCTAGAACTCAACATTGAAACCATGGGGTCGTTCACCTCAGTGTGGGAGATGAAAGATGAATGGGTTTTCAGCAGGACGTGAATGAGTGTCTGTTTGAAGGTCCCCTAATTGTCATTTCAAACCAGCAGTTGCTGGCTCCTGAGAAGCTGGAAATGTGCATGCAATGTGACAAGTGATGGACACAGGACTAATCACAACAGGGCTTCCTAATAGAGGTCATTGCCCTCCATGTTCAGAGGCAAACACTGCATGGCAGGGGGATGGGCCACAGGGAGAGGAGGCTCCTGGCTGTCATGTGTCTGCCTGGCTGGGCAATGACCAACAAGTTCTTTCTAGACCCCAGGGAGAGGAAGAAAGTGATGGGGAAAAATCCTTCTCCCCACAGAGTGTAGAGTGTTACTGCATAGAAGGTCTTCAAGGATGCTATGCATGTCAGAGGGATTTTTTTTGTTTTAATTTTTAATGATTTTTATTGAGCTATACATTTTTCTCTGCTCCCATCCCTGTCTCTCCCCTCCCTTTCTACCCTTTCCCAGAGTCCCTATGCTCCCAGTTTACTCAGAAGATCATGTCTTTTTCTACTTCCCATGTAGACTAGATCCAGGTATGTCTCTTCTTAGGGTCCTCATTGTTGTCTAGGTTCTCTGAGATTGTGATTTGTATCTAGTTTTCTTTGATTTATGTTTAAAAACCACTTATGAGTGAGTGCATATGATAAATGTCTTTCTGGGTCTGGGTTACCTCATTCAAAATGATGTTTTCTAAATCCATTCATTTGCCTGCAAATTTCATTATTTTTTCTGCTGTGTAGTACTCCATTTTGTAAATGTACCATATTTTCCTTATCCTTTCTTTGGTAGAGGGAAATTTAGGTTGTTTTCAGGTTCTAGATATGACAAATAATGTTGCTATGAACATAGTTGAGCACATGTCCTTGTAGCACGATTGAGCATCCTTTAGATATATACCCAAAAGTGGTATAGCTGAGTCTTGAGGTAGGTTGTTTCCTAATTTTCTGAGAAATCACCATACTGACATCCAAAGGGGTTGTACCAGCTTGCATTCCCACCCGCAATGCAGGAGTGTTCCCTTTACCCCATGTGATCCTCTCCAGCATATGTTGTCATCAGTGTTTTTGATCTTGGCCATTCTAACAGGTGTAAGATGGAATCTCAGAGTTGTTTTGATTTGCATTTCTCTGATGATAAAGATGTTGAGCATTTTCGTAAGTGTCTTTCAGCCATTTTAGATTCCTCTGTTGAGAGTTCTCTGTTTAGGTCTGTACTTCATTTTTTTATTGGATTATTTGTTCTTTTGATGGCCAATTTTGTGAGTTCTTCGTATATTTTGGAGATCAGACCTCTGTCTGATGTGGGATTAGTGAAGATCTTTTCCCCTTCTGTTGCCTGCCATTTTTTCTTGTTGACCATGTCCTTTGCTTTACAGAAGCTTCTCAGTTTCAGAAGGCCCCATTTATTAATTGTTTCTCTCAGTGTCTTTACTACTGGGGTTATATTTAGGAAATGGTCTCCTGTGCCAATACGTTTAAGTGTACTTCCCACTTTCTCTTCTTTGAGGTTCAGTGTGACTGACTTTATGTTGAGGTCTTTGATCTATTTGGCCTTGAGTTTTGTGCATGATGATAGATATGGATCTATTTTCATTCTTCTACATATTGATATCCAGTTATGCCAGCACCATTTGTTAAATATGCTTTCTTTTTTCCATTTAATATTTTTTGCTTCTTTTTCAAAAATAAGGTGTTTGAAAGTGTGTGGATTAATATCCGGATGTTCGATTCAGTTCCATTGGCCCTCCTGTCTGTTTTTATCCCAATACCAGACTGTTTTCAGTACTGTAGCTCTGTAGTAGAGTTTGAAGTTAGGGTTTGTGATGCCTCCAGAAATTTTTTTATTGTACAGGTTGTTTTTGTTATCCTGGGATTTTTGCTGTCCCATAAGAAGTTGAGTACTGTTCTTTTGAGGTCTTTGAAGAATTTTGCTGGGATTTTGCTGGGCATTGCATTGAATCTGTAGATTGCTTTTGGTAAGATTGCCATTTTTACTATGTTAATTCTACCTACCCAAGGAGCATGGAAGATCTTTCCACTTTCTGGTGTCTTCTTCAATTTCTTTCTTCAAAGATTTAAAGTTTGTGTCATATAACTCTTCCAATTGTTTGGTTAGAGTTACTCTGAGATATCTTATGCTATTTGTGGCTATTGTGAAGGGTGATGTTTCTCTGATTTCTTTCTCAGCCCTTTTATCATCTGTGTACAGGAGGGCTACTGATTTTTTTGAGTTAATCTTGTATCCTGCTATATTACTGAGAATGTTTATGAGTTGTAGAAGTTTCTTGGTAGAATCTTTGAGGTCGCTTATGTAAACTATGACATCATCAGCAAATAGTGAGAGTTTGACTTCTTCTTTTCCGATTTGTATCCCCTTGATCTCCTGTTGTTGTCTTACTGCTCTAGCTAGGACCTCAAGAACTATATTAAATAGGTATGGAGAGAGTGAAGAACCTTGTTCCTGATTTCAGTGGGATTGCTGTGATTTTTTTTCCATTTAGCTTGATGTTGGCTGTTGGCTTGCTGTATATTGCCTTTATTATGTTTAGGTATGTTCCTTGTACCACTGCTCTCTCCAAGACCTTTATCATGAAGGGCTGTTGTATCTTATCAAAAACTACAAATCAGACTTCTAACATGGCAAAGAGGGTAGATGTGTAAAGCAGGCTGTGGTGACACTGAGAGGCATGGTACCTAAAGGTGGGTTCTGCAGATGGCCATTGCCCTGCTGGGTGCTGTTATCAAGCTCTATCTATGCAGCAGGGAAAATCCCACCTACTCAAGAGGCATTAATAAAGCATAGACCAGGTAATACATGAGTTTGCTATTATTGTTGCAGCCACAAGGGGCGCAGTTCTGTTGGAATAGACACCACATGCTAGTTGTCAGCAGGATGTTACCAGGGAAACCCACCTACTACTGGCAGAGAATATCTCTCCCCTTGTTTGTCTTCCTCCATCTCCTCCTATGTCTCCCTTTTCTATCTACCAATCATCTTATTTTCTCCATCAATTCCCCCTCTGTCATCTCTTCTTCCTCTTCTTCCTCTCCCTCCTTTCTTTTTTTTTTCATTTCTTTCTTCCTCTTCTTTTCCTCCTCCTCCTCCTCCGCCTCCTCTTCCTCCTCCCTCTTCATCTTTTAGTGACATTCTGGAAATGGTAACCACAAGTAAAATTTCTCAAGGATTGAATACTTGAGAATTAAATACAAAACTATCAAGCACCTTGGTGGACACAGCGATGTTATTGATGTACTCCTGCCGCAGGTTTGCAGATGACGTCACACACAGGGTCTAACAAGCATCCATGTCACTGCCCCAGTGTCACCATAATTTCTGCCTCGTCCCTCTATTACCCTGTGTGCTGACTGTGTGCAGGGAGCTCTGAGTGTCTCCACTCCTTCTCAGCAGCAGCATCTCCACTGGGCAGATATGGAAATAGTGGTTCAAAAGAGTCCAGGAATTTTGCCAAGGTCACATAACCAGAGAATATGGAAGCCAACCATTGCCCCAGGTCCAACTATTTCAGGGCAGAGACAGAATAAATGTCAATCTTCTCATTATATCTCTGGCTTACCCATCTCTTCCCCTCCCTGCATGTGGGGAGACAATGGCCAAATGAAAATGAGTCCAGATGTCTACATGCAAAGCTGAACAGCCTGGCCAGAGGTTGACAGACATCGCCTCAGGCAGGAACATCAGCTGCCTACCCAGCCTCCCTTTGCCTAGAGTGCATAGAAATGGCCGACAGTGAAAGAGATCAGAACCAAGGCAGTTCATTCTGGCTACAATCCTGACTGAACAACATTAAGTCAAGACTGCTGTTTCCCCTGCTGATGGTGCAGTTCGGGCATGGATGACTTTATTAGAATACCATTCAATTCGGTGTCCAAAACTAGATCCAAACATCCTCTATGAATATATGATTATGACTGCCCATCTTGTGCACGCCTGTGGAAGACCCCAGGCTGGTGTAGACCACACAAAGATTATCCATTCCACCTAGTGAGAATCAGGGTACCCAGAGCAGGACTTGAGAAGATGTGATCAAAGGAGTTTTGGACTTCTCACAAGCTCCCACACTCTTCCTCTTAAGAATCATAAGCTGTTCCAGGCAGGGTGACCATGGCAGCAGACTGACATTGACTTCAGCAGCAAGAGCAGAGAATTTGGTAAATGACAAATTCCTTTCCAGGGGTCACTCTAGCAGCAAGATGGTCGTCGAGGATACTCAGTGTCTGTTTGGCCAAAGTAGAACCTGTGAACTTGTCACAGACAGATCACAAGGCAGTGGAAATGAGGCCATTCTTACCCAGAGACTTAAGTTCAGACTATGTTTCAGCCATGTTGTTGTCTGGAGAAAGTTGATATTCTGCTAAATGTGATTGTCTTTGCTTGAATGACTTATCCTATTACAAGATTGGCCCTTCTTGATTTTCTCTTCCAAATTCAAAGGAGTAAATGTGTGATGTGGTCAGATGACAGGACAAAGCACTAAAGGAAGAGGCCGTCCTCTCTCTGTCTACATCCCAGACATCAGCTGTGCTGCAATGATGTAGATGCTCAATAGATAGCATTTTCTCCCAGCACAGCTACTTAGGCAGACACACATGCTCTCACGAAGCATATTTAATTATCTTGCGTCTCCTCAGTGCTGACCTTGAACCTCAGTATTGCTCTACCTCCTTGCTTTCTTGTTTACCCCCCAGAGCTGTTCACATCTGAGCTCACACGTGCAGGTGTGAGACGCTCAAATGGAAAACTCTCTGCCATGCACGGCAATGACCAATGGACACAAGTGACCCCCAGTTTACCTTCATTTCTAAGCAAAATATTCCTCTGGATGTTCCTTATCTACAGAAAGGAAACTCTTGGCTGCTCGCCCTGACTAGCTGATGGCAGGGCAGCGAGACATGAAGCCTGGACTGAGCTGGAACTTTCTTCCACAGTGGCTAGCACTCATTGTTCTGGAAGGCAAGTGTGGGCTGCTTCAGGAGAAAACTCACCAGTGGCCTTACCCAGAGAGCTGCAACGATGATTCCAGGTGTGATGTGCCCACTGGAATAATAGCAAATGTCATAATTATGGGGGAATCTTAATTCCATTTTTTATCACTGGGGAAAAAATTTTCTGACAATATTTTAAAGAGAAAGTGTTTACTGTGGCCTACAGTTTGTGGGCAGAGTCCACAATGGCAAGGAAAGCCTGGTAGCAGGAGCATGAGACAGTCAGCTACATGGCATTCACAGTCAGGAGGCAGAGAGATGGATGCTGGTGCTAGGCTCGCTTCCTCCGTTCTATGCATTGTAGAAAATGGCACCACCCAGTTTTAGGATGGATCTTCCTGCTTCACATAATCCAGCCAGGGTAATGTCTCATAGACCTGGGAGGAGACTAACCTAAGATACATAATCCTCCAAAGGTTTCTTCTAGGTGATTATAGATCCTGCCACTGCAGTGGCAACCGGCGACATTTTGCTTGGATTTGATGCCTGCACCATTGGAGGGATGTCACACTTGGTACGGTAAATCTGGTCAAAATTCTGTGACTGGACCTGTAAGGACACTACTACTGATGTTTTACTAAATAAACATGTTTTTAAAATGTTTTTAAACATTTGCTTATACATATCGATTAGTGCTGCTCTCATTAGGGAAGCTTCTCTTGTGATGGGTAGCAATGAATGCAGAGACTCATAAAGGTTCTAAGTGATGTGAATAAGTGAACATTGATGCTAAACAGGACATATGCATCATCCTCTCTGAGGCCCAGGTAACACTGTAGAAGGGGGAGAGGAAAGAATATAAGAGGCAGAGGGTGGGATGCTGTGAGATGCTGCCTTCCGGACAGGGCACGGCTATCACATTTGGCACTCACAGCAAGCTGCAGCTGTCTGAACCAGGACTGCAACAAAACTGGCCTCATCAAGGATTTATCCCGGATGGGGGGTGGCTCATGAGACCACACCCACCTAAGGAGTTACAGAAGCCAGTGGTTGCTGGTGGGGCAGAGACATTCTGTAACCAGTGGTTCTTTGTGTTTGATTAAGCAAATGGTCCCACACCCTTATCTCATAACAGAAATCTTAATTAAATGATGTGGATCATTAAGGCAGGAGGGAAGGTTCAGAGATTAAAAGCACATAAACTCTTGTAGAAGACCCAAGTTCCCAGCTCCCAACATACATATCAGATGTTCACAGCCGCCTATAATTCCAGCTCTGGGGATCTGGATGCATATACATGATGGAGGAGGGTTAACTGTCTATGTGTTACTTTCACTGGTTAATAAAGAAACTGCCTTGGCTTTTGATAGGACAGCCGCTTAGATAGGTGGAGTAGACAGAACAGAATGCTGGGAGAAAGAAGGCAATGAGGCAGTCGCCATTACTCTCCTCTCTGAGACAGCTACAGGTTAGAATCTTCCTGGTAAACCACCACCTCGTGGTGCTACACAGATTTTTAGAAATGGGTTAGATCAATATGTAAGAGTTAGCCAATAAGAGGCTACGGATAATGGGCCAAACAGTGTTTAAAAGAATACAGTTTCCATGTAATTATTTCAGGGGTAAAGCTAGCTGGGAGGCAGGCGGCGGGAAGCAGCCCACAGCTCCTACTACATATATACACACAAAGACAGGTAGACAGCTCACAAAACCATAAAGACATGAAGATAGAACAGGATACAGGGATGAAGGAGTTGGTAGGAGGGGAGCATGAAAGAGGATAATGGAGAGTATAATTAAAGTACATTATATATGTACAAAATTGTGAAAGAATAGATTTAAAATCCAAAACAGAAAACAACCCCCCAATGTATAAATAAATAAACAAGTAAACAAACTCTCCAACTGCTTAAACTTTCAAGGATACCTTGTGAATGGTGTTGATGATGGAGGCCCCATCAGTTGCTCATCCATCAGGGATTCACACATGCTCGAGGGCCAGTTCATGAAGAGTTCTCCAAAGATAACAAACATCAAACACACAAAAAAAGATGAGGACGAGGAAGAGAAAGGAGAAGAGGCGAAGGCAGAATAAAAGGAAGGAGAAGAAAGAAGGAGGAGGAAGAAAGAGAAGAGATGAAGATTAAGAAGAAGAGGAAGAGGAAGAAGAAGAAAAAGAGGAAGAGGAGGAGGAGGAGGGAAGAAGAAAAAAAGAAGGGAGGAGGAAAAGTCACATTACAAAAGAGAAGACCTTCATCTTAATATAATTAGTATCCTGATGATAGGGAACACAGAGACAGGCACACAGGGAACATCTACACAATGACAAAGACACAAAAACATAAGAAGTCATAAAGAGGTGAAGTCCATATTCTCCTGTACTTTAAAGGGAGGAAGTGCTATGCACATCTTGATTTGGAAACCAAAAACTTCAGAAGGTGCAACAATACATTCGCTCTTGTTTTGTTTTTAAGCATTTATTTTATTCTGATTTATGTGCATGTGCATGTATTACCCACAGAGGCCAGAAGAGAGTGTCAGATGCCTCTGAAACCGCAGTTGCTGTTGTGAGCTGTCTGATGTCTGTCTTGGAAACAGAACCTGGGTTGTCCGTATAAGCAGACAGTGCTCTTAACCACTGACCCATCTCTCCAGGCTCTTTGGTGGGATTTTCAAATCATAAGTTTGTGATTCTTTGTGGAATGGCATCCTCAGGAAAGCAATATAGCAAATGGTATCATTCTCAACTCTCAGAACTAAGAGTTATGTGAAACCCCTCTGATCAAACCAGAAACCAGCAGCTTAGTGTAGCTTCAAGTGTGGTTGTAAAATGACAAATATTAAATCTAAATGTATGGAGAACACAAGTCTGGGAATGTCAGAGCATAAGTTAAAGGGTTTGGGACAGAGAAAGGATTTAGAGACTAAAGAGTAGGGTTCCATCTGATGATTGAAACACAATTCCTGCTGAGAATAATCAATCGCAAGGGTGAAACTTGTCTGGTGCTGAATAAAATTGTTGGACAGACATCTCTGTAGAGTAATGTTTTTGTCAGGTGTCTGCTCTAGTTTGCTTTCTGTTGCTGAGATAAACACTGTGATCAAAGCAACTTGAGGAGAAGGGGTTTATTTGGCTCACAGGTCATGCTCCATCACTGAAGGAAGTCAGGTCAGAGATTCAAGGCAGGAGCCTGGAGGCCAGAGCTGAAGCAGAGGCCATGGGGGAGCACTGTTTACTGGCTTGTTCTTTCTGGTTTGCGCAGTCTGCTAGTTTATGTACCCCAGGACCACCTGTCCAGGGTCAGCACCACATCAATCATCAATCAAGAAAAGAGCTGCAGACATGCATAAGGCCAATCTGATGGAGGCAAATTTTTGATTAAAGTCCTTAATTGCTGTGTTGTGAACAGAGATTGTGTTTTTCCCTTCCCAGTCACCCAGACCCGAATAATCACACAAAAACTATACTAATTACAACACTGGCCAATGACTCAGGCATATTCCTAGCTAGCTCTTACACCTTAAATTAACCCATTTCTGTTATTTTATATTTTACCATGAGGCTCTTGCTTTGCTGCCTCTTGCTTCTTGGGCATCTACATAATGTCTGCCTGACTTCTTCTTTTCTCCTCTATCTCTGCATGGATTTCCCACCTTGCTATATTCTGCCCTGCAGTAGGCCAAAGTAGCTTCTTTATTAACTAATGGTAATAAAAAATTATTCACAGCATATAGAGGGGAATCCCACACCAATGTGCCTATGATCATTTTATTTTGATAAGAAGTATGACAATTGTGGTGGCCTGTGTGGTAAGCTGGTGGCCCGAGGATTCTTCAGGAGGGATTACCAACAAGCAATTGTGTGTGAGACTTCTTCCCCCATCAGTTCTTGGAGTCACTGCCTTTGTTTTGACAAACATGACTTCATTTTGATTCTGATGTCAAGATTCCCATTTCCTTCACAAGAGCATAAAATCCTCTGGCTCTTGCCTCAAGAGAAAGAACAGCAAAGGTGACCAGGAGTCATGAGGCAGGCTGCATTCCTTACACCTCAAACTTCATTTTTGCGAAGTCAGATTTCTGCTCTGCTTGCTCTGCTTGACTTCTCTGCGTGAACAGCCAGTTCATTTAACCTTTGACAGCTGTATAGGTTTGGATTCTCTAGAGGGAGAAAATCAATGGGATATATAGACTTACAATCATCAAAGGGTTTTATCAGACTATTTTACACACTGGGAGGTTGGGCAGACCAAGAATGCTTGTTTGTATGCTAGAGAGAAAAACAGTGTAGTAGCCACTGGGCCCAGGAATTTGGAAGACTCACCGTGGATGACAGGAGGGGGCCATATTGGATACAGACTTAACACAACACTGAAAGCTTCACAAAGAGTGACTGCTGGGAATCCACATGGAGGACTGAAGACACCGGAATCTGATGTCCATGGATGATGGCAGCAGCAATAGGTGAACTTTCGTCAGAAGAGAATATGCTGAGTGTCTTCTTCCATGTGCTGGCTTCTCCCACTATCTGCTTTTATTCTATCCCAACACCCAAAATACTGAATGGTGCTGACAGCACTGAAGGAACATCTGCCCCACTAGGTTGTTGTTCCAACTGTCTATCCTCCTTGGAAATGTTCTCACAGATATGTCCAGTTATGAGATGTTCTAGGCATCTGTCATTCCAGTCACCTTAGCCATCAAGGTTGACCATAACACATCTCACTTTTCCAGGTAATGGTCTTGTGAAGTGGCAGTCACGTGGGACCATGTTGGGGACATCCCGCACCTTTCTTTCCCTCACAGATGAGCAGAGCAGTGTGCTCCTGGTACTGCTGGGACAGCCAGCCCCCTGCAGACCCAAGTCAGTCTCACAAAGCTGCCTCTTAAATAGGAGTTCGCAAGAGCATTCAAGGGAGCCCCAAGTGGGAACTCTCATCAAATATAAAAATCGTAAGATGGCTTGGTCTCAGAAAATGACTGTGTTGTGTTCCATTAGGTTTTCTACTGCCTGGGCAGCTCATTGTGCTGAGTGACTGTCTCCATCTTCTAGCTCTTGTCCCCTGGAGGGAAGGCGCCCTCCTAGTCATCAGTAGGAGTGAGCTGCCTCATCAGACAAAGATAAATATTTCACAGAGTTGGATGTTTCAGGGGAATGGGGGTCAGAAAAGAAGACCCTTGAGGTCCAAGGTGCCTGTTCACATTGCCTTTTCAATTTCATCCTGGTATTTTCTCACACCTTATTAAAAGCTTTGCAGCTTCCTTTACCTAATCTTGAATAAGCAACTTCCCTCAGGGTATCAATGTTTAAAGCTTGATCTGCAATCACAGAGTAAATCCTAAAGGAGATCACATTCGCCAAAAGTGTGCTGAAGATGTCTTCTCCGTAATTTTAATGCTCTGTTAACACGCTGCTTTCCCAAGCAAGTTCTAAATTCCCTTCTAATTAAAATAGAATACAGTGACTCTACATGAATTCTCCATGTAGCCTGTGAGGAAGGTTACCAATGGACTCTGAAGACTTCAGCTCTTGGAGTTGGAGTGAGAGAGCCCATCCCACACAGAGAGGCCATCTTTGAATGATTTGGACAATGGCACCGGGTAACCACCAAGATCACTAGATCTGTGAGTAAATGAACCTTCTGATGACTTCTACCGTAGCTGCTTACTTACTCCATCGGTGAAGGTTATGCAGAGGACCAGGACTATCTGCCATTGCAGGAGGGGCTCAATAGGCTGGCTCAGAAGATCTCAAGGGCTG
Source organism: Myodes glareolus (assembly GCF_982192425.1). Lineage (NCBI taxonomy): Eukaryota > Metazoa > Chordata > Mammalia > Rodentia > Cricetidae > Myodes > Myodes glareolus. The sequence goes on from NC_142027.1 coordinate 119,435,230, forward strand.
CAAAGCCCCACTGCAGTTATTTTCTTGTTAGAGAGATGGTTATAGTATTTAACTCAACCATCTGGAAGCCTCACATTTAGAGAGAGGATGACTTCATGGGACCACAGACTGAGGAGGGGGCTGAGAAAGGCCTTGGGTTGGTGCCAGTGTCCACCGCACTCAAAGGATGAAGTCCCCTCTGTCTAAGTTTCTGGAGGTGAAAGCAGAGCGAAAACCAAGTCTACCCCGAGAAGGGTTTAAGAGACATGACAACTACTAAGCTCCCCACTTTTCCCTTGTGTTTGGCCTCAGCCTAGGGGATACAGAGCTCCTGCTAAGAAGTAATTCTTTCCACTTGGTTTGCTGAAATTTTTACAAGTTTTCTCAGGAAGTACCCAGAAACAACACATTGCCATTTCTCTGGTCATCCTTCAATCCAGTTATAGCGATACCCACGTTAACCACCACTGTCACCTTTACTTCCACCAGTCTTGAGGGATTCTTAGAGACAGCCCTGGATTTCAAAAAGTAGAAACTGCCAATTCAGTTGCTCACTTTCAAATTGAAAATTCATGAGCTGAGTAAATAGGTTCTCTTGATCTAAACTGTTAAGTTTTGTGGTGCTTTTATCGCATGGAGATGGCCATCCAGAGCAAAGGCCTGTAGCTCCCGTTAAAGCAATGGCCTTAGAGAATGAAGGCAAGTCAGCCTGTTGTCAGAACACACACCCTGGAGCTACACTGAGCTCACAGTGGGGAACTCTGGGCACCACTTCTTCCCCAAGCCTAACCAGTGTACCACCGCCGGGCACATAGGTCATAGCCAAGAACTGACATCACAGTGTCTGTTCCACAGAGCTGTATGACAAGTTGTTTTAAAAATCAGAAGAGGATAAGGCCAGAGAGTCGGTGGCTAAGTGGTTAACAACTCTGGTTGCTTTTCCAACGGATCCAGGTTTGATTCCCAGTACCATACGGTGGCTTAGACTGTCTGTCACTTCAGTTCCAGGAAGTCAGTGCCCTTTTCTGCCCTCCAAAGGCACTGCCCACACTTGATGCCCACACTGCTCCCCTCAACCGCCACACACACACTTAAAGGAAAAATAGCAAGTGTATTTGGGCTCACAGATTAAATATAGCCCATCACATAGAGGAAAAGTATGGTGGCAAGAGCGGCTTGCAGTGTGGCTCGCTCAAAACAGAAAGCAGGGAATTGGGACAGATGTACAGTGCTCACCCCTCATTTTCTTCTGCTTTTGCTCTGCCTGCCCTCAACCCATGCAAGGTTGTGTGCAACTCTCCTCCCTGACTGTCCAGTAGTTAATTGTCTCGGAAAATGTCCTCACAGACTCACCCAAGGTGTGCCTCATTAATGCCCTAGGCGTTTCTTAGCTCGACCAAGCTGGTGATCCAGAACAACTGTCATGGTTTCATCAAGGAAAGTGAACAGCGACGGAATGAATTTAAAGCCATGAACATCATTTGTATTTGCAACCAAGGAAGCTAGAGACCTTCTGTGGATGGTGGAGAGCAGGTGTATGTGGGTGTGGGCGCGGTGGATTTTCAGGACTCCAGGTCTCCTAACAGTGAGGGTACTTTTCTGTGAGGAAAACACGGCCCTCGGAACCCTTTAGAGCAGCTGTAGTATAGCACAGTAGCTGAACCCCCTTCCTAGGATCCCTTTGCCTCCACAGTCATCACTCACTCCCAACCAAACAACACATTAGCTGGTGTGGAGGTGGCTACCCTGGCTGTTTTAAAAGTACATCATTAATGTTAATGTTATGGATGGCATCTCAGAATATGTGCCATGGTCCTTTCTTACCATGGAAACACCCAGAATTCTGTTAACAGCCAAAGAACAACCATTTCTCTTGAAAATTTGCCTATCTGAGAACATTTTCTGGCTCTCTCAGGAAGCTGTGTGTCAGGACAGGTTTTTCTGACAGTATGCGGGCCCATCGGACCTTGTAGCGTATTCCTCCTCTTTTATGTGTTAACTGTCTCAACTCTGAAGGCTGGGGTCAGTTCTTCTGTGTTTTATATTTCTTGGGAAATCACAAAGAATATTAGCCCCGCTTTCTGGTTACTGCAGGAATGAGTTTGTGGAAGATGCTTGTCGGCTTCAAATCCATTTTATACCTCAGCTGGACCAGACTGTAAAGACTGCAGTGGGAAGTTAAACCTGGAAACATAAATAACCAGAAAGTTCAATGCAAAAGGCTAAATAACATATTTAAATATCCCCAATATAGAATGTATTTGGCAATGGTCTATGTGTTTAATCCCAGCATTCAGGAGGCAGAAGTTGGTGGTATGATTCTCCATGAGTTTAAGGTAAACCTAAACCACAAAGAGAGTTTCAGGACAGATGAAACTTTTAAAACACATATTTTAATTTTTAAGAATTTCATAAAAGCATATAATGTGTTTTAATCAGTTCTATCCCATCCCCTCAACTCCATTTCCTCCCCTATCTCCCCACTGTTTTACCTTCTCAACTTTATTAGTCTATTTTTAAAGCCCCTAAATTCATGTAGCACTGACAGCAGATACAATAGCATAGGATTATCTGCTGGGCAGTGAAAGCAGACTTTCCAGCCATTGCCCAGAAACCATCGTTCCAACAGCTAAGGGGTGGGACTTCAGGAACCCCTTCCCCATCCATGCTAGGATTTTGTCTGACTTAATCATATACAGGTCTGTGTCTGCAGTTACAGACTCTGTGAGTACATGTACAAAGACTCCGCCTATCGTGTACAGCAAATACTGTTTCACTGCAGACATCCGCTGCTTATGGCTCTTAGAACATTTCAGCCCCATCCCCCATGATGATCCATAAGTTTGTGGGGAGAGGTGTGATATAGACATCTTATCGGGACCCTGAGCACTTCCGAGTTCCTTATCCTTCACACTGCCCAGTTGGGCGTCTCTGTCAAAAAACAGTTTCTTATTGGGGGTGAGAGATGCTTTCATGTCTGGGAGGACAGCTTGTCACAATGTGCACTTGGCAGGATAGTGGCACTAAATTCTTCTCAAGGACCCATGACCTCTGAGTACATTCTCTAAGACACTGGCCTGGGGTCCCAACAGTACATACAATAAAATGCACTTGTTTTAAAGCACATTTGCATTTAAGACAAAACCATGGATATTTAAGCAAGAGTGTTGCAGTTAAGAATATCCTGCAGAGAAAAGTAAACCATATCAATGTAAACACATGAAGTATTTAGATAAAAGTCCCACAATTAAAACACTGGATAATTTTCTGAGTTTGTGTTTGTTAAATATAACTCAGTAAAGGCAGGAAACACTGCATGGAATAATCGTTTCCTGGTCATTCATTCTTGTCTTCGTAAAAAGTTGAACTGCCTAGTTGGCAATTCCCCATAGCTCACCCAGTGAAGAAAGCCCGGTGTTGCGAGTAATATAATTCCAGGAGGCTGTAGACGTGAGGGGGTGTGTTGTTCAAATTAGCCTAAACAAATTAATCTCTTTCCATAGACTTTCAACAACACTGCACATTAAATGTTGATGTGCTACAGAACCGTGTCCAACTTTATTAGTCTGAGTCCTTGCAAATAGCAGACTTTCATTTGAAATTGCTTGACTGAAATGATACTGGAATTATTTACCCATGGGAGCATTACAAGAGGAGACAATACAATGCCTAGGAGCTATGCTTGTCTGAGGTAAGCCAGGCATGGGGGGACCATCTAAACTCAACTTGACCAACTTGGTGATGGGCAGTACACATAGAGGAGCTACAGCTCTCTATGGATGACAGGAGTGTGACCAGAAGCCAAAGGCAGAAGAAATGATAGATCTGTGTTCTCTCTGGCCCTCCTTCTGCAAAGCACTTTAGTAAGCTAAGCCTGTGTTGAGCTGGTCAGCACATGTAACCAGGTGGGCAGGCCATGGGTTCAGGTCATTAGGTTATAAATCAGAGAGGTGGAGAGTAAGGCACAGGTCCTGTTTAAGGAAACTTTTCTTCTTACTTTGGGTCATTTTTCCTACAAAGACCTTCCCAAATTCTGTAAGAAAATCAACAAATTTTCTCTCATATTGTCGGTGAGACTACAATTTAGAGCAACCTTATGAAGCAATACTGTTATATGATCCACATGAGTCCCTCTGCAAGACCATATGTGGCCTTGCAGAAGCCATGTTGTTAATGGTATTGGTTTTATATTTATTTTCAGTGGTTAACAGTATGTGCTCAGACATCTAAGTGTGGAAGAATTGTTTTTTAATAAGAATAGTGTATGCCCAGAGAATAAAATGTTATACATAATCTCAAACTAAGTGGTGGGTTTATTTGTACAGACATAAAATAAGAAAATAGTTTTATTTTAAAAAGGACCAGAAATAAATAGAATAGTGTAATGTCAATTTAAAAATACATGAAGAGGAATACTATTCAACCTATTCCCTCTGCAAGAATATTTCTTACATTTCATCAAAACCAGCACAGGACCTAGGGCTGTTAGACTCCATCGGAAACACAAAGGGGCAGTTCTCAGCTCTACCAGCTGTCCTAGGTGCAGGACATTTGTCATTCGCTGGGATCTGCAAGAAGAAAACAACATGTACGGTAGAAGGATAAATGAGTGAGCATTTGTGGGTGGAGAATCAAACTTAGAGAACAGATTTGATCCTTTTCTCTATGATGTGAGCTCTGCCCATCGATTTTCACAGCCTGCTTGATGCTGACCAAACCCAAAATACCACAGGCTTGATGGCTCCGCCACATTTCTCTTTACTAAGGTGGTGGATAGTGCAGACCCTGGAGAAAGCTCTCCTCCAGGTTTTTGAGCAGCAGACATTTTGCTGTGTCCTCACGGGGTGGGGAGTGTGGAGAAAGATTGCTCTAGTATCTTTTTGTAAAGATAACAACTTCATCAGACTAGAGCTTAATCTTTCCTCATGTAACCTTAATTACCTCTTTACTGGTCATATTTTTAGATATGGTCACATTGAAGGTAAGGTTATCACCATGTGAATCATGGGTGGGGTGGCAGCAATCCTGTCCCTACTGAGTGACAAGATTGCAGGGTTTGTCAACTTGAGCAGGCTCACAAGCCAAGTCTTTTCTGTTACTCTTTCTCTCTCAATCACTGCTGCTGAACATCAGCAAACTCTCCAGGCTACCTTGTCCACTAAGGCTTCACACAGTGTTCTGCCACCAATGTGACCTCTATCATTCGTTACTACAAGGTGCAGGGAACACAGTGAAGGGGAGCAGAAAGGTGGTAATAGCCAGAGCCTGGGAGGACTCCTGCAAAGCGATGTGAGTCTAATCACGACAGGACTACTGCACTCAGGAGCTTGCAGCTGCTGTGTTTGCCTGTACAAGTCAAGAAACTGCGCCATGGAGGAGGGAGGACCTCACAGACCCTACTCTGGGCTGAGAGATAGTGGCAGTTGATGGCTTCTGGGGGAGGAAGAGCTAATTTTCTTCGGGGTTGTGGCCTCTCTTGTATTCTCCATTCCCCAAAGAATGAGCTCCACACCCATGAGCATACAAGAAGCTGTGATTTGACTAAGTAGGTGTTTTGTTTTGTTTTTAAGAGAATGTGAAGTTAGGAGGGGATTATAGAGAGGCCTGGGAGAAACTGGAGTGGGGCGGATTATCATAGAGCTATACCATACAAATGCATGAAATTTTCGAAGACTAGATAAGTAAAACTAAGAAAGTAAAGAATAATGCTAAAGTTTAAAGGCATGACTGTTGAATAAAACAAAAAGAAGTGGCTCCATCAGAAGTGAGAGCTCATGCTATGGGACAGATGGTGGACGGTCTAGTTGTCTGTCTAGGAGGGAGGAGGCTTCGGGAGTGTTCTAGCATGGGCGATTACAGAGTCACACGAGAGGTGAGCTGCTGTCACAGAACTCTCATTGGCGGGTCAGAGACCTGCTCTGCACCCCAGTGCCATGGGGAAGTGTGTCAAGGTGTGAGAGCCCTCTCCTAAACACAGGTTCCTAGATGCCGCAGCTAATGCTGCTTTCAGTCCTTCTTGGCTGTATCTCACTGTCTTGGTAACTCTCTGTCCACTCTGATTGCTTTTCACGTGGCTCAGTGGCCATTTCTGCAGCGCAGTTAAAGCTCCCCCTTTTCCTCTTGATCATAGCTCACAGAAAAATATATGACCTTCCTGTCTCAGATCCTTTAAAGCGGTCCACTTGAAGTAGGATGTGGTTTCTCCCAAGGTAGGGTGGGGAGAAATATCTCTCTGTGGATCCTTGTGGTGTGGTGTAGCCCTAGAAATACTGGGAGGCAGTGTTCAGACAGGCAGACTGCTGTTGACTCTCACGTCAGTTTGTCAGAGGGATAAACTCAGGAAGCTTTTCTCCAACACAAGGACTGAGGGGGGAGCCCTGCTCTCTGTATGTCTCTTAAGGGCCAATGTCATGCAGAAGGGAAGCTGCTGGGCACAGGGTTCTCATCTCTTGGAGAAGTGATTTGTGACTCAAGATCATAGCGGCTCACTCACCTCTTCATCGCTGCCATATGTGAGAATTAGTCTGGTCAGACAAGGTCAAGCCAAGCTGGTTCTTTTCTTGTTAGTAAGCATTAGCTGTTGGAGCATCTTACTGCCACATTTGTAGCTTGGATTTGTTGCTTTTCTCATTGTGCTGACAAAAGTATGTGGCAGAAGCAATGCAAAGAAGGGAAAGCTGATTTTGGCTCCGGAGTTCAGGGGATTTGTGGAGGGAGAGTGATTACAGCCTGAGGCAGCTGGCCACATTGTGTCTGCAGTAAGGAAACAGGAAAACAAATGCCAGTGCTTGGGACTCTTTTTGTTTGTTTGTTTTTGTTGTTGTTATTTTGTGTTGCTTTTTAAATTCATTCCTGGACCTCAGCCCGGGCGATAGGGCCATCCACATTCAGAGTGGGTCTTCCAAGTTCAGGTAATGGCCTTTAGAAAATCCCTCCTGGGCACACCCAGAAATGGGTTTTCATAGTGACTCGAAATTTCATCAAGCTGACAGGGAAGATGAAGCATAAAGTTGCTCAGTGACTGTGGATGTTTAAATTAGCTTTCTGGGATCATTACTTTATCAAGGAAGTCATAATGACATAATTGACCCAAGACTGCAGGGCTGGCTTCAGTGCATTTTAATCCTACCTCTGCCTCATATTTGCTCTTTGACCATTTAACACCTCAGTCTTCCCATCTATCAATCGGGCATTATAAAACCTGTGTGCCCTTGTTTTGGTTTCTATTGTTGCAATGAAATATCATGACTAAAGCACAAGTTGGGGAGGAAAGGGTTGTTTGGCTTACACATTTCTCTATCACTGTTCATCTTCAAAGGAGGTCGGGCAGGAACCTGGAGGCAGGAGTTGATGCAGAGGCCATGGAGGGTGCTGCTTACGAGCTTGCTTCCCCTGGCTTGCTCAAGCTGCTTTCTTTTAGAACCCAGGACCACCAGGCCAGGGAAGACCCCATCCACAATGGGCTGAGCCCTCCTGCGTCAATCACTATGAAAAGGCCTTATAGCTGGGGAGGCATTTTGTCAGCTGAGGTTCCCTCCATTCAGAAGACTCTAGCTTGTGCCAAGTCATCATAAGACTAGCCAGCACAGCATGTAACCCATAGTTAAAGAACTCAATTCGGTCAGAGGTTTTCAAACCTGACTATGAGTTAGAATTTCTTGGTATGACTTACATGGTCTTGGAGGCTTAAAAATCTCTCCCAGTGACCCTGAACTAAAACTGAACCAGGAAGCCAACAAATAAGGCAATTCGTAGGAAGTTGCACTCTTATGTCATCAGCCTTGCTCAGACTCATGAGGCAAGTTTTTAAGAGAGATGACCAGGCTCACTCCAGAGCCTCGGTTTCAGTGGGATGCTCTGTGTGTTCAAGATTTCCCAAGTCTGCTGCTAACCCAGGGACCTCACTTGGAGGAAGGCTGAAAAGACACAATGTAAGAGGAAACATCTTTTTGAGATGCAATCAGAACTCATGTTTTTCAAATGTCAACTTCCTGGGGGTAGACTCTAAAACACAAATAAAGCCTTCTTGACTTACGTCATTGGCCGTCAAAAGGTCACTTAGAAGCCTAGGCTAAAGAATTAATTCCTCATAGACCACTGAAACTATGCTTACCTTTTGCATTCTGGTGTCTAGCTCTTTTTTATTTATTTTTTATTGCTTTATAAATAATGCCATTCAAAATTTCCACTTCCTCCTCTCCTCCCATTTCCCTCCCGCTCCCCCACTTGTCCTCCCCCTTCCCCCTCCAGTCCTAAGAGAGGGCAGGGTATCCTGCCCTGTGGGAAGTCCAAGGCCCTCTCCCCTCCATCCAGGCTTAGGAGGGTATGCATCCAAACAGACTAGAATCCCAAAAAGCCAGTACATGCAGTAGAGACAAATCCCAGTGCCATTATCATTGGCTTCTCAGTCATCCCCAATTGTCAGCCACATTCAGAGGGTCCAGTTTGATCACATGCTGATTTAGTCTCAGTCCAGCTGGCTTTGGTGAGCTCCCATTAGCCCAGGCATACTGTCTCAATGGGTGTACCAACCCCTCACAGTCCTGACTTCCTTGCTCATATTCTCCCTCCTTCTGCTCTTCAATTGGACCTTGGGAGCTCAGTCCAGTGCTTCGATGTGGGTCTCTGTTTCTATCTCCATCTGTCGCTGGACGAAGGTTCTATGGTGATATTCAAGATAGTCATCAGTCTGACTATGGGGCAAGGCCAGTTCAGGCACCCTCTGCTCCACTGTCCATGGTCTTAGCTTGGGACATCCCCGTGGATACCTGGGAACCCCTCTAGAGCCAAGTCTCTTGCCAACCCCAAAATGGCTCCCTTAATTAAGATATCTTCTTCCCTGCTTCCATTATCCATCCTTCCTCCATCTCAACCATCCCACTCCCCCAAGTTCTCCTCAAGCCTCCCCTTCTCCCTTATTTCTCTCTCTCTCTCCCCTTCCCCCCACCCCACCCCCACCCCCATGCTCCCAAATTTTGCCTGGTGATCTTGTCTGCTTCCAATTTCCAGGAGGAGGTATATATGTTTTTCTTTGGGTTCACCATATTACTTAGTTTTTCTAGAATTGTGGTGTCTAGCTCTTTAGTAGAACTTTTGATTTTATGAATTTGCCCAAAGCACTCTCTCTCTCTCTCTCTCTCTCTCTCTCTCTCTCTCTCTCTCTCTCTGTGTGTGTGTGTGTGTGTGTGTGTGTGTGTGTGTGTGTAGGCACACAAGCATGTATAAATTAGTTATGACCACTCTGCTCAAGGATTCCAGCCTTATATTTACTAAAGGAAATATTTTAACAGAACCCCAATGAACACAGATCTATTAGCAAATATAAATATTCAAGTCTTTATTTTAAAAAGGAAACTAAACAAAGTCTATAGTCTCTTTATGATTGTGTTTGAATTTCCTTCCAATGTTCAAAACATTGCTTGGAAAAATAAAACTAGATCTGGGTTCTAGAAAAAGCACACATGGTTTGAACACATGCAAATACAGGTTTTGTTGACAAAGGTCAGTTAGAGGCTGTGACACATTGTCTGCTTCAGCTGTACAATTCTCTGTGGGTGACAAGGGAGGGGATTTTGGTGAGGCAGAAAGAACATGCACCATTTAGGACTGGAGGGCAAAGCTCCAGAATGAAGAGTACAAATGCCCTCACAGAGGATCACAGTTGGATTTCCATCACCAAGTCAGGTGACTCCCAGCAGCCTCTAAATCCAGAGGATCTGATGCTTACTCAGGAGTTCTGCAGGATCCTGTATATATGAGGAACACATAGAGAAGAAAAATAGAGAGAGAGAGAGAGACAGACAGACAGACAGACAGACAGACAGACAGAGACAGACAGAAACAGACAGAGACAGAGAAACACAGAGGCACACGTATACATAGATAAAAACAAAATATTTTAAGAAAAAAATATATAGCATGAATCCAAATAACCACACAATAACAAAATCCCTTTGACTCCACATTCCTCTACCGTCAACTTTAGTTAGGAACAGGTTGATCAATCTTGGTTTTGTTTGTTTGACACAGGTCTCTCTGTAGTCCTGGCCATCTTGGAACTTGCTATGTAGACCAGTGTAACATGAGGGGCCGGCTTGTTGGGGTTTCTGTCCCGCCCAGTACCCCAACAAGCCAGCAAGTCCCAAGGAAAATCACGCACAAGACTCCATAAGATTATAAACTGATTGGCTCATTAGGTCAGGCTACTTATTAGCTCTTATAACTTATGTTACCCCATTATTCTTATCTACGTTAGCCATATGGGCTCATTACCTTTCTCAGTGTGACAGCTTACATGTTGCTTCTTCCGTGGTCTGCACAGGAATGGCAGAGGAACCTCTCTGCTTCCCAGAATTCTCCCAGTCTCTTTGCTCCACCCCTACTTCCTGTCTGGCTTTCCCGCCTATACTGCCTGCCTGGCCAATCAGCGTTTTATTAAAATATGATTGACAGAATACAGATAATTCTCCCGCACCAGACCAGGCTGGCTTTGAACTCACAGGGATTCTTCTGAGAAGAATAGAAATTCAAGCGTGATCCAACCTCAAATGAGAAATATGGAGTTGAGGCCATGATGACATGAACTTTCCCTTGTTTGAGGCTGAGGAGTGAGCACCTCCGATGTGGGCGGTGATGAGCCAGAATCAGAAAGGTTTCCTGTGTCCTCTTGCAAGAGGACAGCACATCAGTTACTCTCCCATTGCTGTGATAAAATGCCCTAATGAAGGCAACTATGAAAGCAAGCATTTATTTTGGTTCACAGTTCAGAGTATGGTCCATCATTGGGTCAGAGAGGGAGCCATGGCAGCAAGAATGTGAGGCAGCTGATCACATTGCATGTTTAGGGTGGGTCTTCCAGCCTCCGATAATGGAATCAATACCTAGAGAGTTGTCTCTGGGTGATTCTATCAAGGTGACCATATTAACCATACTGGAAGGTTATGTACCCTTTCCCCCAGCCCACTCAGAAACCCCCAAACACAGCACATTCCTATCCACTGGCCGGGTAAATGCCGGTGGACAGGAAAATCAATTTTATGGTTTTTGTGCCATACAAATCATTTTCAAACAACCTGTGGCAGGTAATTAGGTTAAATTCTCAGTCTCCCTCCAGTCAATGTGGGCTACATTTGAGCACATTCAGAGGGCTTCTGGAAGGCAGTGGTGTGTTGATTTTCATAACAACTTTATAAACTATTTCTTTTCGTGCCCTTTTCCCTTCCCTTCCAAAACTAAATAGGTCCTTATTTCCTTTTTTTCACTTTCATTACCCACCTTTTCCAAATCTTACCTCAAGCACATAATGTATGATTGAAGAAAAAGGTGTATAGAATATATGACATTTTTATGTTACAAATCTAAAAGCCAGAACCAAGTCAATTTGTGAGTACTTTATATTCAAGATTTATGAAAGTGATATTGGGGAAAAAAGTTTGATTCATGGCTCAGACGAAACAGTAATGCTCCAAGGACATTTAATTTCAACCATCTGCTTGGCACAAGAAAAAAATCATATTCTCATCACAGCTGATGAAAGGTATCAGGAAAATTGGGCTATTTCTTGACTCTTTATTCTCAGTCCGATAAAGAAAGTTTGAAACTTTGGTGGTTGCAAGTTATAAAAATAATAGTATCTAGCATGTTTTAACTGCCAGCTAAGTATCAGACACAGACCACACTGGGCATCCCATAGGCCTTCACGCTGTCATGAACACGCTCCTTCACTTCCTGGATACGTATGTGGATACCTTTTCATCCCAACTTTTTCTGTTTATAACATCATGGTCCTTAATTTCCACATCTGTTGCCGTAAATTGTGAGCCAATGTCTTCTACTCAAGGGCCTTTGAATCTGGGACTTGTGGTTGGTCTTGATTGTGTCAGTTTGAGGGGATTGAAAATGCCAAGGCCTAGTAATGTGTGCTTTTGGAAGCATCACTGAAGTGTTTTCAGAGATGACTAACACATCGGACAGTAACTGAGGAGGGAAAACCTATCTTGAATGTGAGTGGCGCTAGTAGTCTGAAATACTGGATAGTGAAGTGTTGGGAGAAGAGGAAGAAATGATGCAGGTAGGCTCCACACACGAGTGAGCACACTCCTTCCTGCTGCCTTCGCTGGGACTTCCCTAGGGAAGTTTTGACCTTTTAGAATGGGCTTAACAAAAGTGACTCTCCTGGAAGCTTCCAAGCCTTCAGTGTGGGGTTGGTGCTGCTGAGATTTGTGGTTTATCGGACAGACCAGTTTCTGGGTTCTGTATCTCTCTCTCGTGTGCAGAAAGCCATTGTGTCTGTTGTGTGAGCCTCGGGTTATAGGTTTATGCTCCAGTTCAAGTACTTCCTAGGTGTGAGCTCATGAAAGAGTGCCCCACCTCTGTTTACTCACCTGCAAAATGGGCACTGATGGAGACCAGGGAGGGAGGGGATTGGAAGCCCTTAGCAAGCTGCCTGCCTCCATTTGAAGTCTTTGTAATAAAGGCAGTACTATTGTTAGCCTCAACATTCCTCATCAGACCATAGTGCCCCCAGGAAGACAGGACAAGAAAAACACTAAATTTATCTACCAGGTACTCTGATATTTAATACAGTTCTAAAAATGGTTAAGTCGGATGTCTGTGAAAAATAATCCATATTTGAAGTTTATCTAAAAAGATGATCTGTAAGTTGTTTCTGTTATGTGGCTAGAGGAGGCTCATTTTCTGATTGTATCACCTTCTCATTAAAGACAAAATATTAGTCTGAGGCACATGCGTTAAAGTTATCGTTTAATACTTTGATTTATATGACCTAAGTAAATAGGTTTCAGTGTGTTAGACAATATTCCTTTCAGTCACACTATAAAAACCCATTTTAGGTTAAAGTAAGTTCATTTAATTTTCATTGCTTTTTGTAAGTTCATTTATAAGAAAATAAACTAATGACAAAAGGCTATGAATTTGAAAGAGAGAAAGGATGAGGATATAGGAGAGTTCGGAGGGGAAACAAAGGGGAAGTGGAATAATGTAAGTACATTGTAATTTCAAAATTAAAAAAAATGATTAAAGAAATAAACATGGTAATCACAAATGCTTATATTTCATATATTTATTTTTATTTACATAGTTTGTATTTATTCCCTACCTCTTTGCTGACCATGTGTTAGTTCGATAGCAAGATGAAATGTTCTAGGTATTTCCTAATATCCCCTTTTCTCATGGTAAAGAAGGGAACCCAGATGCCAAGCAACCTAGATCTCCTCTTTGTCTCTTAGTTTTTATTATTTATTATGAGCTCAGCAGAGAACAAGAAAGCAGTAAGGACACCTTGATGCACATATGCAGGGCATAAGAAACCTTATTCCCATACTATAGCTGCATCACTTCTAATAATGCTGTGAAGTAATATGATATAATGATGGATAGGTATATAGAGCATAGATTAGATAGATAGATAGATAGATAGATAGATAGATAGATAGATAGATATGTCTGTACACACATATATACATTCATACATTCATACATACATAGAAACAAATACATATAAAGATGCGTAGATACGTAGATGCATAGATAGATGATTAAAATGATAGATAAATATGTGGTAAATGGTAGATAGATAGATAGATAGATACATACATACATACATACACACATAGAATTATAGGTACATGCATAAAAAGATGTGTAAGTACATAGATGCATGGATAGATGATACACAAATGATAGATAAATATGTAATAGATTACAGAGAGATAGATAGATAGATAGATAGATAGATAGATAGATAGATAGATAGAGACAAATAGTAGATGATGAATAAAAAGATAACAGATTAATTCATAGACAGAAAATAGAAGATAGGTAGGTGGATAGATACATAGATGGGTGATTAGATAGATGACAGACACTTAAAGAAATGCTCAACATTCTTAGACACTAAAGAAATGCAAATCAAAACAACTCTGAGATTCCATCTTACACCTGTAAGAATGACCAAGATCAAAAACACTGATGACAACTTATTCTGCGAAGGATGTGTGGTATAGGGAACACTCCTGCATTGCTGGTGAGAATGCAAATTGTTACAGCCCCTTTGGATGTCTGTGTGGCAATTTCTTAGAAAATTAGGAAACAACCTTCCTCAAGGCCCAGCAATACCACTTTTGGGTATATATCCAAAGGATGCTCAATTGTACCACAATCACATGTGCTCAAATATGTACATAGCAGGATTGTTTGTCATAGCCAGAACCTAAAGGTCCCTCGACTGAAGAATGGATAAGGAAAATGTGGTACATTTACACAGTGAAGTATTACAAAACAATAATAATAATAATAATGACATCTTGAAATTTGCAGGTAAATGGATGGATCTAGAAAACATCATTTTGAGTGAGATAACCCAGACCCAGAAAGACAAATATTATATGTACTCACTCATAAGTGATTTTTAAACATAAAGCAAAGAAAACCAGCATACAATTTACAACCCCAGAGAACCTAGACAACAATAAGGACCTTAAGAGAGACATACATGGATCTAATATACATGGGAAGTAGAAAAGGACAAGATCTCCTGAGTAAATTAGGAGCATGGGGACCGTGGGAGAGGATTAAAGGGGAGGAGAGAGGAAGGGAGGGGAGCAGAAAAAAATGTATAGCTCAATAAAATCAATTTTAAAAATGGAAAAAAATTCAGACTCAAGCCCAACCCTCAACTTCTGTTGTTTTTTTCCAAGGCTTTCTGTTCCACAAAGATGAATTCTGAGAGAAGATCAGAGGGTTTCTGACTTCTCAGAAGTATTGGAACAACTCATCAGTAGTGAAGGCTGAGAACGTGTTCTTGAGACGAGAGGAAAATGAAAAAAGTAAGCTAACACTTGCCATCCAATCTACCTCAACTCGCTGAAGCAAAGCAGAGTCTACGTCTCATTATGACTGTCTCCTTTTCCAGCACGCTGGAGTGGATTTCAAAAGAACATCATTCTCTTATTAATTTTCTTATATTTACTGAGTTATGAATTTCTCCAGTACAGACTATCGCAATTATGTAGAGAATGTTGTTTTCAAAAGCTACAAGAAAGGAAAGTACTCAGATGGGAGAGGACTGAAGAGGTGGCTCAGCAGTTAAGAGCAATGGCTGCTCTTCCACAAGACCTAGGTTCAATTCTACCATCTACATGGTGGCTCACAAAAACCTACAACTCCTTTTCCAAGGGATATGACACCCTCTTCTTGCCTCTGGGGGCACCAGGCCTATAATACATAATACATAGGCATGCAGATAAAATACACGTACAAATATAATTTAAGTGTCTTTATCATTAAAGAAAGAGCAAAGAATGATGGGAAAGCTCAGCCAATCATATTTGGCTAGGGTAAGGCCGCCAGGTGCCAAGGAAGAAGGACCTAGGAATCCAAGTGGCCACCCCTTGTTTCTCTCTCTCTCTCTCTCTCTCTCTCTCTCTCTCTCTCTTTCTCGGCTGTGCATGGTGCTTGCGGGACCCCAGTCATGTGAGTTCCTCTGTTTTTCAATTATTAAATTATATTCTTTTGCTTTTGAGCTGGTCCGGTTAATTCTAACTACCAGTCAACCATGCCCATTATTTGGCGCCCAACGTGGGACTTGAACCCACGACCCTGGGATTAAGAGTCCCATGCTCTACCGACTGACAACACTCTGGTTGGACCTCCTCAAAACACTCAGAGACTATTTGCAATTTTTCCAGACCAAATATTGATCTTGGAATTTTACCATAATTTACTTTCACAGGACCCCCTAAGAAGAATGTTGCCCCCATGACAGCTGGAAGCAATTTTAGAGGACTACGTCCCCTCTCCCAGCAGAGTTTGACCTCAGGTTAAGGGACATCATTTAGGGGTTGGTTATAATTGGTATAGGGTTGAGGGATGGGAGAGATATTTTATAGGCTCAAGGGTGTTCTAAAAAAAAAGAATAATTGGTGATGGGATAATAGATTGGTATTTCTGAATTATTGCTTTTAGAAAATTATATTGGTATCAATTCTTGTACAATGATACAAAGTTAAATTATATAGAATATTGTATGCCAGTGTGCTTCTACCTCTGTTTAAAACATTTTTATGTATTGATATATATATTTGCCATGTTGCAGTGTATATTTCTACCTCTGATTAAGATACTTATGTATTGTTTATGTAATGATATACATTGTTTACATTGTCCTCATTTATTGCACAGTTGTTTTTTCTCTTAGTCTTCAAGTTAGATAGGTATCAAGAATTATAAATAAATAGTCATATATGTTTGTCATATTTATATTTAGGCTAATCAGGTTTTTTATATACATAGAAATTATATTTAATATAGATGGTATAATCTTCAACCTCTTCAAAGAGCTGTAGAAAATGGCTTTTAATCTAACCTAGAGTTCTATGGTAGTGAGACACAATCACTCCTGACAACACTGCTCTACTCCTGAGAGAATGTTGAACACCAAAGACACTCCAATTGGAGCTTGTCTTCTTCTTGGTAGAACCGGTATTTGGGCAAAGAAAAGCCCATACCTTGACCACTGACAGAGATACAGAGTATCCGTAAATGGATAAAAACAGGATTGTCTTATCCTGCCAAGACAGGGTAAGATAGTTCTAAAAAGTTTCTTGCCTTTGAAAATGGTATGTCAATTACATTAGGCCTTAGCCAAAGTTGGTTTCCTCAACATTGCAAATGAGACTTTGGGTGATTGCCCAGGTAGTCAGTTGTCTCTTTCATTTGTTGCACATTTTGGAAGTTTCTCGTTGATACTTCCTGGTTGTTCAAGTAATATTACTTCCCTTCTCAGATTTTTGATGGAGTTAAAGATTAGATAATTGTGTTCACCCTCCTCATGATTTAGCTAAACTTAATTTCAATACATTATTTAGACTCCTTGAAATAGAACGCTTAGTAAAACTTTTATTTGTTTCTTGCTTAATATTGTTTGTTGCTTGTAATTTTATATTTGGTATCTGTTCCTATTGTATATAGTTGTATTGGGTTTTGTTCAATCTTGTTTAGACAAAAGGGGGAGATGATGGGGAAGCTCAGCCAATCACATTTGATTAGGGTGTGGCAGCCTGGGGCCAAGGAAGAATGACCTGGGAATCCAGGTGCCTGCCCCTTGTTTCTCTCTCTCTCTCTCTCTCTCTCTCTCTCTCTCTCTCTCTTTCTTTCTCTCTCTCTCTCGGCTACACGTGGTGCTCGCGGGACCCTGGTCATGTGAGTTTCTCTGTTTTCCAATTATTAAATTATATTTTTTTGTTTTTGACCTGGTCTAGTTAATTCTAGCTACCGTCAACCACGCCCATCAAAAGAACATAATCCTGAAATGTTTGTCATTATGTGAACACACTCCATCCCGACTAATTCTTACTATAATCGTATTGATGTTGTTACCCAGACTACAGTGTTAATATTGGCACTCTATTATTATGCATTTAAATAATATTCTTGAATATATATTAAAATAGGTGGGGCATGACGTTCATATGGTCAAAGTAAAATAATTTCAATCATGTGAGAAGCAATGTGGGATTGAACTTTTAAAAGAGAATTCAGATTTTCAACACAAATTCAACTCTAATCCTGGTAAGTTAAAAACAAATTGTTTGAGGTCTTGGGAAAGAAGTTGGAGGCTGCCTCCAAATCATCACTGCCACCAAGGGATGCTTGGTGTTGGCGTGGGACAGACCAGTCTTTCTTGAAAAGAAAGTGTGCTGGGACCAGAGTGTAGCTGAGAGATACATTTGCCTATCTTGTGTGAGGGTTTGGGTTCAATCATTGACATACAAAAATACAAATTCAAAGTCCTGTTTTATTGGTAGTAGTCTTGTCTAAGAGTTTTCAAGAGTTATGAAATTTGTCTGTTTCCCTCCGATGGCATTAAAATTAATGTGTGAACATCTGTAAATCAGTATTCATTCTGAGTTCAGTGGATAACAGTGTTAGTGCCCTGGGTGGTGCCTGTTCATCCTTCAACTCTGTGTGTGTTATTGACTATCCAGGTCTATTAGTTTCTTTCTTGTTGTTACCATAAACACCCTGATTTAAAAGAAAAATCTTGGTGAAGAAAGGGTCTCTTGTTGTTCACAGTTCCGGAAAGATAGAATCCATCCTGATGGGGAATGGAGAGTGGCAGGAGCATGAAGCTGACCTGACAACAAGGAAGCAGAGAGATCATATTTTCATCCATACATAGAAAGTAGAGACAACAGGAAGTTGGGTGAGACTACAAACCCTCAGAGTCCACACTCAGTGACATATTACCTTTAGCTGGTTTCCATGTACTAACGTTTTCTTTTTTTCTTTCTTTTTTTTTTTTCTGAAACATGCATGGGCAGCCGGTATGTGATGGTTCTGTTGAACTTCTCCATATTGGGTTTCATGGTCTAAGTTGATAAGGATGACTGACCAGGTCTCTTCTTCAAAAGGGCACCAGATCTCATTACAGACATCTCTGAACCACCATGTGGTTGCTGGACATTAAAATCAGGACATTTGGAAGAGCAGGCAGTGCTCTTAGCCGCTGAAACACCATTACCTCCTCAAACCACCACCTTCCGAGAACCAAGTGTTCAAACCCCTAAGCCAACTGAGACAGTCTTAAATCACCATTCTAGAGAAACTGATGTTATATCCACACTATTCAAGATTCCTCTGAGCTATGATCTAGAGTGGCTTTGGTGACAGGCCACAGCTGCTTAATTCTCTACCTCTTTATAATAAGATAGCTTCAGATTTAGTCTCAAAATATAAAATAGTACCATCCATGCCTCATCTAGCTCTCTACAGGTATTGCCCTAACACAACCAAGATGCAACAAACAATTTCAAGAATGAACATTGGTATGTTATTATAAATTACAAATCTTAGAATTGTATCAGTTTGTGTTTATTTTAAAGATTTTATTTTTGATTGTGTGTGTGTGTGCGTTGCGGGAAGGGGGGTGCTCAAAGAGATAAGGTGCTCAGATTCAGATGCCCCTGGGAAGGATTGCGAGCCTCCTGATGTGAACTCTGAGAACTGAACTCAGGTCCACTGGAAAGAGCAGCAAGTGCTCCTCACACCTGAGCCATCTCTCCAGCTACCACAAACACTCCAGTATATGACATCATGCACTTGTTTATCCATCTGATTTTATTATTTTCCACAGTAAATACAGATAAAAACATAACTCACTGTCCTGTAAATAACTATTTTTAACTAGCATACAATTCAGAAAAGTAAACTCGAAAGTAAATCTTGTAGGAGTGCCTTCTATTTATAAATTACTCTAGTTTTGCATGCCTGACACATAGTTTATATTGTTTTGATTTTTGGAAGACATTGCCTGGGTAGAATTCTGTGTGCCAAGTTTATTTAGTTTACACTTTGGCATCAGTACTGTTGGATTCTGTTGCAGTGGATTTTTGTTTGCAACATTTCAATAATTAGTCTGCTGTTGCTGTGTCCAGGGAAGCCAATACTAGGACACCAGCCAGTGGCTTCCATGTTTCTTTCTTTCTTATCACTGGTTCAGACTTCATTATGATAAGTCTTATAAGGATTTCATGTTGTTTGAACCTTTGTGCGTTAGTCTTTTTAGATTTGGAATTTATTATTTTTGTTCAATTTGAACATTTTCTGTGTGTTATTCTTTCAAATACCACAGTTTCCATTTCCTCTGAGTCACTCCCTGGAGCAGTTGCAGGATTTACTCATGTGCATCGCTGTCTGTAAACTTTCCTGCCGTTCATGTTGGAAGATGTGTGTTGTTATGTGCTCAAGTTTATTCTCTTTTTTTTCTTTTTCTTTTTCTTTTTCTTTTTCTTTTCTTTCTTTATTTTTTTTTAGTTTTTTTTCTTTTTTTTCAAGAAAGGGTTTCTCTATAGCTTTGGAGCCTGTCCTGGAACTAGCTCCTGTAGACCAGGCTGGACTTGAACTCACAGAGATCCACCTGTCTCTGCCTCTCAAGTGCTGGGATAAAAGGCAAGTACCACCACTGCCCGGCAAGTTTATTCTTTTTAATTCTGTCATATGTGTGTGTCCATTAACTGCAACTATTGTATATTTCACCTCATTTATCAATCTTCATAATCAGAAATTAGAATTGAGATTTTTTAAATAACTTCCATCCCTTTAATTAGATTTGAGATGCATAGGATGATAAATATTTATTTGCCCATTATAACATCCATGTTATTTCCTGCTTTTTTTCTGCACCAGGTTTACAAGGGGCAAAATGATACTGGAGAAAGTAGAGATCACGATTTGTTCAGGAGGGCGCAGTTGCTGGGTAACCCATCACTCCAAGCAGAATTGCACGAGTCATTGGCCTGTTTCCAGGCCTGCGGGTCTTGATGTAAAGCTAGGGTCGCCTTTCTGACTGCAGGCTGAGGCATCTTTAGGTCAGTTCTGTGCGATCTCACACCATTGTGTAACAAACAACCTGAAATAGCAAATGGAAAAGGCAATTATGCGGATCACAGATCTACCCATCATATTTTTCAGAATCCAATTAGCCAATGCAAATCACACAGAGAAAAGCAAATCAAGACTATACCGCCCATCAGAAGGTCCAGTATAGATGCTTGGATAAATCCAAACATCGATTCAGTGAGGGGTTGTCTACTTTTTACTCCAGATAGGAGCAGGAAACCATGAAATGGCTTAATACTTGAAAAGCAACACTAATTCATAGAAATGTGTGTACAAGAGATGTTAAAATTGGGCTGATATTTATGAAATAGGTGAGATACTAAGACGGGTAGAAAGAAAGCGTGAATGAGTACGTTATTAAAAAAAAGTGCTATGAAAACCTTCAAAATGCGCAAAGAGACGTCTCGCCAGATCACAACAGACTGGAATGATTCCTGGCTCCTTTACACATCTTTTCCTACAATGTAAATAAGCAGATTTCTCTGTGACTAAAATATTTTCGTTCCTGAGCTGTGAATGAGATGTTTTCATTTCAAACTTCTTTATTGGAAATGACGGTATGATAAAAACTTAATTAATCAGCACACAGCATCGGGGGCTGGCACATGGCCATTAGCTGTGTTCGTATTCCCTGGGTGGCGGGGGAGGGGACAAGGCTGAACAACCAGATGCAGGTTTTCCTGCCCTCTTTTGTTGCATGTTTGCATAAGTAGCTGCCACCTGTGGGAACAGATACAGTGAACACACCTGGAATCTTTTGTGGTTTGTAATATTGCATACTAGGCTAAGATGGATTAATTTTTGTTTTCTTCTTCTATTTTTGTATATATGTATGTATGTATGTATTGTTGTGTATTTTTGCATGTATGTATGATTTGATGCACATATTTGGCATTCAGAGGTTGATGACACTGCCCTTCTAGTGTGTTCTCTGAGAGAAGGTCTCTTAATCAAACTCAAAGATCCTCAAAATGTCGACACTTCTAGTCAGCTTGCTCTGGGGATCTCCCAGCTGGCTCTGCCTTCTGATGCTGGAGTTTCAATCCGGACACCAGACACACGCACACCTGGCAGGTATGTGGGTTTCTGGGATCTGAATGTGGGTCCTCTCATTTGCTCAGCAAGGGCTTTAGCCACTCCAAGTCATCTCCTCACATCCCCAAAGAGGCTTCTTAGAACCATCTAGTAACAATGGCTTCACTGTCTACTCTTGAGTCTGCACTCAACTTTCTCTGGGTGGGTTTGGGTTAAGCTGGAATCCTAATAGTGGACCCTGAGTCAAAGTTCCATTCGTCTCTCTAGAGCAGCGGTTCTCAACCTTCCTAATGCTGCGACCCTTTAATACAGCTTCCCTGGTTGAGGTGACCTCCCCATCATAAAATTATTTTCATGCTACTTCATAACTATAATCTTGCTGCTGTGATGAATCACAACGTAAATATCTGATATATAGGATATCTGATATGCAACCCCTGTGAAAGGGTCACTCAACTCCCAGAGGGGTCATGACCCACAGGTTGAGAACCACTGCTCTAGAGCCTCTCATAGATCACTCAGTGTCCTTTGCAGGGCTCGCTGTTCCTACAGGGTACACGGCTGGGGACAGCACAAGTAGTCATAGGAACAGGTGGGGCAAAGTGATTGACAGGGCCCTACAACGATGGGAACTCATGCTTTTTTTAAGGGCTGATGTCAATCACCTACAAAAGAGGTCATTTTTACTCCAGTCCTTACTTTTATTACACCCAAATGCCGGCCTCTACCTCAGCCAACCCAGAGGGTTTTCCACAACAGGACATTGAAGAATTGCATTGATCTCTATATTTGTGGACAGAACTGTTATTCAAGTACACACAAAAAAATCCACATGGACACTATTATAGTTAATATTGGCTGAGAGCCCGTTTTATGGCAGCTGGAGGGCTGGAAAGATGATTTAAAGTGTTTACTCCATGGGGAGGACCAGAGTTCAAATCCCCAGACACCTAGGTGAATGCTAAAGGTTATGATGGTTCATCTGTTATCCAGCCTGGAAAGGTGGAGACTGGTGATTCCCAGAACAAGCTAACTAGTGAGGCTGACCATATCAGTGAGCTCTGGGTTTGATTAAGAGACCTTGACAACTTGAATAAGATTGACAAAGATCCCTGACATTAACCTCAGGCCTTAGTGCATACACAAATACACACACACACACACACGCACGGGCACCTGCTAACATGCATACAACACACACACATGCTAGATGCATGCAACATACACACACTAAAACACAGTTTGTGAAGTCTCTCTGTCTAGTCATCTCAAAGACCCTTGGAGGTAGGCCCTGCTTTCATCCTACGCACTCCACAAATACAAGAACTAGGTGGACAGAAACAAGGTTCCCACAGGGAAGCAGCTCACTAAAGCAGTGAATACCCAGGCCACAGTTCAGGGACCTCATAGTCCTGTCTGCCCGCATATCCCAGCACCCCACCAGCAAAGTGTGAAAAACAGTTGCCTTCTGGGAAAAGAAAAGGATCGATCAGGAGCAGAAAAGAAAATCACAAACTGTTTTAACCTATGAAATTGAAAAAAATACAGAGAAAACAAACCAGTGAAACTACAGAGCAAAGACCACAGGGTCATATTTCTGTGCTTCAATATAAGTGAGATGCATGCGGCAAAGAGGCGTCTGCATGCCGTTGCTGGTTGTCACTGGTGAGTAGCCGCACTCCAGCAATGCCGAGCTTCACCCAGACCACGCCCTTCCTACAAAGCTCTCTTTGCATCCCCTTTCCAATCCTTTGGCTTACTATAAAGTAGGAATTAAACAATGCTTCAGGCTGTGTCCACATTTTCTCATGGCCGCTGTGTGACACTTTCACTGGATTGTTTCAGAGAGAAATACAGTTCCCCTGTCCCTGCTTCTCCATCTCTTGGGTGAATGATGAGATCAGAATCCATTATCCACCGCCCTGAGACCCCAAATCTCAGCAGACACAATGATAAGCGTTCCTTCCCCACGGAGTGAAAAGAGACTAGTCAGGGGCTGTGTGTTCTCCATAAGTGTCTCCTTGTTCCTCCCGAGGTCCACTGTCTGACCTCACTGTCTTGTCTCTGATATAGTCAGCTGAGTAAGACCAGTGATTTTGTATATTAGATTCTTTTGGTCTTCAGTAAGTGTTGAATCATAAAAATCCATCATCTTATTGTGACATCTCTGTTACTTACAATTTCAAAAATTAAAAGCAGAGGAAGGGGAAGGGGGAGGAGTGATGGAGAAGGGAGGATGAGAGAGAAGGAGAGAGAGAATGCAAAGACTCCACAGCCGTTTTTATTTAAGAGCAGAAAATAAATAGAATAGAATTGTCTCCGGTTGTGCAGCTCATGTCAGACCCAACACACTGAATGTCACCAGGGGCTCTTTGGGACCAGCTAGAGTATCAGCTCAGCAAATAAGAAGCCTTCCTTCCATCTGAGAAGCATGATTGGATATTAATTTCTGAGTCCACATTTGACCATAAAGATTTATAGAAACAATCTCTGTGTCGGACCTGTGTATATGGAGCAGAGGTTGCTCCTCAGAAGGCCGACCATCTTGGTTTTGGGACAGGGTCTCTCACTGGGCTGGAACTTACAGTTTACATAGGATGGAGGGCAAGTGAGCCCCAGGGGTCCACCTGTCTCCAGGCCTGGCTTTGCAAGGGTCCAGCACGGCACCTGGATTGTTCACACGGGTCTGGAGCTGAAGGACAAGTCCTCAAGGCAGCACCTCACCCCTAAGCCTCCTGACTTGCTGGCCCCAAAGCCCATCTCTTGTCTCTTCAAAAATCTCTAGATGCTGGCCAGTGTGGAGAGATACAAGATCTAAGAAGACCCAGGTACTTCCTTGATCTACAGGTTGTTGTCTTTCCCCCAAATAAACACTTCCGGCTTTTAAAGGCATGGAGACTTTTATACAAAATACCCATTATCATTTGTCAGAAACTATGTCCGCATTTCTCAGTGTGAAAGATTAAAAAATGCTTCTACATTTGTTGATCAAAGCGGACAACAGAGAGAAGCCTTTGTTTTTATCCGGCTTAAGTGGGGTGGGGTCCCTTAGGATCCGCACTGAGATTAGTAGGATATTAGTAACTTCTGCACAGAAACCGCCTTTAATGTTTCATTTCATCTCTTTAAAGACCATTAATTAGGTATCTTTTCCCTCTCTAGACTCCACACTAAAGCCTTAAAATACGTGATCATAATTTAAAACGTTCGTGTGTGCGTGCATGTACGCTCCTGCATATGCCACAACCTGTGGAGGTCTGAGAACATCCCCTTCATTGCTACTTCTCACCACACAACTTGACTGAGAGAGGGTCTTTTCTTTGCAAGACCCAGGAGCTTGGGGCTATTCTCCTGTCTCCGTCTATCATCTCACAACAGGAGCACTGTAATTACAGAGGTTTGCTCGCCTGTCTGGCTTTCCATGGCTGCTGGGGATCTGAACTCAGGTCCTCATGATTGCATGGTAAGTGCTTTACCCACTGAGTCTTCGCCCCTGCCTTACAAGGTCATTTTTAATAACTACAGCAGATTATATAGGGCGCTGAGACTCATAAGTGTTGCCACCCAGTGTCACAAGAACAGGATTTGAACCGTCTGAATCTGAATGTGACCTTCCTGATTTCTCGGGTGTATGTCACCTTTCAGACTTGTGGATAAGTCTGCAACATACCTGAAATTTGTACAACTGGGATATTTTCATTGAAAGTTATAACTAGCCTCTATTTTGAATGAATCGTGTACACACACACACACAGGTTTTTCCTCACAATTAGCTTGTAAATCATTGTGAATGGGGACAACCTTTCTATTCCACTCCAAATACATATTTATCTTTCCCATTTTATTCACTGGCCAAGGGAAACCTCACAGTTCACAGCCAGTGTCCCCAGTTCTGGAAGAGCAGCCAGCCTCATCTGTGGGACCACCTGCCACTGTCTCCCCATTGAGACCTCACCAAGGTTATGGCCATTCTTGGTGCCAACAGCCAGTGCAAGCAGGAGGGGTTTTCAGATGTCAAACTGTCATCCCCTTCTCTGGACATCCTACCTCTCCTCTTCCCTCGACTCTCAGTAAGTTCAGTGACCCTGCCTGATTTTCCTCTTAGAAATAGCAGCTTGAAATTTGTGTGTTCAAATCAAGAGTTCAAGATGAGACTAATCAACAAAGGTAATTTTTTAAAGTTTATCCTTGACCTCAAATTTCAGAAAGCTATGTGGGGCTACACAGCCATTTGCCTAGACAAAGGTTCTTTTGGGGAGGATTTAACTTGCTTTTCTGTGACGTCAGCATCCCCCCCTTACTTGGGGAAATACATTTGAGAAGAGGAGAAATAGTCACAAACATTTCATTTGATCAGTAGTCCCCAGGGCTGGAGTCTAACAGTCCCAGCTCACCTTGAAAAATTCACACTCACTTCTCTGGAATTCTGTGCTGGTCTCATCTATCTGGAGGGCACCAGAGACCTAGAGTCTCCAGCATTTTACTGAATCATGGTCCAAGTTAGGTGGGAACTGGCTGGCTTTTTGATGTGTTATTCACCAAAGGAATTGTAAATATATAAAACCAAGGAGTCAGAAAAATGTCACTTTGTGAGAATGTCCCATAGCGACCAGCACACTAGAAAATAGCCAGATCTGAAGATGTGACCTGTGGATGATAGGAAATGTGAGTGAAAGCTTCTAGAAAAATCTTCACCTTACACTGCATCACCTGCAAGGCCGATTCACTGGTAAGGAGGCACGATTACTCGGTGGGGAAAGGAGCTAGCTGCACAAGGCTGAAAACCTGAGTTCCATCCCCTCATCCCACATCAAGGTGAAAAGAGCAAACCAAGCCTGCAGGGCTGTTCTCTGAACCTCATATGCATGCCATAGCATGTCCACATGTTTACAGGCATGTGGATGCACACGTGCAATACACATGCATACACAATAATAATAGTAATGATGATGATGGTGGTGATTAATGATAAACACAAAACTAAGGAAAAGTAACTTCAGGGATGGAGATTGGAACAGTGCATGTATACAGCCTAATAGGAAACTGCCTTGGGGTCCCTTTGCCCCTCAATAGGGGCACAAATAGTCATTCCCTGCCCACCTCTGTGTTATCTTGGGACTAAGAATAAAACCTTGGGGATGTGTTAACTAAGCAGACCACTAGCTTCCATCAGTCAAAAGTCTGAGTCTCATCAGACAGCATCTGAGGCCTCAATAGAGATCTCCCCTCTTGGCTGTAACTGCCTTTGACACCTCCATCAATGCCCTTGTCTTCTTCTTTTCTTATTTTTTACTTTATTTCATTTTTTTGTTTTTCTTTCTTTTTATTGCTACAGAAACATGAAACTGAAAGCTGCTTGTACGTTGGAACATGGAATTGGGGGTAACCTGCATCCGTGTTCCCCAGTTGTGGTCACTGATATTTGGCTTCAGAATAAACCCTTTCTCGTACTGCTTGCAGTGAAAACTGTTTTGTGTGTGGATAAGAAGAATCGAAAACTTCTACTTTTTGAACCACATACAGAAAATGTCTGGCAGCCTCTGACTGAGCTGAAGGTACACACGTGCTTTGACTCAGAAGCCCATGTGTAGATACATTTAACTGCACACAAGGAGACGCATAAACCATGACTGCTTAAGAAATTACCCATCTCACCTGCCTGGGAAGAGCAATGTCCCTGCCAGGGTCTCAACAGCTGACTGATGCTTGCCTGGCCTTTGAGTTTGCTTGTTTGCCCAGTTTCTTCCCTTCTCCTCCCTAATCGCATGGCTCTCATCTTCGTTTTGCACATTTCCTACTAGTGAGCATTTAAAATGTTTTAAATTAAGACCCTCTCTGTCCTTCTGGCCCTGTGCACTGGGTCCTTATATTCAACAGCCTTCAGAATTCTTATCAGAGTGTTCCAGGCAGCTTGTACATTATATTCTATTAGAGCAAACCCGCCCAAAGTTGTCAGAATTCAGAGACCGCAGGATCTGTGGGACACTTTTGTTAGGAATATATTCATAGATTCGCTTTACTAGTCATCAGACACGTCCCACAAGGCTATGTTTAACATCTCATTTGGTAACATAATTCAACAAAAAATGGTAAAAATAGGTAATATTTATTCATACGGCAGGGTGAATTTTGTGGGGATATTAAATAGACACATGCTGGCTTCTCCACATTTGAACACACACACAAGGTCAAACGGAGAAACGGAAATAACAAAAGGGTGAGACAGGAATGAGAGAACGCCTAACTATGTGAGTTTCTTACATAAAAGTTCTCTTTTCTTATGCAATCCTTCTTATCCCTTCTAAAAATAACGAGAATGTTGTTCTCATAAAATAAAACAACCACTGTCTGTGCTCTCCGTACAAATTTAAAATCTCATCCCTTGATCCAAAAGTTTGAAAAATGTGCATCCCCTTAGCTCCACAGATGTTTGGGAGAGACCCAGGCTGTGATTTCTGCAGAGGCCAAGAGGTGCAGTGGGTTCCTCTGTGATACTGGGGCCCAGAAGAAATGGATGTCTAGGGTAGTCCACCCTTAGCCTGGTCCCATCAGCATCCACTCACCACCTACCTTCAGCTTCTCTCCACACCTCATCATCTGCGTTCACGAGCCTGCTGGACTCTGGTAACTAAGGCCTCATGGGGCATGGTAAAGAATATAAGAAACTGCACCAGGAGGCGCTCCTGGAGGAGGAGCCACTTACAGTTGAAGGCTGTTCATGGAGGGAGAGTGATTTTTCTTTGGTTGTGACCACTACTGGGGTGGCCATTCCCTGACAGGTGATCCCACACCCATGCACATACTGGTAGAATTAACTAC
Source organism: Myodes glareolus (assembly GCF_982192425.1). Classification (NCBI taxonomy): domain Eukaryota; kingdom Metazoa; phylum Chordata; class Mammalia; order Rodentia; family Cricetidae; genus Myodes; species Myodes glareolus. The sequence continues at coordinate 119,463,481 of NC_142027.1, forward strand.
ACTCAATGATAAATCTTTTTAAAGAGAAGGTGAAGTGGGGAGTAAGAGGTAGCAAAGGTGTTAGAGGGTTCTTGGGAGGTTGGAAAGAGGAGCAAATAGGATCAAAATGCTCTGAGCTGGAGAGATGGTTTGGTGGTTAAGAGTGCATACTCCTTTGGCAGGAGACTCTTGTTCTGCTCATAGCACACACATCAGTGGCATACAATATTCTGCAACTCAAACTGCAGGGGATCCCATACCCTCTTGTCTCTGCAAAAACCTGCATTTGCATGGCATAAACACACACAGACACACACACACAGACACACAAATATTTCAAAGAAAGAAAATACATCAGGTTCATAAGGCAAGTTCACAGTTGAGTTGGAACCCAGAAAGTCTCGTTCTTGGATTCACATTGTAAACACAATAAAAGAAAGGCTATAACCACAGTGACAGAGACAGGTGTCAAGCTAGATATGATATGCCGCTGACCTTGGGGGACCACGGTTGTGCTTTTTTGTTGCTGTTATTTTTGTTAGTGAGAGTAGCTTTACAGAAGCTTTTCAGTTCCAGGAGGTCCCATATTAATTGTTTCACTCAGTGTCTGTGCTGCTGGGGTTATATTTAGGAAGTGGTCTCCTACCCAGGATAGCCAATGCAATCCTTTACACTAAAGGAGCTTCTGGAGGCATCACAATTCCTGACTTCAAACTCTACTACAAAACTCAAGTCCAAATGGATCAAAAACCTCAACATAAAGTTAGCCACACTGAACCTCATAGAAGAAAAAGTGGGAAATACACTTGAACACATTGACACAGGAGACCACTTCCTAAATTAACTTTTTTTTTTATTATTTCAGAAAATAAGAATGACAATAACATCGAATTTCAGGGGATATTGCAAGCTTTGGGCACACAATACACAGGTTCTTAGACGGGGGCCTGGAATGTGTCAACTGCCTGGGAAATCACAATGGCCTTTATTTCTCCAAGAGCAATTCCCACAGGCACTCCCCAGAGATCACACAATCAGTCATGCTGGCCTCTGCCTTGAGAAGTGTTTTGCCACCCCTTGAAGTCTTTGAGCTCTAACCACCTTCCCTACAGTTCTGATGCAGGCTGGAGGAGCTAATGATACTCTTGAGTAGGGCTGCAGGCGGAGATGCTTTCTGCGTCACAACATTTCAAAGGAAGACGAAATGTATCCCAGCTGGACCTACACTGTGGCAGGCTTATGGGAAACGTGATAACCGTTGTCTGATCTGTAAGGTGCCAGCTCTTGGGGCTGGAAAGGCTGCTCAGCAGTTAGGAGCACTTGGCTGCTCTCCCAGAGGACCTGAGTTTGGCTCCCAGGACCTGTGTCAGGTGACTCACAACTACCTATAACTCCAGCTCCAGGGTATCTGATACCTCTGGCCTCGAATACACACACACACACACACACACACACACACACACACACACACACACAATTAAAATAATAAAAATAAAATATTTTATAAAATATTTTTTAAAAGATATCAGCTCTCTCTGGATAAGGTGAATCTGTGTCTAGAGTCACCTAACCATATGGGTATCACAGGGACTTAAGGAGCTCTTAAAATGCAGGATGTATGTGCTCAATGGGAGCCAAGACACTAGAGGAGTCAGTTTAGCTCAATGGTCATCGAAAGAACCATGTTCAGAGCAGGGAGATGTTGAGATGCAATGTATCAGGATTTATCAAACTCATCATGATTGTTTGGCAAGCAGGTCAATTACACAGATGTCCAGCCATGATACCCGGAAATCCTTATTCAGATTCTCTGGGGCAGAAAAGTCCAACCTCTCCATCTCCTCAGGCCTTCAGAGTATCTTGAAGCTATTTACTTGGGTTGGCATCCTAGAGAGAAACAGAGTCCCTGTCACCATATCTTTCCTTCCCCCAAGGAAAGTGACACACAGTAGCATCTGGCATTTGTCAGACATTCTGAGATATTCCAGCCCTGGGAAACAGAGACACTTTTAAGAGGTGTGATTAATGACAACTATGAAGATATATCTAATTTGGATTCCCAACCAAATTAGTCTCTGTGATAAATTAACCACATGGAGAACGAGAAGGAGGTGAAGTCAGCAACTCCTCTGGGCAGCTGAGGGCTGATGTAAGGTACACTATCTCAAAAACAAGACACATAAGGCCCAGGAAGTTTCCAGAAATGGACTTTGAGGGAGTCCAGGGCAGGACAAAGGAGTCCTACTTTTGTGCCGTTAGTGCAGGTCATACCAACCTAGTCATCAGCGATTCCAGGTTCCGGTTTATGAAAGTGAACCATCTGGAAAGGAAATTTGTAAATGCTTAGCACATAAACCTGTAAGGAGGAAACAAAGCGTGATACAGTAGTGATTCCAGGTCTGAGAGCATTTGATGGTAGGAGGCGGAGCCCAAAGCAGATGGGACTTTCTCAAACACAAACCTTTGTTCAGCAGAGATGGCATCCTAGTTTGCTTCCTGCTACTCTGATAATAGCCATGACCAAAAACAACTTGGAGGAGAAAAGGTTTGTTAGGATTTCACAGCCCCATCACAATCCATTCCAAAGGGAAGTCAGGGCAGGGACCTGGAGTCAGGAGCTGATGCAGGGACTATGGAGAAGGGCTGCTTACTGGCTTTCTCAGCCTGCTTTCCTATAGCACCTAGGACCAGCTACCCAAATACAGCACCACCACAATGAGCTGGATTCCCCCTTCCTTGTATCAATCATTATAATCAAGAAACAGACCCAGCCACATGTCCATAGACCAATCTCATAAAGGCTCCCACACACACACATATCGAAGACAGAGCATCACTGTGTAGTCCTGGCTGTCCTGAAACACACACCGTAGCCCAGGCTGGCCTTGAACTCACAGATATCCACCTGCCTTTGCCTCCCAAGTGCTGGGTTTAAAGTCATGCACCACTACTGCCCATTTAAAGGCATTTTTCTTAAATTAAGGGTCCCTCCTGTCAGACAACTCAAGTTGACAAACAAACAAACAAACAAAACAAGAAAACTAACCAGCATAGTTTATGGCTTCCTCTTGTTTAAGGACTGATCTTATTTTATCTACCTATGAAAGATGAATGAAGTTCTAAGATACACTTGTAATCCCAGCACTTAGAGGTAGGAAGCTGAGGCAGAAAGGGTGCAAGTACAAGACCAATGTTGAGCTACATAGCAAGACCCTCTTTCCACAAAATACTGTAAAGTGTCATTATATGGAACCTTATCAGGAACGTCAATGAAATAAGACACATGTATTTACTAAAACGAGCTACACAAATGCAATGTTACTAATAGAAGCAAGTCAATATTTCATAGAAATTATTCCATTTATGCAGTTTGGAGCCATACAAATTAGTTTTAAGTGAAAATACACTGGTTGTGCTATGTTCAAACATCCTGTTGCTGTTCTTTAAATATAATTTCTAAAATGAGTAAGTGCAGTAACCACCTATACAATTTCTAAGAACAAATAAAAAACAATGTAAATTGGAAAAAAAAAGAAACACACAGGAATGAGAGGCACTGGGTATGACTGTGATTTGTCTAATGGAGCAGTGATGGGTGTGACCACTGAGAGCCATGGAGGCACAGGTAATATTTTATTTCTTAAGCATTGTAGTGGGCACATATATTGGTCTTCACTCTTTTCTTGCATGTCAGCTTTTGCATCATAAAAGCAGCAGGCTTATGTACTCACTCATAAGTAGCTTTTAGACTTAAAGCAAAAAAAAATAATAAAAAAATAAAAAAACAGCCTAAAATTCACAATCCCAGAGAACCTAGACAACGGTGAGGACCCCAAGAGAGACATACATGGATCTAATCTACATGGGAGGTAGGAAAAGACAAACTGTCCTAAGTAAATTGGGAGCATGTGGACCATGGGAGAGGGTAGAAGGGGAGGGGAGAGGAAAGGAAGGGAGCAGATTATAATGTATAGCTCAATAAAATCAATTAAAAAAGAAGCAGGTTTAGGCTCACAATCAGATAGCTACAGTCCATAACTGTCCTGCAGACATTCTATGCCACGAATTCCAGATGCCCCATCCCCAGCTTTCTGTCCAAACCTCACCAGCACATGAGACTTGCAGAAAAAAAATGCTGGGATTTCTGCCCTGGACCCTTTGTTCCCATCAGTTCCACATTCCCAGTCTTAAATATGTTTTTCTGGTCACAATCCTAACCAAAATGTCAAAGAAAGCCATGCTAAAGTGATGGTGAATATAAGCATATTCTATTCAGACTAGTTCCTGAGGTCAGGACCATAGTCAGCATTCAAGGGCTTCTGTTTCTTTTTTTGCGAGGCATTTTCACCTTTGAAATAGGTTATTTTAGGCTTTTAACTAAAACGACTGTATCTCCCATAGTGGAGTTCTAAGATTGAATCTTGCTCATTCCTGCAACTTAATCTCTTGAGAGTCTCCCCTTTGTATTGTCAAAATGAAGCCATCTTTCAGTTCTCAGTCTTTGGAAGGGAAAGCCTGTATCTGTGGAAAAATGAAAATGAACTGTATTTTCTGGTGTCTTTGAAATAAAAATGTACCGATAATTTTGCAGAGGACCTGAGGTCAGTTCCCAGCACCCACATGGTGGCTCACAACCATCCGCAACTCCAGTTTCTTGGGATTCGATGCCCTCGTCTGGCATCTTCAGGTACTACAAGCCATGGCTAGCATACGTGCATGTAGCCTAACACTCATGCTTGTAAAATGAAAATTAATAAATCTTTTTTAAATCAGTCCTTTCTGAGCTTAGTGGTTTGTGCCAATAATCCCAGGACTTGAGATGTTGAAGCAGGAGGATTGCTATGGAATCTGAGGCCAACCAGGGCTTTCTGGTCTGTATATTGAATTCTAGAAAAACAGTGAGACATTATCCATCTCTCCCCTTGACAAAAAAAAAAAAGCAGTTTTTAAAAGTGATTGAAATCCCATAATTCCATATAATTAAATGTTACTTGAAATCACCTATAGTGTTAGAACAGCAGTGGACGGGTCAATTAATAACAGTGTATGTGTGTGTGTCTGTGTGTGTGTGTGTGAGAGAGAGAGAGAGAGAGACAGAGAGAGAGACAGAGAAAGAGAGAAAGAGAGAGAGACAGAGAGAGAGAGACAGAGAAAGAGAGACAGAGAGAGAGAGAAAGAGAGAGAGAGCAGTTCACAGGAGAATGAACATGTGGTGAACCTCAGAGGATTTCTCTATCCAGAGAGAGGACAGCTGCGTGATTTTTCCACAGTGAAACCATGATGAATTCCTGTCTTGATGTGAATTGAAAACTGAACTGTAGGTCAGTTCAAAAGGATTTTCTCTCACAATGGAGGTTTTCAGTTTCCACGTTATCTTAATGGCTGGTTCTATATCATCTGAGTGTGGTGGCGTGTTATTTTGTGTGATAACAGCCTATGGCCAGCATGTAATATTGGGGAAACCTCGCGGCTTTGTATTTAAAGGCTGGCTTGAGTCCTGAGGCTCCCTTATGGAAAATGGGATCTCTGCGTGTCCCCTATGACAACTCTCAGATAGATAAGGTCCTGGCAAGGCACATCTCTATATGCTGACGATGGTCCCTTGGTACTCAATCACCAAAGCGGACAGAAAGCATAATTACGAATGGGACCCCTGGAAACTGCCTAGGTCATCAAGCCGTTGACAAACGAGCAACATAAAATCTGAACTGTGTTGAGCTTCGTTTAGTTTGAAATGTCATATCAACAGTGAAAGACTCTGCGTGACCCATAATTAACCCTGAGAAAAGTTGCCAAGCTACAAATGGGTTTAAAGTGTTATCTGCCTAAATAATCGTAGGCAGTGCGCTGAAACACGGTTTTACTACTTGTCTGTCACTGGCTGCTTTCTGCGGGCAGCCATGGCCCAAGCCCGGTTCTTAACTCTTGCATTTAATTTTAATTTTCTTTTTAAAGACAGGGTATCATGAAGCCCGGAATGGCCTCGAACTCTCTGTAAAGGGATGACCTTGAATTTCCGATCCCCCAATGGGCAACGGTTTATGCCAGACTTGCACGGAGCCCCAGGCTTTGTGCTATGCAGTTGTTCTGACACCTGATCTTCAGTCCCCTCTGTGGGTAAAGTGGGACAGACTTCTGAACCTTCGCCTACCTTGGGTCTTGTTTACCTTTGGCTGCGAATCCAGCATCCACAAAAACCTGAGGGCAGAAAGGTTGGTAAGGGGTGAAGGCGGCAGTGCCTCCCACAGACATTTGTTTCCAGGTCTCCAGAAAATGTTTCAAGAGGTGAACAGCTGAGGGCTGAAATGATGGCTCCACAAGCCAAGAACACTTGCTGCTCTGGCAGATGACCAGTTCCATTCCCAGCACCCACATGGTGGCTCATGGTAATCTGTAACGCCCAGCGCATCTGTGGCACACATAAAATCATGAAAGCAGACACACCCACACACCCATAAATAAAATAGTCTTTTTCAAAAAGATAAATATTTGCTGTGAAGCAGAACAGGAATCTGGGAGCAACCCAAGCTATCCACTGATAGCCACAGAGCATCAGGACAGGGAGGAGCAACCTCAGGACTGCTGGCTTGCTCACAGGTTTCAGAGCCCAGAGAGGTTTTCCCTACACAGTCCTGCTCTTGGGACGGTCTTGATAGGGGGAGCTATGTGTAGTTGAAAAGCTTCTCTGGAAACCCCTGTATGGAGTTCACACCTGCGTCTCATTGGGCAGGCTCATCGGGTGCCCACACAGCCTGCTGTGACATGTGTTTGCTTTTTGTTAAGCTTGCTGTGTTGGCACAGGAACACAACCAGGGCTGTGTCCTCAGTAATAACATACAGGGACAATCACATGGTGTTATGTTGGTCAGATTGCTGCCCACTTAATTCCACAACTGGAATTTACCAGAAGAATAGAAGCACAGACTGCATACATGAAAACTTAGACACAAAGAGTTGTAGCAATTTTAATCATAATACCCAAACCTAGAAACAATCTAAATGCTTATGATAGGATAAATAAATAACCTTCAATAACTACTCAACAGGAAAATGCTAGTCAACTGTGAAAAGGGGAGTGAATTTCCAGTTCACACCATGATTTTGGTCTGGTGGTCAATATTGATTGGCAGCTTCATAGGATGCAGAATGGCGTAGGAGACAAACCCCCAGCTGTCTGTAAAGGGTTTCCTAGATGAGGCTGGCTGAGACAGGAAAGCCCACCCTGATGTTGTGTGTCACCATCTAATAGGCTGGAGTCCTGAACCAAATCAAAGGGAGAAAGCGAGCCGGGCACCAGCATCCATCACCCTCTGCCTTCTGACTGTGACTGTCATGTGCCCCGCTGCCTCATGCTCCTGCTGCATTGGCCTCCATGGCGTGATGGGAGCCCAAATCAGATCCTCCAGGCTGGAGAGATGGCTCAAAGGTTGAGCCCCCTTACTGTCCTTTCTGAGAACCAGAGCTTGGTTCCCAACCCCCACATGGGTGCCTCGCAAATGCCTGTCACACCAGCTCCAGAGGTTCTGGTGTCTCTGTCCAATGCCCTCTTCTGACCTCTGCAGTCACCAGACCTCCACAGGCACCTGCAAACATGTGTACACGGCCACATACATGAACACATGCACGCAGTTTAAAATAATAAATCTTTTAAAATAAAAAGAAACCCTCATTATTCCTTAATTTGCCTTTGCCATGAGATGTTATCACAGCAGTGGGAAAAGAGAGTAGGTGTATGGGTAAGCCTGAAATTGTTTCCAACAGATATTTGCTTATTTTCAGTTCATGCAGTCTAAAAGTCAGGACACAAAGTGTCAAGTTTCATGGCGGATTGCCCATGTACCTTCCTCACTATATCTGACTTATTTACCCCCTCCATCATCACCCCTCCCTCCTCATGTCGGTCTCCTTCCTCCTCAACACCAAATAGTCCCTCCTTCTGTGCCTTGTCACCTGAATCCCCCAGCTCCTCACCTCCGCACACACTTTCCTTTCATACTCCTGCCTCCCCCAGTCTCTGTCTCTGTCTTTGTCTCTGCCCCTCCCCACACACACACCTCCAGATTCTGCATAAGAGAAAACAGCTCGTTTCCCACTTGACAGCACTTGCACAGTAAAAGAAGTTAGACAGCTCTAGTATGATCCTAGCAAGAAAGAAAGAAATCTAATTCCGATGGCCAGAAACCAAAGCAAATGTTTCTGTGGGAGGTGAGGCTGTGTCACGTGTGGGAGAACACTGATGGGGGATGGGATGCTCTGTGCTTTGCTGTGACGGCAGCTTTGCTGGAGGAAGGACTACATATCCACATGCATTTAATCTCTACAGAGTTGATTTTTAAGCATACCTATGATTTGACAAACACAAAATAGACTCATCTTCTCCAAATAGAACTCTGTACCCCACCCCCGCTCTTCCCAGAGAGCAGTTGGAGCCTTCAACCAATCATCCTTCCTTCACTCCTGGTCTCTCAATGTAGCTAAAACCTTTAAAAGGGGACCTAGAGGCTGCAGAGATGGCTCAGTTGTTAAGAGCACCGGCTACTTTTACAGAGAACCCAAGTTCAGTGCCTGGCACCCACATGACAGTTCACAATCATCTGTAACTCTAGTTCCAGGGGATCATCTGGTGCCCTCTTCTGGCCTATCCGGGTACCAGGAATACATGAGGTGCACAAACATATACACTTATACACATAAAACACTCATACACACAAAATTAATTCATTAATTACACTTAAAAATCAAAATAAGTTCTGTTCCTAAATCACCTCATGGTCTAAGATTCCATAACTCCAGCCATTACATCCACCCTCTAGCTACTAAGAAATAATGAAGACTGCACAGCCCCCCCCCCCACACACATATTAAGAACACACCAAGAAAATTTGAGCACCCAGGAGCCACACCCTACAGAAGAAAAAGGAGGAGAAGGAAGAAGAAGAAGGAGGAGGAAGAGGAGGAGAAGGAGGAGGAGAAGGTGGGAGAAGAGGAGGAGGAGAAGCTAGGACGTTCAGTCATATTCTGAGACTAGAAATCAAAGTGTCTGTGCCTGAGGCAGGCCAGAGATAAATGGGGGGGGCAGTGTTGGCAGTGCCAGCTCCAGTGTTACTGGCCTGTCAGTGTATGCCCCAGCCCATCTCCCTCTTCCTTCTCTCCAATGCCAGGGATTTTCCAGTTGTCCCGCCCCCACCCCTTACAACTTGTCTCTCCACCTGGGTGGATCTCTTTGCTCCAACTTCAGCCTTGTGTGCCCAGCCCTTTCAGTATACTATCCGTTTGTATCGCTTTATTCTTCATGAGCTCAGAGAAATCTTTCTTCAAAAGAGGGAAGGAAGGAAAGAAGGATATATATACATACATACATATATAGAGAGAGAGGGGGGGAGTCCAACTGCAAACCTAAAGCCCTATCTAACGGGGTGTTGTGAAAATCTTCCACCTAAAGGAGGATTCTCGGGTGTGCCTAATGACTTTACTGAGTCAAAGCAACTTTTCAGCATCACTAGACTTCTCAGGGTATTTAAAACTTTTCTTCAGGAATCGACACAGAATGATTTGGAAGGCAGAGAATGTGGTTCTTTGTCCTGAACCTGAAGGGAGCGTGTGTGGGGCAGGAAAGAGTTCCCCAGGCCACCTGTGGGGAACTCCAACCCCTGCTTGTTAGAGTCGCCAAGAACTTCATAAAGACTAGAATGACAGACAGCCGGTCTAGCTTAGAAAGTGCCAGTGTCCCCAGTCAGACCCTTAATTTCCCTTAACACTCGGGTATGGAGGTGGGATGGAGTGACAGGCTTCCAGGAATAGGACTTTGTGGGAAGTTCAGCTCCTTCTTAGTCCGACCAGGAGGACAGAGATGGGTGGGACCGGGCCCCAGGTGCTGAGAACAGGAGCCTGGGATTTGACCCTTCCCCTTCCCAGAGTTACAGTGCGACTGACTTTAGGTCAGGAAGCCAAATGAATAAAATAGAAAAAAGAGGCTTTTCCTTAGCCACAGCTCATGATGCTGAAGCAGCCACGTTGCGCAGGGACTCACCATTGAGTGAAACATCCCAGTAAGGAGAAAGGATGCGATCAGCTTCCCCACCTCCGCTGTTACTCCCTTCCCTGTCGATCTCCAGTCTGCACCTAGGACACACCTATAGAGCCCGACACATTTCCAAAACTGAGGCAACCATCTTGTTATTTTCTTTTTGCAGAAAGAAAGACGATTCCTAAGATCCTGAGCCGACCCTGTCCCCGCACTCACCCTGCCTGCACCTCACACTGCAGTTCCCTAGGCAGCCTTGGCTCCAGGATGCACCCAGACAACTTTCCCAGCCTCTTCTGAGCTCTCGCTCTCAGGTTCCGTCCATTCCAGCCCTCTCACCCTGTATCCTCCCCGAGGTTCGCTGCTCCTTGCGATTTCAGCAACCGGTTCTGGAGACACAGTTCCCAAACCCCCCACCCCCTGCCGCCCGCCACACACACACACACACACACACACACGCACGCACGCACGCACGCACGCACACACACACACACACACACACACACACACACACACACGACTTGTTGTGCATAAAGTACAACAGGACTGAGTATCTTTCCAGGTGAAGGAGGAGGTTCCCACAGCCAGGAGGATGTCCCCGCCTCCCAATCAAAAACCGCAATGACAGGCAGGCTAGAGACTCTCTTACATCATCTACACTCTCAGCAGCCAGGATCCCTAGGGGTCTGAGCTCCAGCACTAGGGAACTATCTTTAGGCCACACACTGCTAGGGACAGGGGAAGAAAAGAGCCAAGCAGCTTCATATGGAGAGATCTAACTTCGATTCAAAATGGGGAAAATGGGGCTGGGAAAAATAAACACTGGTGCATATTCCGTATTAAATGTCATCATCGATGCCCTTGGGAAAACTAGACCATAAAACCAGGAGGGTTTGTTTATTTTTGTTATGGTGTTATCCTTATTTATCAATCCACGAGCATTCTGTCCTGTCTTATTTCTTGGTATGTATGCACAGCATAGTCAGGAAAGTTAAACACCACACTAACAGGTTGGTCCCCTTTCTGTGCAGAATCAGACAGGAAAAATCTGTGTCCTCCCCGCCCACCACCAATCCCTGCCTTTCCCAGAACTGCCCTCTGATGTCCTTATGTCACCCACTGATATTGCTAAGCTCTGTCCCTGGAGTTGGCTGTCCCTTCTCGTGGGTGGGATTCTGGCCCCTACCTTCTATTCCCTGTGTGAATTCACAATTCCCTGTGTGAAACTGTTACTGTTGGAATCTAGAACCCTGCAGGGAAGGGAACCCTCAGACTCACCTGAATTCCTTCCCTCAGCATACATCAAAACAGTGCCTCTCACAAGGTGTCTCCCATAGGACTGGACAGTGGTGTGCTTTTGATTCTGGAAAGGAACCCCAAGGCAAGTATTCCAGTTAGTCACTTCCTTTGGCTCCTGTGGACTTGGTTTGAGGGATCAGATCACAGTAAAGATCCATTCAGACTGGTTTTGTTCTCTTAAATAATTGTGTAGCAGTTTTCTCCAAAATGTAAACATTCCACCCTACAGGGAAGTTTCTTCCATCTAGGAGATAAACAGCTCAAAGCCTTCAGGAAGTTCCTGAAACCAGATTCACTAACCTCTTCCGTCCCCACGTATATGTAAGGTGTAAAGATTGATGAGAGACGGTCTTAGGCAACAGACATCAGCTGAGCTACCTGGAAGAGCCTCAGCAACTGAATCTTCAGGAAGGGATACTTGTCAGCTTGTCACGCTGCCCTCAGGCTGTGCACTGTGCTCCAGGTTCCTGGTTTTTGTGAACTGTCGCCCATGCTGGGGTGGACTATGGTGATGTAGCTGTCTTTGCATCATTTCTGCTCCTGTAAGTAACCCCTCACCAATATTATTATAAATAACCTCGATAAACTCAGGAGCTCACTTAGGTAGATTTGGGTAGTATCCATGCTTCTGTCTGTCACTGTTCCCTATCTGAGGTGAGTAAGTATTTGTTCATGTGATCATGGGAAGTGTCACACAGCAACAATAAGAATAGTCTCTTCCTTTGGAAGTCCCTAAGCAGTTGCTGTATTAATTACTTGACCTTAACTCCTGATCAGACTGGCAATAAAACATGCCTTGACCAGTGTCCCTAGGAATGAAAGAGGAAAGAAAGCTGGCTATGGGTCGAGACAGCCCACAAATGCATCCCAAGGTAGAAGGGACAATGAGCCAGGAATAAAGGTAACCTGAAGGACCTTGGGGAGGTCAGGAAGCTGCCAGAAAGGCCAGCCCTACTGACCTCTGGGACTTGGCTCAGTGAGGCACCAATTGGGAAGGTAATCACAATAAATTATCCTTGTTTTCAGTCACCTAGCTTGTAGTAACTTGAAAGGGCAGCAAGAGGGAACCAATATTCATGTGAATAGCCATATCACCCCAGTTCTCTCAGGCTCTGGCCATCAAGATGGCAAACGGGGGTCTCATTGCTAGGCCCACTGTCCCTGTCTACACCTTTGCTACTCTGTGGTCGTTGTTTTTGAAGGATGGTGCGCCTCAGTTAAGAGTGGCTGCTCATGAGTCTCTTCCCACTTCATGTTCGTGTTAGCTGACCTTATGCAGGCAGCCACAACTGCCATGTCCCAAAGACACTGTTTTGCTCTGGTCACTCCAACCTTTGGCTTGGACAGACTTTGCATCCTCTTCTTCCCTGAGCCGTGTTTCTGTGGGGTGTCTGTGTGTGTGTGTGTGTGTGTGTGTGTGTGTGTGTGTGTGTGTGTGACTTTCCGCCTCCTTTTTCTGTGCTGTTCCCTTAGCTGTGGTGTGTGTGTGTGAGTGCACGTGCGTATGTGTGTATGTATGTGTGTGTGACGTGTGTTTGTATGGTGTGGGGAGGATGTGGTATATTTGTTTAATGTGTGTGTGTGTGTGTGTGTGTGTGTGTGTGTGTCTGTGTCTATTGCATGTATAATACAGATACCCTATTCAGGGCGAAGCATTCCACACACACTTATTCTCTGTACTTTGGCCATTTGTTGCTGTGTTAACCATTGTCCATTGCACAAAGAAACTTCTCTGATATGCTCTGTGTAAGCAGGCACAGCAAGAAACCACAGAACAAGACCACTCCATGGAGAGAAAAGTAGTTTATCGAAGATAAACTGCTGGGATGCCTCGGAGAATAGAGAACAGCTGCTGGGCACAAAAGCCTGCTGGGTTTTACGTGGGTAAATGACAGGGGGCAGCTAGAGGGCTGGAACAGTCAAGTGGTTAGCATGGTGACTTTCAGGCGGGGGGTGACATTTGTGGTTAGAAACAGATAGCCACCTGTGAAGGTCTTCTGAGAAGTGTTGAGGTTTAGGTTTTTGGTTTTTAGTTAAGACCAGCCCAGGTGGAATGTAAACCATCGTCTTCAAACACTATCATTGTGTTTTGTGATGTAAGTCAGACAGTTGTACTACAAGGTACTGCAAGTAGAGCTACAATTTTTTTTTTAAGATGAGCTTTCTCTGTGTAACAGTCCTGACTGTCCTGAAAAAACTAGCTCTTATAAGCCAGGCTGGACTTGAACTCACAGAGATCCAACTGCCTCTGCCTCCCAAGTGATGGGATTAAAGACGTGTCACTGTGGCCCGGCTAGAGATACAAATTTAAAGTAATTTGATACAAAGCACATTTGGCAAAATAATAGTAATAGATTTAGACTTGATGCCTGTGAGCACCTCAGCATTGGATTCTTGACCAGATATATGGTACCTGGTGTGTTTTTCTTCCTGTGTAGAAAGCCTTAAGTCCCGTTAGAGAACTATAGACAGTTGATGTATTCTGTGGGAGGGAGGGTCAGTTTTCATTGTGGTTCCTGCTAGCTCAATTATGCTGTAGCTGCATGGCCACATACTCAGAAGTATAGGGAGGGCACGAACTGGAGATTGTAGGATGTTAAATTTAAGTGTGTGTGTGTGTGTGTGTGTGTGTGTGTGTGTGTGTGTGTGTGTGTGAAGAGATGGCTCAGGGGTTAAAACCACAGGCTACTCTTGCAGAGAACCTCATTTCAATTCCAAGCATCCACATGACAGTTCACAGCCATCTGTAACTCCAGTTTCAGGGAGTTACACGGACACTACCACCTCTTCTGGCTTCTGAGAGCACAAGGCACACACATGGTGCACAGATACACATGCAGGCAAACCATACACACACAGAGAAAATAAAATTAATCCAGAAAAATAGTGACTCTTAAATGTAATAAGATAAAAGGAGAGGATGTGAGTTGAGGGGGTAGAGGAGTGGGGAGTATCTGAGTGGAGTTATGAGGAAGAGTTGGGGATAAATATCAAAATACATTGTATGGAATTCTCAAAGAATTACTTTAAAATTGAGAGTTTAAAAATAGTCACTTAAAGAGCACTATACAAGGAAATTTTCATCAAACTGTGTGGCCTGGCCCTTACCATGAGATAGTGGTGTTTTCCTTACACCACCTGAGATACCTGCTCCATGTAGTTACCTCATGGTGGACAAACGCATCTCCTTAAACCCTGTCTCTGTGCTAAGCGCTAGAATTTACCACAAAGAAAATAAATAATAGTTCAGGTCCCCCGTAAAGGCTGTGTCCTATGCTAAAACTACAAGCAAATCAAAGTGGTAGCATGAAGCCCAGCAGCCATGAGCACTTTGGGGGTCATTGGGAGGAAATACTCAGCTGCTCCTGGCCCCTTTGCCACCGACTTGCTTGAATTAAGAACTGTGATGTCCCGAAGTGAATTTTCTTCAGCATTGCTTTAATAAGTGGGGTTAAAGCAGTGACTGAAGGAGCCTGGGAGGTGGCCCTTTGCTCTTCGTGGCACAGGGAACGGCTGGGAATGTTCAATTCTCTGCAGCCTGGGCCAGCTGGGTCTGGAGGAAGGGTGACTAGTGGTGACATTGGGGTTCTGTGTACTCGGTTCCCTTGTGCAATGGATTGAGGGGATCGATTATTAGATGGTGGAAGTGCCATCATGTTGCTTCGGTTGGACCAGCAGAGTAGGTATGACTCTGATCAACTAAGACTAAGATCAACATGGCAGGAGTTAAAGTTCCACTGTGGTGAAGAAATCCAATGGTGAAGATGGCAGAGCAGAGAAGACTTGGGGAAAGTTCTAGCAAAGCCTCTGGAGCAGTTAGGCTGCATTGCTGCAGGGGTAGGAATGGCGGGGGAGGCAGGAGATGTCTCTCCTCTGTGGGCACCATTTTTGAAGGTCTGCAGCCAGTGTTAAGAAGACAACAGGCTGAAGAAATGACTGTCCACCCCACTGAGAATAAGATCAAGCTGGAACCCACTGCCATTTGTCTGTCTGTTGCTACTGTAGCCCGGTGGACGTCAGAGATGAGGCGGCTTGACCTTTAGTCTGTCTTATTAAGCATTTGCGGCATCCTCTTAGCCTGAACATCACAGGAAAAGGAATTCTGGGAAATAAAATCTCATCTTCTCCAAACTGTCATCTTCATAAATGAATGTTTAGAGATGTGAGATACAAAGATCATCTAAAAGTATACCTGGCTTTCAAAGCTAACATAAATAATGATTTACTATCATAAATGAAGAGATGGGGTAACGATAAACAACACAGGCTGCTCTTCCAGAGGGCCAGGGTTCGATTTTCAGCAGCCACACGATGCCTCACAACAATCTTTTACTCCAGTTCCAGGGGATCTGACTCCCTCTCCTGGCCTCTGTGGGTGTCAGGCATTCACATGGTGCACAGACGTACATCCAGGTAAAACACACACACTAATTTTAAAGTAGCAAAAATCTACGATGGATAATTTTGTAGTGGTGGAATCATGGTTCTGTGTGTAACTGTTTCTGCTGGGTTCTCAAATGCTCTCGAAGAGTGACATGAAATTCAGTTTCACCTAGTCAGTCCCAGGAAGATAGAATCAACAAGAGAGCAAAGCAAAAATCCAGCCAGGCTATAAAAATCATCGCAGTGGCTGAGGGATGGACACTCTAGTGCAAGCCATTTTAACCAGCTTTACTAGTTCATGCTCTCTTTAGAAGTGGTAGCCAGCGCCAGGTGGTGGTGGAGCATGCCTTCAATCCCAGTACTTGAGAGGCAGAGACAGCTGGATTTCTGGTCTAAAGAGTGAGTTCCAAGACAGCCAGAGCTGCACAGAAAAACCCTGTCTCAAAAAACAAAAATAAAACAAACAGAAACAACAACAAAACCCCCAAAATTAAAAATGTAAATAAAAGAAGGAGAAGAAGAGGAGGAGGCGGTAGTCAAATGATGGGTTAGAACCGTGGTGCATTTGTTGGGATAGAGTGTAACGGATATGTGGGTGGGAGGGAGCAGAGAGAAGAGAGACAGGGTGATGGGAACCAGCACCTAAGAGAGACCATGAGCCAAGAGCCTTTGGCAGAAATAGTCTCAGTTAAATGGTGGAGAAACCTTGCTTTACAGCATAAATGATACTGGGTGTCCCTAAACCCTCACATATGACATGAGTGATACCAGGTGTCCCTAGACACTCACATATGAGGATTTGCATCTACCTCTGGGAGGCCGCTGACACTCTATGAATATGAGTCTGGGTGAAAATCATTTTAAAATAAATTTGATTGGGTCTCTGGGTGCCACGTGGTCAGCCTCAGAGAACTGAAAAAAATAGAGTTCGTCTTTCCAATGTTGTGAGGGAGAGGTGACAGCTGCCTGATGGATGCCCTGTGCCAGCCAGCAATGAGCAGCGAGTCGGGCTGTACTTTAAAATGCCGTCAGGAGTTCTCACAAGAGGCCGCGTGTGAGATTTCCTGAGCTAGATTGTACAATGCGTCATCCGAAAGGTCAGCAAACGTTTAGACTGTCTGACAGAAAAAGAAACTGGGAAAATGACTAAAGACAGCAGAGGAGAGTGGGTGAAAGCCAAACAAAGATGTAAATAAAAGCACTTGGGGGCTGTGGTGAAAGTGCTCGCTGTATACGAATAAGGACCTGAGCTGCAGTCCCTAAACCCTGAGTAAGCTAGGAGTGTTGGCACCCATCTGTAATGTCAATGCTCCTACTGCGAGAAGGAAGGAAGAGACGGGAGAATCCCCAAATGCGGCTAAGAAGAGACCATGTCTCAGACATGGTGAGGACCAGTGCCCACCACTGTACTGTTAGTTCCACACATGTGTTATGGCATGTTTGCCTGTCGTCCCTCCACCCGCCCTATAACATACCTGCTCATATAAACACTCAGTGTGAAGAAACTGATTTTGTATTTTTATTAAGATGGATGTTTTAAAATGATTTGTTTAAATAATGAATTCTGAGTTAATATAACGTATTTATTGAGAGGTGGCAAGAGATCTCAGTGGGCGGAAGAGCTTGCTGGGCAAGCCTGAAGCCCTGCGTGTGCTCCCCAGAATCCACTGTGGAAGGATGGACCCCAGAAAGCTGCTCACTGAGTTCCAAATGCTGTTGTATGCTTGTGCCCACACTCCACTCAATACACACATTGCATGCATATCTTCATGATAATAGTAAATAAAATTAAATACATTTACTGAAAAATAAATAAATAAATGAAATCATGTGTTTAAAATCACAGCAGGTTTGTTCTTCTGTAGGTTTTTATCATCTGTGCAGTGTTGGGAAAGACACCCTTACACGTTATACTCTTTATTTATGTGTTTGTTTATGTATGTTTTTGTTGCTGTGTGTGTGTGTGTGTCTGGGGGGGCGGGCCGGTGTCTACAGATGTCAAAAGAGGTCATTAGATCCCATGGAGCTGGAGTGACAGGTGGTTGTAGCCACCTGACATGGCCTCTCATTGTTCTATGTCCACACCTCCAGTCGGAATGATTCCGTTGACTCAATGCAGTCTTGGCAAATCCCATGAGAAACTCAGGACATGAGGATATCTTTAGACTATGTGATGCATTACCCCACCCCAAGCCAATACTATAAATGAGTATAGTTGTCTATTTTACCTGATGACAAAATCATTTGTGTGTGTGTGTGTGTGTGTGTGTACACATGTGTTTCCAACATGTACCTGTTCTACATGTAAAACCAATGAGTGTCAGGTACAGTTGGAAGTGTGATACTACAATTCCTGACTTCCTTAGGTAGGAATGCCTCTCTGGGGAACCTTGAAGTTTCTCTGTTGCCAAATTTCTATGCCACTTGCTTGCTATACCTGGTTAGGAAGTTTCTCAACTTCTTGCAACCCAAGGATATTCTAGCAGCAATATGCCCTTGTGCGTCTTAGTTAGGGGTGACACACTCCGCCTGGGTTTTATAGCTTTGCAGTCGGTGTCTTGTTTTTCAGAGTAACTCCCCTCTTTATGGCCCACTGTTTAATTTCCCTGCTGTCAAAAGGCAGGATAAAGTTATTCCTCTTTTTAAAGAATGATGTAAGTGGGGAGTAATGAATGCAAAGCACTGTAGTTAAACATCAGCAGATGAACTGATGGATCGGCTGTCACTCAGATTGTGCTATAAATGGAAAGAAAGTGATATTTAATCATTTGCGAAAAAATAAAAACAGCGTTGATGGATTTGGTGAGCTTGGACTCTGAGTGACTCGTTATTGCAAATTGTTATTTTCCAGTTAATAGAGAGAATAAAAAGGGCAGAGCAGGGCAAAGTCATCGCTTTCAGGAGCATGGCAAGCCTCCCGCAAGGCTGAGATGAAGGAAGTGTTGCCAGCCACATGAACTGCCAGCCTCAAACAGCCTGGAATGGGACTGAATTTGAAGAAGAGTTCAAGGAGGTAATTGAAGTTAAATAAGGCCAGTATGGTAGTCCCAACCCAATCTTGACAGTCCTTATAGAAAGAAGGAGGTTAGGACATGACCGCTGTACACACAAGCGCAAGCACACAAACACACACATCATGCACATACACAGACACACACAATTCAGAAACACACACCATATGCACACACACACACAATGCAGATACAGACATGCCACACCTACACATAGATGATACATATACCATAGATATGCATACATACACACATGATATTCACACACTATAAGGAAAACACATAAAAATGTGTATAGATACCATAAACATAACATACAGCACACCACATATATGCACATATGCATGTACATGTACCACACATGTTCATATGTGCATACACCATACACACACATAAAGCATGCATACACATCATATGCATACACACATCACATACAAATATAAATGTATACACATGCCATACATATATACACATGCACACATAATACACATACTTATACAATCCTACACACATATACATGAAAACATGTAGCATGAATGTGCATATATGCATATCATTCATCACATACCCCACACACATAAACAAACATATACACATACTAAACATTCACATACCACACACAACTATATAACATACACCTGTACACATACCAGCATATCAACACATTTACACATATGCATGTATTTATCATATATGCATATTCCATGTACATGCACACATACACCATGCACATACATGCCTATGCATGCATACACATGCAAATTTCATTTACTACACTTATATACAATACACATATACACACGCATACACAAATATATGTACCATGTATTGCACACAGATATACATATGGTGCACACATACATTTACATTCACTCATATACTGCATGAATATACATATTGTACAGATATAATTACATATACTCATAAATGCACATGAGCATATACACATACTACTCATATAAATGTTCATACACACATGCATTTCACACATACATCACCAACTCATATACTCACCATGCACACATACACATATACATGCTCACATACACACACACTGGGTTCATTTGAGGACACAGGGAAGGTAGTCATTTGCAAGCCAAGGAGAGAGGCTTCAGAAGAACCCAGCCTAAGGACAACCTGATGTGTGCTTTGCTTCTGGAGCCGTGAGGCAGTGACTCCATCTTCTCTCCCCTCTCCCTGTCTGTAGAAGCCTATGCTGGTAGAACTGACCATCTTACTCAGCAGATGAGCTGGAAGCTGTGAACCTGCAGCATGCCTATCCACTGTTGCTATTGCGGCCAGGTCCAACATTTGGAAGCCAGGAGGCTGGAATCATGTACATGCCTGAAGTGCTAAGACTTGAGAGGGTCTGGACATGGTGAGTGTCTGTGATCACCATCACTTTGGAGCTACATGCAGCCTTGTGAGACAGATACAACCCTTGCCCCCACCAATAGCCTTCTCCAATTCACTGACCCTTCAACAGCAGAGTGGGCATTTGTTGACTGTTATCTTGAAGCAGAAGGGGTCTGTATGTTATATTTATAGTGTTCTTTGTTACAACCACTTTACCAGTGTGTTCTTGTGTGTGGTGTGTGTGTGTGTGTGCACACGTGTGTGTGTGTGTGTGTGTGTGTGTGTTATATGCTGATAGCACTACACTCAGCCCCCGAGGCCACACTACCTCCTTTTCTATCTACTCTCTCTATCCCCTTCCTAAAGATATTTGTGATAGCATCAAGGGCTGTATGTTGTCCTATGACTGAGTTAGCTTTCTATTGTTGCAATAAAATACCTAAAATAACAGACTCTAGAAGAATAAGAGTATTGTGGCCCTCAGTCTTGGAAGTTTGGTGCCATGGGTGGTCCTGTTAATTGCCCCTGTGACAGGCTAACACACTGTACAGGGAGAGCACTGTATAGTATATTTTTCACCTCTCTGTGGATGGGAAGCAAATAAAATGATAGAGACGAGGGTCCCAGAAGCCCCTTCAAGGGCATGTTCCCAATGACCAGCTTCCAACAGCACCATGGGCACCCTACCAAGCCTTTGTATAGTGTTCCAAATCCAAGAACAGGTGACTGTCAATCAAAATGTCAGAAACATGGAGGTTTAAGCAAAGTGAATTTGTTCCCTTATAGTTCCAATGGCCAGAAGTGTAAAGTCAGGCTGTTAATGGGTCATGCTTTCATGAAAGTCTCTATGAAGGTGAAAGGTCTGAAGACAAGAATAAAAATATAGAAATAGAAATATAGACACTAAAGATTAGAAGGTAGAAGTTTAGGATGTAGGAAGAAGGACACATAAAGCTGTAAACCTAAGTAAACTATCAACAACTTTCTCAGCAGATCACAGATCAATCTTCACAGGGATTACTTTCTCGGATGCCTGGGAAATCTCCATCAAGTTAGCTATTTACAACTGACTTTTTTATTACAAGGCCAGAGCATCTCCCTGTAAACTGAGGGTAGTGTCTTGACTGTCCTTAACAAACAGTAGGTGTAAACTGAGTTTAACCTTTAGGAGACAGAGATATGTGACCTCTGGGTCAGACACTGTCTCTGTTATGGGAAACTGGCACCACCAGAGGAGAGGCATGACCTCAGTTTACACCCGGAGGTACCAGGAGACAGTGGATAAATACAAAGGTTTAATTAATGAGCTCTGATGATGGAGGTTATAAAGTATGGCAGTCAGTATCTGAAGATTTACCTGGAAACAGTGTGAAAGGTTTTTCCTCCTAAATTCTCAGCCCAGGAACCAGTTAATTCCAAATTCCTCCTTGACATTAGCACTCACTCCCCTCCCTAGGGTCTCCGCTGACCAACCCAAGGGTCAGGGGCAAGGTTGTAAAATTCTTTTGTTCAGGGATAATGACTGGTGCCCCTGCTATAAAAAGTAGGTTCAAAAACCAGCCGTTTGCCACAGCCTAACAAACACCACTTCTGGCTGTGGTCTCAGCTAGCTGATAAGCTTCTGTGCCCCGCGGTGTTTTATTTTTATTTTTTTATTTTTAGGTTTGCTTCTGGTTTTCCTAGGATCTGGTTTCTGGAATAAAGTTTGCTTCTGGTTTATTAGACTTGGTGGTGTTCTCATCTTTGTGCGACCCCCCTGGACCCAACATTTTGGTGGCCCGTACGGGGAAGCGCAAACCTGGTTTTGAGGGAGCACCCCAGTCTCTGGTTTTTGGCAAACTTTATTATTCTGTGGTTACCAATTGGTAAGGTTCTGGTTCTGGTATCTGGTGTCCGGACAGTCTGGAGGCTCAAGGAGATCTAGCGGACGCGCTTCTAATCTCAGAGTCAGGGGAAAATAGGGGACGCTCTTATTCCTCCTCTGGCCATTAGGTCGTGAAATGCGGCCTTTTGGAACTGGTATGGGATCACGTGACCCTGCGTGCAGCGATGTCTTGTCAATTTTGTTTCATGTCATGTTGTCATGTCTGTTGTCAGTCTTCTCGTTATGGTTATGTGTGAAATAATTTCCACTATGGGAAAGGCTTCTTCTAAACCTAAGTCCCCCTGGACCTTGCCCTTTCTCTTTTCCAGAATGTCAGGGAGGCCGCTGCAGCTGTCTGCAGCCCTTGTGAAGCCGGAGCTACTCAGACCTTCTGCTCCCTTGCAGAGCACTTCGCCCTCCTGTCCTCCCCCAACTTCCTACTTCAGAGCTGAGCCTCTTTAGCACTCTTTCAGGGAAGCCACAGGTGGTCAGCGATGGGCGATGGTGTCTCCTGCTCTCCCTGTCTGCACTGTGGGACTTCCTGATGGGGATGGCAGCCCCTGCCTGGTTTATTTCCTCTTTCAACCAGTGATCTGTATAACTAAAAACTTCAGACTCCTTCCTTTCCTGAGAAATCTCAAGAGAAATCAAGAGATACTGTCCTGTTTACACGTTCCCCGACCTGGGGATTGGATTGCCAACAATTTCTCCAGATAATGTTCACCACTGAAGAAAGAGATAGAATTCAGCAAAAATGCCGTAAGCAGGTTCCAGGATGAGATGGACGACCAACTAACGATGAGGTAGTCATTAAGAGATGGTCTCCGAGCCCCTGCTAGACTGCTCACCAATCTGTCTGAGACTCCTGAGAACCAAATGGCAGTCAGCCTGGCTTTTGTCAACTGAGCAGCCCCAGATATTAAGAGGAAGCTCCAGCAACTCAGAGGACTTAAAGGTAAAAATCTGACTAAATTGATTGCTGTTGCCACTAAGGTTTACAACAACAGAGAAACACCTGAGGATAAGCAAGTTTGGGACTGGTAAAAGTCTTACTGGCAGATAAGAACTGGGGGGCCTGATGGGCAGAGGGAATACAGACTGTCCCAAATAGTCAACAGGCACTACTCCTTAAGAAAGGATTAATGTGTTTAAAAAAAGGGGGGGGGAGGGGACAAAAAGCCCTGGGATTAATGAATCCAGATGATTAAAGGGGAGTGTTTGAAGCCTCTCCTCGAACCTTGAGTAACCCTAAACGTTTGGGGGCAACCTGTTGATTTCCTAGTGGACACTGGTTCTCACCATTCAGTATTAAAAACCACAATGTGGCCTCTGTGAGACAAACAAACGTGGGTTCAAGGGGATACAAGGATGACTCTGCAACCTGGACCACAATACAGACTGTGAGACTGAAAAAAAAAAAAAAGAAAGTTATGCATTCCTTCATAGTTATCCTTGAATGTCTTACTTCCTCCTGGAAAGAAACTTGTTGGCTAAAAGCCCAAATTCATTTCACTGGGAAGGGGGTGACGATCTCCCCATGGCCCGAAGTCTATGCCTTATGCCTAGGTCTGAAAGAATACAGGCTCTCCTAACAGACTCTCACTTGAGAGGCATCTCCTTTAATAGCTGAACTCCATCCCAGGAGTGTGTGCAGTTCTAGATCTTAAGGACACCTTCTTCAGCCTACTTCTTGAAACCAAGAGTTAGCTGCTTTTTGCTTTTGAATGGCACGACCAAGATCGGGGCTTTGGTGCTCAGCTCACCTAAATTTGCCTGCCACAAGAATTTAAAAATTTCCCAACTGTCTTATACAAAGCCCTACAATGAGACTTAAAGGATTATCAGTCTTTATACCAGGAGGTTCCTCTGAGCCTCAGACCCTTTCAGATCCTATTCTCTCACTTCCAGGATTTCAGAAATCTAACAGTAGAATTTTTCCAGCCTTCCCTGCCCCTTTTGGCCTCAGGAGTCGAAGCTTCAGCAGGCTTCTGTCTGTGCTAGCACTGCTGACAACCAGGGAGAGGATCGCCCCTCCCCCACAGGTACTGCAGTCTCAGACTCAAATGCCAAGGAGGAGCCAGGAGAACAGAGGGAAGCAGAGACAACTACAAAGCCAGGTACCAAGGATGGCCACCGTCAGATGCCTCTCCTGGACGATGGTTGGTTTTGGTCTCACAAAATGACTCCTGCTCCAAAGCCACACAGCGGGAAACACCAGAGCAGAGCAGAGCAGCTGCAGAGCAGACCCAACAGGAAAGTACAAATGGCCTGCAGCCCCTCCCCCGCCTAAAACTTCAACTGAAAAAGTAAGAAAAGTTCTGTCTGGTTTAAATGCATAAACAGGGCCACTAACTGTTCATTTCTAATGTATGAATTAACTGTGTTCAATATGTATTGGCTGTAGCCCTTATTGACTGCCCAAGCTTAAAATTTACCTCTAAATGTTCTGGTCATTGTCTGATATAATTGTTTTTTTGCCTTCTCAGGAGACAGTCTCAATGTGATATATACTTGTTCTGCTATTACCCAAAAGTGGCTATCCCAATTTCTTTACTAAACTCATCATCTACGATTAAAAGGTTTAATTTTGATACTAAAAGAGCTTCAATTCAAAATCAATATTCTTGACTAAATCTGACAAAAATGTAATATAAAATAATAGTCTTATAAAAACTGCTAATATGTTATAGACTGTTAAGACATACAAGTTAAAAGTCAGCTTATGAATGACAGGCTGTTGGTCATAGTCATGCTAAGTACTGATATGATTAATTGCAGAGATAAGCCTTACCTAGTCCCCTGTATGTTTAGGACAAATAGCTGATGGCAAGGGTTGTCTGCTCAGATATAGCTAATAAGACAGTCCTCAAATGCTCAGAGATCTGCAGAAAATGGCATTTAAATGTTTTACTAAAAAGTTTTCTATAATGAGAGACATGCCAGCTCCAGACAGCTCCTCTATTTCCTCCAAAGAAGACAGATGGGCACAGAAGAAGATCTACTCAAAACTGGCTCAAAGTTGGCAGCACCATCCACTGGGAAAACCTGCTTTTCACCTCAACTACTGCAAAGACTCTCTTCAGATGGTGGAGGATGTGGGCACTGGGAAATCGACCGCCTTGAGTTGCCTAAGGCAAAAGGTAGGCTGGTCCTCCCATGAGTCCTTACTCCACAGAAGTCTATGGGATGTTCTGGGACTTTGCCAGCCTGAAGAGGGATGTTGCCTTCTCACCTGCCCTGAAAGACCATGGAGGACCCTGGGGTAGCTGTCTAGGCAGCCAGCAAGTAAGTCTCTGTCATTTTTTAACGTCAATACCTCAGGTAAAATTTATTCCTCTCAGAACTCTGATGCTGTTTGACGACTAATAGCTTTAAAAGACAGAGAGACAGAGAGGTAGAGAGAGAAAGAGGGAAAGACAGAGAGACAGAGAGATAGAGAGAGAAAGAGGGAAAGACAGAGAGACAGAGAGAGAAAGAGGGAAAGACAGAGAGACAGAGAGATAGAGAGAGAAAGAGGGAAAGACAGAGAGACAGAGAGATAGAGAGAGAAAGAGGGAAAGACAGAGAGACAGAGAGATAGAGAGAGAAAGAGGGAAAGACAGAGAGACAGAGAGAGAAAGAGGGAAAGACAGAGAGACAGAGAGATAGAGAAAGAGGGAAAGACAGAGAGAAAAACTCACAAAACAGATTTCAGTATAACTTCTTATCATTCTTTTGTTTAAAAGAACTTTACATGACTGCTCTCAATGGTCAGTGACCTGTACCCACTGGTAAAAAAATAAATAAATAAAAGTTGTTTTATGATGCAAAACTTTAAAAAAATCTAAAAGAGTTTAGGGGTCTAAAAAAATGTTTTAAAATGTCCAAAAAGGTAACTTAAGATACGTAAATAAAAATGTTTCAGAGTACAAAAAGGGTACTTGAGATATATGTAAATGCAAGTTATAAAGGTCTAAAGATAAAAAGGCTTAAATATTAAAAAAAAACAATTAGAAATGATTAAAAATAACATGTTTCAGATTTCTCTCATTATGCTGCTGTTATATTTAGGACTCCAAAATTTTACAGACTTAATATTAATTGACAAAATTCTAATAAGCTATTAATCGAGCTCTACAAAATACTCGAGGATGCCTTTCATTGTAAAAAAAAATCTGTCACAGCTTTCTGGATTAAAAAAAAAAATTAACGTTTTCAACCAGATTTATTTCTGACATGAATATACTGCCATTTCTGCAATGTAAATATCAGTACAGATCATAAACAAGGAGATGTTAATATGTCTAAGACTTATATTTTTTCATAAAGTTAAAAATTCGTGCAAGCTTCAGAGAACCGAAGAAGCCCTGAGACTTAATCCACCTCTCACAGATCAAAAGGACTCCAGATAAGTACAACCTAAAGTTCCTACCTGTCTGATACTAAGGATATCTCCCTCCCTCTCCTGTCTTAAGACTTTGCCCATTTTTCTAAAGGTTTCAAATGTAATTTTTCCTTTAAATTTCTAAACTTTAACGTTTGTCTCTGATTATATCTGTTTTAGCAGGGTTCCACTTGACTGACAGACACATCCAAGCATCAGCTGCTGACTACAACCTATAAACCCAGCAATTGCTACAGGCTGACATGGACTGATCCAGTTGACAAGAATGCAGCTTGTCTCCAGCTGGGTCAATTCAGACCTTCCTGTTTAGTGCCCTTTATTCCCTCTTTACCTTTGACTGGCCTTCCAGCTTTTCTGGGCCCTAAACATCTACGTCCCGTTTCAGCTTGAAGCAGCTACAGAAAAGAATACATCGTCCCTGTCCCCAAACTAGGTTGGAAAAGGCCAAGTCAGAGACTTTAATTAAAAACTAATCAAAGATTTGATTAGTCACAAATCCGAAGGGGGAAATGAAAGGTCTGAAGACAAGAATAAAAATATAGAAATAGAAATATAGACACTAAAGATTAGAAGGTAGAAGTTTAGGATGTAGGAAGAAGGACACATAAAGCTGTAAACCTAAGTAAACTATCAACAACTTTCTCAGCAGATCACAGATCAATCTTCACAGGGATTACTTTCTCGGATGCCTGGGAAATCTCCATCAAGTTAGCTATTTACAACTGACTTTTTTATTACAAGGCCAGAGCATCTCCCTGTAAACTGAGGGTAGTGTCTTGACTGTCCTTAACAAACAGTAGGTGTAAACTGAGTTTAACCTTTAGGAGACAGAGATATGTGACCTCTGGGTCAGACACTGTCTCTGTTATGGGAAACTGGCACCACCAGAGGAGAGGCATGACCTCAGTTTACACCCGGAGGTACCAGGAGACAGTGGATAAATACAAAGGTTTAATTAATGAGCTCTGATGATGGAGGTTATAAAGTATGGCAGTCAGTATCTGAAGATTTACCTGGAAACAGTATGAAAGGTTTTTCCTCCTAAATTCTCAGCCCAGGAACCAGTTAATTCCAAATTCCTCCTTGACATTAGCACTCACTCCCCTCCCTAGGGTCTCCGCTGACCAACCCAAGGGTCAGGGGCAAGGTTGTAAAATTCTTTTGTTCAGGGATAATGACTGGTGCCCCTGCTATAAAAAGTAGGTTCAAAAACCAGCCGTTTGCCACAGCCTAACAAACACCACTTCTGGCTGTGGTCTCAGCTAGCTGATAAGCTTCTGTGCCCCGCGGTGTTTTATTTTTATTTTTTTATTTTTAGGTTTGCTTCTGGTTTTCCTAGGATCTGGTTTCTGGAATAAAGTTTGCTTCTGGTTTATTAGACTTGGTGGTGTTCTCATCTTTGTGCGACCCCCCTGGACCCAACAAAGGGTCTTTCTTTGCCTCTCCTGGTGCTGACAGCTGTCCAAATCCTCCATAGCTGCATTACTCTGACCTCTACCTGCACCTTCCTGGGGCTGCCATCCCTTCATAGACTTCTCCTTTCATTATGAGCCCACTCACTGGGTTGAGGGTTCACCTAGTAAACAGTATCCTAGGAAAACATCCCTAGGGCCTATTCCCAAAAAAAGGCACACTGACGTTTCTGGGATTAGGATACACTGGGGACGCTCTCTCGGCCTACCATGCCTCTCAATAGAGCTGCTGTAGGGATCACACTCACTCATCTTCATGACTGCTCAGTGATGTCTGGGAAGGAATAAGTAAATCATGTGTGTCAGGTAACTCGGTGTTATCTTCCACACCTGTATCATTTGCTTTTCTGTTGTGCTGAAAACAAAAGCCAAAACCCAAACAAACAAAAAAACCAAGCACACAAACAAATGAAATGACCAAAAGCAATTTATATAGGAAAGAGTTTGTTGGGTTTTACAGTTTCAGAGGGTAAGATTCCGTCATGGCAGGAAGGCAAGGCAGCCGGACCAGGCAGTCAAGAACTCACATCTTCAATCACCAGCAGAAGGCAGAGAGAGTGAACAGGAAGTGGGCAAGGCTACAAATCCTCAAAGAACACTCCCAGTGATATACTTCCTCCAGCAAGGCTTGACACCCCCCCAAGGTTACATAGCCTCCCCTCAAACAGTGCCACCTACTGGAGAATAAGTGTTCAACTGTTGGCTGCACTTTTTTGTGAATTTTCACACCCGATTCAGGTGCACACTTTTCCGAATCAAGTCCACGAGAATGGATGAATATCCTAAAGAGTTGAACAGACACACAAAGAAACCAGGCTCATTCACCAAAGAAGTAAATGGCAACTTTATTAAGCATAAGTCGGGTATATATACTAGGGGGCAAAAGGAAAATAGTCCCTTCCATCCGGAACAGGGGAAGAGGTCCAGGCGCCCAAGGCCAGGGAGCAACTGCGGTGGCAGACATAATAGGCCCAAGGCGGGAACCTTGCTTGCAGGTGGAATTACCATAACAAAAGAGGGCCAAGTTTTTTCTAAACTAAACCCTCAGGCCAGTGCAAGAGCAGAGAGGCCAAAAAGCCAGAGAAAAAACAACCCAACATAGCGCCTCAAACAAAGGGGAAAAAACCTGGGTACCAGCATTCAACTATGCCTGCGGGGGATGATTTCCCATTTAGACCATAACAGTTCTGCCCAAACCATAACACATGAGAGACTTATCTAGCTTAAGATAAATAAGAAGGAACATGTCTACATAACAAAGCATAATGCTCTTGAGATATATTCATAAGGCTTTCCTACAGAAGGAACAATTGAAATGGACTTCTCTACCACTGTGAAAATGCATAGAGAAAGGGGTTTGATAAAGAGACATAATCAGAAGACAATAAAGATTAGAATTCAAAAAAATTGCACACTTGAGTGAGGTGGGTGCTTTGTGCACATGCAGGCAGAGTGGTAGCTCCTCTGGACAGTCAGTCCTGCTACTGAAGACATCTACTGGCCCCTTATGTGCTTGGATCATTGTACCTCTGGCATCACAGTAGGATAGAATGGAATAAAATCAGTGTGATCTGGTCTCTTCTTGGGACCACAAGGAAGGGAGTTTTTTAAGAAGAAGGCATAGCCTGGGATTCATAGATAGACAATTGGATTCACTGATGGAATCTCTGACCAGTAATGTGAATTGAGTCACGTGAGAAACTACTTCCAAAGTGCTTCTGTAAAAGCTGGATTTAGCGGCAGACTCATGCACATGAAATGAATTAATAAATTAAAGAGAAGACCAGCTCTTTTAGGGTTTATTTTATTGCTTATTCATGGATGTGTGTTTCTGCATATGGGCAGTATACAGGGAGGCCAAAAGAGGGAGCCAAAACCTGTGGAACTGGAGCTATGGATGTTAGCGCGTCACCATGTGGGTGCTGGGAACTGAACTCAGGTCTTCTGCAGAAGCAGCCAGTGCTCTTAACCCCTCAGCAATCTCTCCAGCACTAGAGGTAATTCTTCAAAAAGCTGCTTTTTGAAAAATGCTATTAAACACTCAAAGTATCATCACATACATTTAGAGGATAAGAAATGATATTAATGTACTCACTGTAGAATAACCACATCAAGTTAATCTCTCCTCTCTAATGTCTATCGTTTCTCCCTAACATTGCTTCTATTGATCATAGTCCACTCTCCCAGTCCCTGATGACCTCCATTCTATCCTTCCGAGTTTGCTGTAGTGAAGTTACACACTCTATCAATGTGAACTATATAGACAACACAATACTATTCCACCTTAACAGAAAGGAAACTTCTGTCATTTGTAGCAGCATAGTTGAACCTGGGGCAAGGAGGGGCAAGGCATGCAGTCAGATACATGAGGACAAATATTGCATGCTCCCTTGAACCAAAATGAATTGTTCTTATTCGCTTCTTTCTTCAGCAAAAATCCAGACTAAAGACTTGAAAAGGACTTGGTTTCAAGTACAAAATGTGTTGTTTTTCTATAATTTTGATGTCATCTAGCAGATGGGTTCTGTCTCTTTTTTCCCTGTCAGTTAATGAATGAAAAGATAGAAAATATGCTAAGGAAAGATGTCTACTGGTAAATGTTACAGCCTTCTTAGGTATATAAGGGACCTCCAGAGCTGAGGAGATCCTGGGACTCTAAGGGGCTTGCATTTTCATTTGGCTTTAGGGCTATTGTCTTCCTTCCCTCTTCCCAGTGGCCTTTAGGAGTCTATGCACCCTTCTATAGCAGGGGTTGGGCCTCTGTCTATCCACAAGCATGGAAATGCCTGAAGTGCTCCCTGGCTGGGGTGAGAGTGGGCACCCTAACCTCAACCATTCTCCGTGGTACAAGAGGAAGTGGACTACATTTCAGAGACACAAACTTACTGCTGGGAACAATGACCACAAAGAAATAGAAACTTAACTGCCTTTCTCTGAGGTAAAGACCATATAAAATTCAAACTGGGTTTTTCCTGTTCCCCTTTTCCCACCCTAGAGGCTCGTGGCTTCAACTTCTCTCCTGGCCATACAGGCAGGCTGATTGTTTTAACTGAAGGCCAGGTGTCCCATAAGTATTAGTGGCTTCTCAGAGAATGTCACATGCAGTGTTTTGATTCGCTTCCCAGAAACCCTTTAGGATCTAATTGTACCTGCTGCAAGAGAACCACAAACAAAGTAATTGCTTGTCAGTCACACTGAGGTTCTTCTACTGCCAGGTTCAGACCCACAGGGTGCTTTTCTGTGGGCCTCTAAGATGACCATGTATCAAATCCTAGCAGTTCTTGGAAAGCAGAAGAACAGAGTATATAAAAAGATAGCAATGCAGCTCCCCTGTGTAATTTTTCCTGAAGATGCGCAGACAAACATCCACAGCCCTGATGGCAGGTGGAGGAAATGACCGCTAGTGAGGCTCTGGGATTATTGGTGTGACTCTCGGGAACACAGTTATCTCAAGGCAGCTGCGTTACCCAAAAGCTCACCCCAGAGTGAGTGACCACTCACAAAAACTCAGGGACCTCCCTGCACAGCTTATCTGCAGCTCCACCACAGAGCCTCATTTGTCCAGAATTATTGCTATCTATCTAGCCTCAGGAAGGGGCCCTCTGTGTCTTGTGAGCCCCTTACTCTCCAGGAGAGAATATTCTAGTCCTGAGGACACAGCTACACAGCAATGCCTCCAAATGGCACCTAGCATTTAAGATTTTGCCCATGCATGACCAGTTATTCTTTCTGGTAACTATTGTCTCTATTTGGCAGATCTTATCAATGAGTAGAAATGGCATCTCTATTAGTCAATCCAGTCATGCTATAAACAGACAGACAGTATATGGGTAGAAGATCTAGCTATGAAAGCTGGAGGGATGGCTCAGTGGTAAAAGGCACCGCCTTCTCTTGAAGAGGACCAGGGTTCAGTTCCCAGCACCCATATGGTCACTCATGACCATCTCTAACTCCAATTCCAGATATCTGCTGCCCTCTTCTGGCCTTTGAGGCCTGAATGAAGGAGGTGTACATGCATGGTGGTGGTGACATACGTGCAAAACTCTTGCACATGAAAGTTAAAAAATAAACATTTGAAAAACTGTGAGAACTAGCCATAAATATTCCCAGAAAGAGGTATGTCCATTGTCCCCAGTTTCTGGGAGGTAGCGGGGTCTGCTGAAGAGGAATATCTTGACTTGGGTCAAGATTGATCATCTTGTATCTTAGAATAAGATCAGCAACAGCTGACGGTAATTAGGGCACAGACTCACCCTACAGAAAGACCAACCCACGAGCAGCAGCTACCATAGAGACTAAATTCGGCAAATCATGACTCCATGAAGAAGTTCTGGTCAGAGTTCTAACCACTGAGGCTCAGGAGAGATTTCCCCCTTGGATGTCCTCTGTGCACACTGTTAAGCATTGATGTGAGAAGGACACACGTCCTCCATGCACAGAAGTCTGCGGGGACCTTCCTGTTTCTCACCTACTCATCTTGCCTTTAGTTTATTTTAATTGGTGTCCTTTCATGTTTGACAACTTTAACAATGGATCACAGAGCTCTGAGGAGCTTTGAGTTCTCTAGGAAAGTCTTTGCATATAAGGTAGTTTGGGGGACCCCTGAACTTACAGTTAATGTCATCACTGAATGTGGTTTTGTGTGGGTCTCTGTCTATGCACTTCTGAAACTTGACTTTAGCCCTTGACTTTGCAGCCTGCCTACTTAAGTCTTGTTATAAATTACAGGAGAAGGCAGATTTGTAGAAAGGAAAACGGAGATGAAATTGGGAAAGTTAGATAGGCTTGTGGTCACAGCCAGCCACGATGGCGTGTCTGATGCGGTAGACTTTTAGAAGGGAGTCTGATGGGCATCCTACAGGGAAAGAGACAATCCCTCCAGTATGTATGTTATGATTGTTTGTTGCTTTAAGGGACAAGCCACGCCCACTCCTTGCCGCCCCTTCCCCTCCTCCTGCCATCTTGGCTTCCCTCCATTCCCTCTCTTCCTCTCCCGCTCCCCTTTTTCTCTGTCTCTGTCTTTTTCTCTTTTTTTCTTTCTCTCCCCCCATCCCCACTTCTCCCCTTTTGCCTTTCCCTCCATAATTCAACTAATAAATATTTAACCTCATTCCACATGTCGTGTCTATCCATGTTTCTGTCTCCTGCATGCCCGCCATGTGTCTCCCTGCCTTGGTTCAGCCACCACTCGGGAAACCAGCAGCCTTTTCTGCCTGGGACTGGCTGCTCTCAGGGTCCGCTGCCTGTCACCACATGGCACGCTACCACCATTTGGGAACCTATAGCATTTCTGCTGCCTACTGCGGCCAGGGATCTTGCAACTTTTTTAAAAACATCATAACAATGTAGGACAGAGAAACTCTCTCACACTTTCAGGTTTCCAGTGGACTGAGCATGCTAAGATCCACACTGCATTGATTCTCTATGATGAGAATCGCTGGCAGAAGAAATGATGCAATGATATTATAATCCCAAATGACAAAATAAATAATTTAAAACAAAGCATGAACTTGTCATTCAAGGTTGTCTGGCAGCTGTGAAATGGAGAGAGAGAACTGAGGGAATAAGCCAGGGAGAGAGACTGCAGGGAACTATGGCCTGATTTGTGGGCATGAGGAAGCAGCAACCCTAAGACTTGTGAGCTCTGAGATCTGAGCCAGGTATGTCCTGGATGAGGCTCCCAGTAATGTAGCCTCAGGATTCTGTCAGATCTTCCTGTAACTTGTGAGGCTTCCCTTACCTGCTATTCAGTACCTGAAATAGGGTGCTGTCTTCCTGACAGTCTCATTCTGCAGCCCAGAAGTCGCTGAATCGCTTCTCAGGGCAGTAACAGTCTTGAATGACGCCTCCTGAGGTGCTTCTCACATTTTCTGCTCCCAGAGGCAGAACGTGGGTTTTGGTTGACTTTCCATTGGTTTGTCCATGATGCAGGGTCTAAGTGTGCCACACAGAGAGGCCCCCTGTGGTTTCAGAGAAGATTAGTTTTTTGTTATCTGCCATGGAAGGGGCTGGGGGAGCAGCAGGCAAGGGTATAAAGTTCAGGTCTGTGAACAGAACACCTTGAACAAAGGCTTTCACTGGGAACAAGATTTGGCAGAGCAAAGGGCCTGCACTATGGTCTCTTCCTTTGTGAGCTCAGCTGGAGAATTTGGGGTGGGGCAGAGGGCAAGGAGGGAGGGCAGTGTGTTGATCTGGTCTCTTCTGTGATTAAATGTTAAGTCTCTGAAACAGTTTTAAATGACAGCAGCGATGGGTGTTGGCTGGGAAGAGCTGATGATGCTCTCCTCTAAGGGGGCTTTAGGGAGCTAGATCATGCCCTCCCCTTTTGTGTACTTTTCCACTCAGTATTTGGGTAACAGTTCTCTTTTAAGATGGAGAGTGAATTTATTTTAAATCTAAATGGCAATAAATTACAGTTAAGGATGTTCAATTAAAGTGTATTTATCACAAACCTGGTTCCATCTATCACGGGGAACAGCTGCCACAGCCGGCCGTGTGATGCACCCCTGAAGCTGCAAGAAAAATATCTATTATCTGTTGATAACGGCTGCCTTTGTTTCATTTGTTTTTCTCTGGTGCCTCAGTGACAATAGAATAGAAGATGATCACACACTGCGAAATTGAGCTGAATTGGCGAGAGCAGGGTTCATGAAACGTGTTCGTCTCCCGCCTCCGGGAAATGCATTGAAGTTGTCTTCTCATCACTTGGGAAATGTTCCCTATACTTGTGCTGTTTTCCAATTTGGAGGAAAAATCTCTTCTTTGCTAAAAATACACTCTCCTCATTTTTTTTCCTTAAAGAAGAGATTGGATAACAGCTCATATATAGTATACGCACAAGTCTCTAATCTGTAGCCGTATAGCGTAATCCTGGTTACTCAAATGAAACCTCGCTCTTGCCCATGCTTTGATTTTTGGAATTAGTGTTCATTCTTTTATTTGTGTGATTTAAAAAAGCAATATGGGGGAAGGGATGCTGGAGAGATGACTCAGAGGTTAAGAGCACTTGCTGCCCTTGCAGAAGAAGACCTGGGCTCAGTTTTCAGCACCCACATCAGGCAGCTCACAACAACCTGTGACTGCAGATCCAGGGCACCTGACACCCTCTTCTGGCCTTCATTGACCTCTGCACTCACATGTCCACATACATATGCATACCACACACACATAATAAATAAAAGAAAAATTTTAAGAATCAATACAGGGTGCCATACAGCCCCCAAATCCTACTGTTGGCCATTTATTCCAGGAAGAGGAAAACGTCTGTGTGTGCTAAGCAACTCCTAGTGTGTGTTCTCTGCCTCTCCAGTGTAGAGGTAACTGTTGAACTCCCCAACCCTGTCCTGTAAACCAATCCATTAGCCCTGCATGCACAATAAAACTAGTTACTTGGAAAAATGTGCCTGGATGTTTGGGACAGCTGGGTTATAAAACAGTGATGTTTACTTCTATGGTGTAGAAATTTCATTCATGTGTATAATACATTTAATCAAACCCACCCCCCTTTCTTTCTCTCCAGTTCTTCCCCTATTTCCTCACCCCAAATTCATGCTCTCAATCTCTCTCTCTCATCTCTCTCCTCTCTCTCTCTCTCTCTCTCTCTCTCTCTCTCTCTCTCTCTCTCTCTCTGCCATGCAAAGCTGAAAGGAACCAAAAGTACCTCTGTTCTTAAGATAAGGCTTCTGTCTTGGGAAGGTGGCCAAGACGAATCCCCAGAATTCCCAGATCCTTCCATTTAAACCTGCCTGTATTGACCTCCAGCTGTGTACTCCTAACTCAGCACTTTGCTGATTTTCCTAAAACTATCCACCTCCCCCCCTCCCCCGCCCCGGGAGCTTTTCACTGCCTGACCTGGGAAGCAGGGGCAGGGACTACCCTGGACGCTGTGTGTAGAGGCCTCGTCTCTGAAACTGGTCTCCGCAGGACTGACTCTTCCTTGCTCCACCCCAACCTCATACTTAAAGTTTTGTTGTAGTACAAAGAGACTTGGGCTCCTGGGAAGATGTCCTCAAGACTGTTTGAATTGTCTTATTCAGAGTTTTTTCTCTGAGTCACTCTGTGTCCCCTTGCTGCTCCGATCTGGAGTTCAAGGTCTGCTCTGCTTCCCCTCTGCACTACTGGAGTCAGAGGCTGAGACATGTTTGCCTTTGGGGCCCGCTGAGGATGACACACAGTGGGACCTTCGGGACCGCGGAGACCCACACACCTCACCTTCGGACAGTGAGCTTTATTCGTGGCTTTTACAGCAAACTATGCTTGTTTGCTTTTGTTTTTTGGCAGACCAGAAAATTGTGAAGACAAGCTGGTAAAATAGGCAGAGGGAGAAGATTCACCAAAACTCAAGCAGATGAAGGCAGAGTGGCAAAGCCATGGCTGGCAAGACAGTAGAGAGACTGAACCCAGGCCTCCAAGGAGCTGCTTTTCTGGAGGGGTCTATTCAGGGAGCCAGGCAGCATTTCAATGCCAGTTTGGGCTGTGGTTAGCCTTCCACACAGTGGTAAAATAGTCTGGATTGGAGGCAATGACAATCTTGCTCTAGGTCAGTAAAGACTTTTGGATGTCTTCAGGTGACATCCCTTATCCCTTTTAAATTGAAATTTTTCATTCTCTTTCAGATGGAGGCTCTTGTCTGAATTCACTATCCCATCTCCTTTGTATCTGCCTTTCTTTCATCTTGGGGACACCCAAACCTCCTATGGGGCCAGAGCCACTCCCTCAACTTAGGGCAAGAGTTGACTGGGAGACCCTCAGTCGACACCTCTGTCTTTTGCAAGCATCCCCTTCTGAAGAACCAACTATTCTGTGGTCAGTGGGGGCTTGGGAATCCCTCGTTCTGATGACAAAGCTACGTGGAGACTGAGTGACAAGAACCAACAGGCGGGGGTGGCTGAGGAAATGTGTCTCCTGCCCCCCATTCCTCTGCATGCTTTTCTCAGGGACTCTAGTTTCCCATCAACACTCTTTCTCATGTTGCTAATTTAGTCTAGCGGGATTGTTGTCTGTGCTCAGTCAGCACAGGGCTCTGCTCTCTGTTAGTTCAAGTTGCTCTTGTATCCGCCTGGGTGTCATTCAGCTCAGCCAGAGAGTGGCAGTTAGTACAGAGTGATCGCTGCTGGGTCCTGGGGAAATAAAAAAAATGCAAATCCTGCTCTCTTCGGGAGCTCTGTACATGAGGAGAAATTTGGAGAGATGAGAGAGCGAGAGGATTGGGTTGGAGAGGGCTGGAAGTCTGCAAAAGAAACAGCAAGGAGAGGAGGACTGAGGAGAGCATCTCCAGGCAGAGCAATGTCAGAGAGAAGTCACACGGGCAGGCAAGCACTGCATGAGCCTACTGTAAAGGTACAGAGGTATGCAAACCCAGTTGAGCATTGCACAGAAGTCTGCCACTGTGTATGTGTGTGTGTGTGTGTGTGTGTGTGTGTGTGTGTATGTGTGGTGTATCCAGGTGAGCATGAAACAGAAGTCTACCAGTGTGTAGATCCAGGGGAGCATTGCCCTGGAGAGCCCTGGGCAAATAGCAACTGGGCTCTCCAGAAGAGGTCACTGGGTCACCTTGTCACCACCCACCTATGAATGCCTGGTTATCTGACGCTCCCATTACATCCCTCATATGTACTTCTGTAGGATTTCATTATGCTCACCTGGACAGGTGTACCTGCATGTCTTTGTACAATGCTCACCTAGACCTGCATGCCTGTAGATTTCTGTGCAATGCTCACCTGGACACACACACACACACACACACACACACACACACACACTGGCAGATTTCTATGCAAGGTTACAGAAGTCTGTAGATGTGTAGGTCCAGGTAAGTATTGCATAGAAGTCTGCCAGTGTGTGTGTGTGTGTGTGTGTGTGTGTCCAGGCAAGCATTGCACAGAAGTCTGCAGGTGTGTGTGTGTGTATATGTGTATATATACAGATGAGCATTATACAGAAGTCTGCATGTGTGTGTCCAGGCAAGCATTGCACAGAAGTCTGCAGGTGTGTATGTGTGTCCAGGCATGAAATTTGTAGGTGTGCAGGTCCAGGTAAACATTGCATAGAAATCTGCCAGTGTGTGTGTGTGAGTGTGTATGTGTGGTGTATCCAGGTGAGCATTGCACAGAAATCTACAGGCATGCAGGTCTAGGTGAGCATTGTACAAAGACATGCAGGTACACCTGTCCAGGTGAGCATAATGAAATCCTACAGATGTACATATGAGGGATGTAATGGGAGCGTCAGATAACCAGGCTTTCATAGGTGGGTGGTGACAAGGTGACCCAGTGACCTCTTCTGGAGAGCCCAGTTGCTATTTGCCCAGGGGGGTAGGGGTGGGGCTGAGCAGGGCTTCAGGAGGAAGGTCCCTTTGGGGTGGTGTGAAGAGCAGTAGGCCTGTGATACAGCAAGTCAAAGACATTGACTTGTGGAAGGAGGAGGTCAGAGAGTCAAGAGACCAGTGTGGCGGGAACTAGCAGGACTCAGAGACCACGCGGGACGTAAGCGGAGTGAAGAGCAGCAGGAAGTGAGAACAGAGGTGCCCCTGGGACTGAGACTGGAAGGCTGCGTGGAGCCGAAGGCCCAAGTCCTGGCTACAGGTGTTTATTTAAAGGGCAGTCCAGGGTTTGCCCTTCCTGGTCTAAACAAGAAGAGACTGGGCAGGAGTCAGGAAGCATCTGCACTGAGAACTGATCGGGCTGCCCAGGTCTGAATCCCGTAGAAGGAGAAGCTACAACTTTACATGGGCAACAGGAGTCTGTGGGGGTGGTCAGGACCTTGTAGACCAATCCCTAAAGGTCCCCCAGGCTTGGGGTGGCTTAATTCAGAACAACTGAGTAGAGACTGGCTACACATTGAATCCAGAGGATGCCCTGGAGATGAGATCCACTCCCATGGAATCTGTGTCTATGGTAACTGCATCTAAGGATATTCAGGATGGAAAACAACAACAGAAAACCATGAGGATGGGTACTTTCTGTCATACCAGACTCTGGAGATACTGAGGATCAGCACTGGACAGGGGGTATAGTAGGCAGAGTCATATTTTCATATGGCTACCCAACAGTGCCACTTGACCCACTGCCCTACTTTTAATTGCAGACACTGCCATGTGCATTCCTGAATGTTATCTGCACACACAATGTGGTATCAGGAAGGAACATGGCAAGTGTCTGGTCCTAGGTCCCAGGGGTGTCTTCAAATGATGGCACTGTTTGTCCAATCACAGCCCTTCTCAACCCTGCCAACCTTGTGCTGAGGGTTCATCCAAGGTTCTGAAGGCTCCCTTCTAACCTGGCCACAAGCAGGGGTCTCCTTAACACCAGTCAGGACTGGCACTGGGGGCAAGAAGAGGCTTGCTCCTAGCAGGGAGAGTGACTCTTAAAGACCCCTGGGAAGATCTGGCTATGTCATGGGCACACAAGTTGCCCCAGCGGGGTGGCAGTGTTAACTCTGCAGCTTCCACTGTCGTCTCACCCCCTGGCCTTGGAGACCAACGCCCACTCTGAGGTTTCTGAGAACGGAAAGAGCTGTCACTCTTGTCTCCCAAATACCTGCCCATCTTTGAGACAGGGGCTCACTCTACAGCCCTGGCTGACCTAGAACTCACGATGTAGGCTAAGCTGGCCACTCAGACTCAGAGATCTGCCAGCTCTGCCTCCAGGGTGCTGAGGTTGAAGCCTGCACCTTCCTGACTGGCTAGTGTTTTTTTGGAGAGAGAAATTTCTTTTGTTCCCAGTGAGAAGCCCAG
Source organism: Myodes glareolus (assembly GCF_982192425.1). Classification (NCBI taxonomy): domain Eukaryota; kingdom Metazoa; phylum Chordata; class Mammalia; order Rodentia; family Cricetidae; genus Myodes; species Myodes glareolus. The sequence goes on from NC_142027.1 coordinate 119,502,987, forward strand.
CACAGCACAGATGAAGTTAAAAGTCGCTGATTACATTTAGAACCAACTTCATTAATGCCCGCCATGGGCCCTGGATCTGAAGAGTGTTTCTTTTCAAGACTCCAGTGTGGGATATTCATCTTCAAGACAATGACCCTAAAGGTTACTCTCACAAATTATAACCCGAGCCACTCCCTGTAATCTTATAAGCCTGACCATTCCGAAAGGCATCTAAAAGAATGCTTACTTTCTTTCTAAGTCTTTAGGAATCTTACCTGTCTCATTTGGTTTTGAACGGGTAAGACAAATCTCCCTATAAGTCCTGTGTTCCTCATTAATGTAACAAGGGGGTGTGGCTCCTCTCCCTGACTGGATAATCTGAATTATGAGATTGTTTATGGAATGGAGCTTCCTGACACATCTGAGTAATTAAGGTGTCCGGGAAGGTGATCTTGACGAAGAATAATATAAAAGTGGTACAAGAGTCCCTAGCAGGGGAGGCATCAGCCACACCCATGACAGCTGAAGCCCTGAGGCTTTCTCCCACCTTCTGCAAGAGGGCTGCAGATCTCCCTTTGAGCCTAGGGCTCTCTCTGAAGCCTATGAGTCTGTTGGAGAAAGCTGCCTTTCTCAGTCATGGTCAGACGCCCCCATGTCACTGTGGGTGGTGGGTGGATTGACAGCAGGAAGCCTGGAGGCAGCCATGTCAGAACATGAACCATGGTGGCCCATCATGATCCATAGCCTTTACCTGTCTAGCTGCGGACACCCTCAGACCAATCCATGGTTATCACAGAGGTTTGTCGAGACAGGGTTGCTCACCTTCTGGTCTCAAGAGAAGACAGAGGTCTATGTTTGAAGAAGAACCTCTAATTTTTCTGTGTTGGCTTTGATGGACACCAGGGAGAGCTGTAAAATCACATCTTCACGCCAGTTGGAAGCTTTTCTGAGAACTGTTGTAAGTGGTCCTCACCCACCATTCGCCAAAGGAACTTCGACTCTTGCTTTCTTCTCTGCTGAAAGTGGAGCTCCATCCTAAGGCCTCCACTTCTGAGCTCTGCCGTGTCTACCTAATCCTTCTTCATTGCACTCGGCTGACTTCGTGTCTTGTAGTCAGGTTGGTTGCTCCTTGTCTCTTCTCCACGCTGGTGGGGAGTTAAATGGACGCTTTCCTTCCAGGTGCTCACAAGGGAAGGGTGGATGAGATGGAACAGTGTTTGTCCTTGGTCTGTGTCCCTCAGAGTAATCCGCTGCCTTCTGAATGTAGCAATCTCCCTCACTCTCCAAGACCTGGCCTCTTCTGAAAAGCCCTTTGCCACTGAATTCTGAATCCACGTGGCCTTTACTTGTGCCCGAGGTGTGTCTGAGTGTCGTGCCTGCATGTATATATTTACACACCTGGTGCCCACAGAGGCCAGTGAAGGGTGCTAGATCCTCTAGAACTCTGGTTAGAGATGCTTGTGAGCCGCCACATGGGTGCTGCGAACTAAACCAGGGTCTGCTGTAAGAGTAACAAGTGCTCTTAACAGATGAGCTCTCCCCTCCCACATTCAGTTTTATCTCCAACTTCACACTGGGAGGTAAGAGCATCAACAGAAAAGTTCTGTAGGACAGACACACTCAACCCATAACAGCTGCACACCACTGTCTGGGTATCTGGTCTTGCTTCATTTCATTATTTTGTAGGTAAGTCTTACCCAACACCTCACGCTACAGATCCGGGCTAATGAGACCAGCTCAGCTTAGGGTTGCAGTCGGGGACCCACAAAAGAAGCCTCTCTCTTTCGGTAGCTGGTCCCTGGCTGAATGAAACTTCCACCAAGCAGGAAAGTTGCACTATAAGGATTTATCTCTTAAATATGAAGCACGCTGAAAGCAATTGAACTACTTCTCTTGAGCTCAATAAAGCCTCTACTTGATACTTTCAATGCTCTCCTGACCCAACCCACTTTATCCAAATCCTACTCATGAGCAAATGTGTTTTCATTAGCGACAAGATATTTTTAAAATGTGATGATCATAGCCTTCCATTAACCGGCCATCCTTTTGAGCTTAGGGTAGGCATTCACACAGACTTCCCGCATCTTTATATCGATTCGATAGGAATGGATGGTAATGGGGTCTGTTCACAGTGTGGTGTGCAGCTTCAGAATCAAAAGCCTTCTATTGATGTGATATGCACCGTTAGTTGTTTATAGATTTCTCCCTCTTCGTGTGGAGAACTTTTGATATTTCTGATTTATAAAATCAATTTTTCATTTCTGTTGCATTTTTCTCTATTTAGGATTATGATTGCTTGGGCTAGATGGTCTTTGGAAAACCATGACTGTGCATTTGCAGGGAAATTAATGAGAAAAATCAGGTCCCTCTGTGGTAGCCTCAGAGTTTCACACGCCCTCATTCAACAGGAAATCTTGGAGTCTCAGACTTGCCTCTGAGGCACAGAGGAACAAACTTAGCAACACAATCCTGAAGGCAGTGCATCTTGTTCCTTCTGGACCCAGACTAGTTCCCCCTCAAGTCCAGCAGCCACTTAAAGGACTGCCCCAAAGCTGATTGCTAACTAACATCAGCTGACCTTCAGCAGGGTCATGCTGCTTCCGAAGAGCATCACATCAAGTAGCCCGAGGCTGACTCTGATCGTTGCTGTGTCAGGCAGCTGCTGTATGGTCCCAGGCTCCTCTTCCTTTAGTTCTTGGGTTGGAGGATGGACAGGAAGGATCCACGGTGGCTTCTGGGTGTGCTCACCCAGCTTTAAACAGTGACAAGTTTCAGCAGCCCCTGGGTAATGTAAATGGGGTTTGCAACTGTGCACCTTAGTAATGCCTTTATGTGGACTTGCGAGCATCTCAGGTTAGGGGCTGTGGCATCCTTGTATCCATGCGGATTTCCACAGGATGAAGAAGAATAGGTGACGGTCACTGCAGAGTCGCTGATCTGGTTCTGAGGGTAAAACCAGTCTGTGCCACCTTACCCGCCCTCAGCAGTGTCCCCCACATTCACTGTCACCCATCTAAGCTCATGATCAGTCACATGAGCCCCGGAGTCCATTCACACATCAGCCTGAAAGAGGATTAGCCCCCACTCCATCTAGTAATCAGCCTCCAGGACAAGGGGCAACTGCTAATTTTGTTAAATAACATGGAGCTGCTGCAGCTTAACCGTAGGGCACTCTCCCACCCCATGAGAAAACAGTGGTGATGCTTCTATATCAGTGTTCTTCACTGATGAGAATTTGATGACTGTCTGGCCACAGCAGACAGAGCCCTGAGGTTTGCGTCTGTTTTCTGGTTGGCTAATTTCACTAGCTAAAGAGAACATTTCAAACACCCATCTTGAAGCAACTTTTGAACCTCAGAAAAGCTACCTTTGGAGAGAAATGTTCATCTTTTCCCCACTGCTTAAGAACTTGGCTGTAAAAAGAAACATGATCTTTGTCATCGGTATCAATAATCCAGAGTGACTGGGCATGAGTGCTCACACCTTTACTCTCGGTGCTCAGGAGGCAGAAGCAGGCAGAATTCTGTGAGTTTAAGGCCATCCTAACCTTATCCACACGGCCAGTTCTGGGCTAGCAAGAGTTACGTGGTGAGGCCCTGCTGGTAATTAACACAGAGACCCACAGCACACTGGACAGTGGGCAGAGAGTGAGAGGCTTTGGAGCACTCAGTCCTAAGTAGGGTGTCTCCGTTGACCACCTCCCGTCAAGGCTTAGAAATCTACTTGAAAAGGGGGCAGAAATAATGTCAGGGTCAGAGGTGGTGGATGACTGTATTTTGCAGTGAAAGGGTATCTATCCTGGCAACAAGAAGGCCAAAGAATGCCAGGAAAATCACTCCACACAACAGACTTCAAGGAAAAATTTGTTGTGCATGGGGGGAGGGATGACGTGAAAGGGCTCCTCTGAGTAGGGAAGAGAGAGATGGGCAGGGCAGGATGGGAGGAGAGGGGAAGCAGGGAGGGAGAGAGGGAGGGAGGGAGGGAGTGAGGGAGGGAGGAAAGGACATAAGGATGGACCTATGGAGACAAGGGAGACAGCAGGCTGTGAGGGTGTGAACTTTATGGGGTGGGGGTCTGGAGCATGTGCATAGGGAAAATATATAACAATGGTGACCTAGAAAGGTGTTGCAATGACCTTTAGAATGACTTGTCATATTGGCCTGTAGTGATATAGTGATAGAAGGTGGGGTGGGGGATGGGGAGAGCCTCGCTTTTGAACGTGGGGGTTCTAGCAATGACACCATAGAAACAGGGTCTTCCAGACAGGACATAACTGGTACACATATGAGCTCAAATGAGACTGTGACAGTGTGCACATGTACTGTGCAAATCCAAGGTATGGAGTTCCAGCACTGAGAGAGGGGGAGTGGACACAGGGTCCCACTCCTAACCAAAAAGCTGTTTGCAACTGATCCCTGACTGCAAAGGAAACATGAGTTCCCTCCAGGGGAGTCTCACTGGGTATTTAAAGCATACTCCGGGGCAGGCCTCATGCTCAAGAGTAGTTAGCCACCATAAAATGGATGCCATGTTTTTTTGTTTGTTTGTTTTTTGTTTTTTTTAATGTACTTTCTGTTGTTGCTATGCTTGCTGATTTTTTGAAAATAATTTTGGTTTTTTGGTTGTTTTATGAATGTTTTTGTTGTTTATTTTTAGGTTTTTTTTTTTAAAAGAAAGAACACTAAGTTCCTGGGATAAGAAGATGAAAGAATCTAGGAGGATTTGGGGAAGGGGAAGAATATGCTCAAATATACTGCATACAAAAAATTAAATTTTTAAATTACTTTAAAATAATTAATAATGTAATGAAATACATAGGTTTAAAAAATCCAAATGATCCAAAGAAATTATTTAAGTAGCAGGTTTAAACTATGTGCTAATTATGCATGGAAACAATGTATTTTTGAAAAGTTAAATTTTAGATTATGTATCATTATAACTAGGAAGAAAATATAGGCTTGTGTAAAGACACAATGATATTTAAATTTGTTTAAACTGATACATAGATTTATCATGTATAAATCATGTTTAAGATGTTAAAACTAAATGGAGAGAGAGAGAGAGAGACAGAGAGACAGAGAGAGAGACAGAGAGAGACAGAGACACACAGAGAGAGAGACAGAGAGAGAGAGAGAGAGACAGAGAGAGAGACAGAGAGAGACAGAGAGAGACAGAGACACACACAGAGAGAGAGAGAGAGAGAGAGAGAGAGACAGAGAGAGACAGAGAGACAGAGAGAGACAGAGAGAGAGAGAGAGAGAGAGAGAGAGAGAGGAGTCCAGAGAAGGGCTGGCAAAGTGGCTCAGCAGGCAAAAGCACCTACTATGCAAGCCTGGGGACCCAGGGTGATCCCAAAACACAAATGGAAAGAGACCCAGCTCCTGAGAGCTGTCCTCTAACCACAGGTTATCATACACTTCTCATCCATCAGCCCTGGAGAATCTCCAACAGAGGCCTGTACCTTCTCAGGGAACTCCAGTTTGCAGAAACCTCTGGTGTTGGTGGTCTGGTCATGCCTATGAACAAACACAATGGAATGTGAAGATGGGAGTTAGTGACAGGTCACAGGGTAAAAAGGCCCACATCCCTACCTGCTGGATAGAGGGGCATGTGTGCTTTGTTTAATAGTCAATGAAGGAAGTTTGGGCACTTGATACTAAAATACATGCAAGACAGATAATACTCCACCCTCTGGAGTTACAGTTCCATGCCCACCCCAGCTCTCTGATCTCAGCAGCCCTAGGCTGGAAGACGTGGCTGCATCTCTCTAAGCACCATGCCCCTGATGATCTGACGCCTGACATCCAGGGAGCCTGGAGTAAGTGAGAGTGAGCCAAGACTGATGAGTTCTCACGGTGTGTTAGAACATGCTCTTTTCTACAAAGGGGGTTTCTGGTGGGACTCCCGGCAAGCGGCAAGTTTACAATAGGCAGAGGGAGAAAGCCTTAAGCAGATACCATTGGTTGTATTAGAATTCTTGATTCTCTGCTTTCACCAAGTTCCAACTTAAGGCCTCTTTTCCTTCTCAATGTTCATCCCTTCCTCTTCTGCCCCAATCTTCAGCTCCTTGTTTTCCTCTCCTAGGAGGCATGGGTTTACTTTTAAAAAAATTAGACTTCAGACCCTCTTCTCCCTGCCCCCAGATCCTGACCTCTCTTTTCTTAGAGAATTTCTTTCAGAAAACCTGCCATTGTGAAAGCCTTCTTTGCCCCTTTGAGATTCAAATATGTCCCAAAGCCTCTGGTGAGTTTTAGAAACCTGTGCTATCTTTCTCCAGCACCTGGAGGTGTTTGTTTGTAATGTAAATCTCGAGGAAGGTAGAGCCCTCCAGGCTCGGGTTTCAGTGGGAGGGGAGGGAAACTCACTAAAACAGACACCTAGATCTGTGCCAAGGAACTGCTTCTGAGAAGAAAGCTGAGAATCTCCTTAGGCTTTGGAAAACACCAATTAGAAAACTCTTCATTGAGCGTGAATTGCATGCCTGTAATCCACGGCTTGGGACTTGGAGGCAGAGGGAGCAGAAGTTGAAGGTCAGGACTAGGAAGAGACAGCTCAGGGGCTAAGAGTTCAGATTCTTCGCACCTATATAGAAAGCCAGGTGTGGCTATGGCCAACTTCTGTTATCCTGGAGCTGTGCAGAGTGGGAGACCCATCAACCCTTTGTTGATGGGGCATTAGCCAGAAGCACAAATTCAAAGTGTGCAGAGAGAAACCATAGCCCAGAGGTAGGACTGGGGACTTGGGACTAAGCTGCTAATCCTCGCAGCCCTGCTTAGCATCTGCTCACCTTGGACAGCCGAGGACAAGGAAGGCTGGATCACACATGGCAGGACCAGGGGGAGGGGAAGGGACCCGTCAATATCTGGATGGGATTATTTGAGAGGGTCTTATTTTCCTCCCAGTACGTTGATTATGGACAGGTAACAGGAAGTGACTAGGCCTGCAGAAGGAGCTTGAGATGGTTAACTTACTTACCCTAGTGATTGATGTTTAAATTACTTTTCCCAGAGAGTCCTTACCAACTTTACCAAAGCTAGAAAGGCTTGGGGCTTGACACACCTCACCCGGAACTTTCCTGCCTTTGATTATGAGCTGTCAGACAAGAGTTTACACACACACACACACACACACACACACACACACACACACCACTCACACAGCAGGATCATTAAAAACTTCCATAAAATAAATGAATGTAATTCTTCCAGCTCAGAAGCGACACCAGGAAGGTAGTGACGGAGAAGCCAGTTCCGTGTGCTCACACCTATTTGTTTCTGTTATGGGAGTTAAGAAGAGCCTTGAGTGACTTTGTGAAGGTCCTCGGGCAGGCTAATAAATGAGAAGCCCTGCTTTTGTCACAAAAGTATTCTAATTAGAAGACTGCTCAATTTTTCCCCCTCATCCAGAATTAGAGAAAGAACAGGCTCAGAGAGGCTTAGCCTTCAAGGTAATTAAAACTCAGAATTAGTTTTTTCATTTCCCAAGTGTCTGACTAGATCATGGTTAAATTTACATAAGCATCTGAATATTTTCAAGTCTCACTCCCACCCGTATAAAACATGGCACTCACTTCAAGGGAAACAAGAAACAATTTATTTTGAGTCAGTGTGAGTGACCACGGCCCAGGATCACGGGTTAAGGTGGCCCTGTATGTCATCATCCAACATGAAATTAGTTATATAAACCTTTTTATACCCACATAGCCAGACCGTCAGAAATCACGGCAGCCTATCCTACATGGAGAGCACCAGGGCAGTGAGAAGCCTAGTCTAAAAACAAGACTCTCCTCCAGTCTCCATATATGTGTGCAAACATGCACACCTGCTTGTGTGTGCTCTGGCACACAAATGCACGCACACCATAAGTGGGATAGTTATATTGCTATTACAGCTGTACCTCTGAAAACACATTTGCAAGCCCTCAGATATATTCAGGATGCAATATTCTGAACAAGAAGCCCAATCTCAGCTTGTACTATCAGAAAGTCTCTTGCTGGCCTCCTTTCACACATCATTCAGCTTTCCAAGGTCCTGTGTATCTTACACTAACGATATGCTAAGAGACAACAAATTCTGCATCTAATGAGTTCTTCTGGTCATGAGGCTGGAGAGTAATTGGAATAACTATTAGAATGATTCAAAGCACAATAACAATTAGAATAATTAGAAGAACAATAAAAGATGGTTTAATTTAGGGGAGAATATTAAGAGTTGAAGGTCTAGTGTTTTGCCATTAAGCATTATTGTTTAGGAAATGTTCTGCTTGTGCACAACAACTTTTAGGTACTAGAATTAAAAAAAATGCACCAGTGTCGCTTCAAGGCACCCAGTTATCCCTCAGTGCAGTGTGCAGCTGCCATCACTCCCACAGGAAGTCTGCTCAGCTTAAATGGTCATTTTAGGATGTAGGCATTAATTCATGTTGGAATGTGCTTGTTTGTCCTGTTAAGAATATAATGCATATTAGTCCAGCACAGTGTTGCATGCCTTTAAGCACAGCACTTGGGAGGTAGAGGCAGGGAGATTTCTGTGAGTTCAAGGCCAGCCTGGTCTACAAAGCCCTCATAGCAGGTTGGGTTTCAGGCCAGCTGGGGCTACTTAGTGAGACCCTGTAGATAGATAGATAGATAGATAGATAGATAGATAGATAGATAGATAGATAGATAGATAGATAGATAGATCTAAATAGCAACGCATGGATTATCAGCACAGGAGAGACTGTTGATGTGTATATATGCATATGCAGTATTATATACATTTAATTATAGCTGATAGGTCCTGGTCTGTTCTTATGTCTCAGACACAGTCAGGCTCATTTTGCACTATGAAGACTCAGGAGTCATGCAAAGAAATGTTGCCTGGGTTTTGGTTACTCAGACCAGGTTCCACCCTGGGCTGGTGTTGTCTCAAAAGACATCTATTCTTATGGAGATACTAAAGAGCCAAGGAAGCAACTTGACTCTGGGTCAGCCTTAGAAGTGTGAGGTTTGGGGTGGGGGGTGGTGATGTAGGTGGGCCTTCGGTCTATGTGTTATTTTCATTGGTTAATAAAGAGACTGCCTTGGCCCTTTGATAGGACAAAAAATTAGGTAGGCGGAGTAAACAGAACAGAATGCTGGGAAGAGGGCAATGAGGCAGACACCATGGAGCCAGCCACCAGGTCAGACATGCTGAATCTTTCCTGGTAAGCCACCACCTTGTGGTGCTACACAGATTATTAAAAATGGGTAAATCAAGAAGTGAGAGTTAGCCAGTAACTAACTCTCTAGAGATAATGGGCCAGGCAGTGTTTAAAAGAATACAGTTTCCATGTAATTATTTTGAGGGCAAAACTAGCCAGGCGGCCAGGAGCTAGGTGGGACGAAAAGCAGTCTGCAGCTCCTTCTACAGGGTGGGGAGCGGCTTATGAGTGTGTACTGGTTCAAACTATCCCCTGAGCAAAAACAACCAATCTGTATTTGAAGCTCTGACCTGACCCCCAGCCTCAGCCCCACCAGGTATTTGGGGATGAGTTTATTCAGACCCCTGAAAGGTCTGAGGCTGGACCATGGCAGGCTTTGGTGTAGAGGTATTATTTGTGTGTGTGTGTGTGTGTGTGTGTGTGTGTGTGTGTGTGTGTGTGTGTGTGAAAGAGAGAGAGAGAGAGAGAGAGAGAGAGAGAGAGAGAGAATGTAAACATGTGCATGCATGTGATACACACACGTGAGCATGTATATAAGACATGGACATGGATACCAATCCATTGCCACCTCGGGATCTGCACTCCTGCCATCTCCCTATTCAGGACTTCGATCTTTGTCTTCTATTGCTCAGCTCTCCTCACTGTCACTGTTTAGCCTGCTTCTGTCTGCACCGCTTCCCCTCAGATCGTCTCCTTTTCTGCCTGTCTCCCCAACAGCCATCTTAGGGCCTCAATGGAGCTTTCAAAAGGCAGATTTGTTTCTTAGTGTGAACCCATCTAGGTCAGTCACAGGGCTCTGACCATAGTCCTCATTCTGGTGGCTGCAGAAACAGTCCTCTCTCCATTCTGGTGGGAGTGTTGCAGAGGGAAGGGAGGCCTAGGGGTTCTTGCCTGGGGTGTCAAATGATCTGAGAGGAAGAAATGCATCAAACGTGTCGATAGTTGGCTGAATGGAGAGAGCATTTGGCTCTGTTCAACCAACCAGACGTGGGCCAGCACAACCGTCCTGCCATCTCTGACACTGGCAAACTGGCCTGATTCGGGATAGGACTTTGAAAGTCTTTCTGGCTGTCTCCTCCCTCTAGAAATTAGCTCTGGGCAAGCAGGAGGCTCATCTCCTTTGCCACCCTTGTCTCCGCAGGTGTGAGAACAGCCCAGCCCCCAGTAACTGACAGACGTATAGAAGGCATGTTTCTTTAAAAAATAAATTTATTTACTCTTTTCACAAAACAATCTTCTCTCATTTTATGTACCAATCACAGTTCCCACTCACTCACCTCATCCCGCTCCCTCCACCTTACCCCTACTCCACCTCCCTAGCTACTCCTCAGAGAAGGTAAGGCTTCCTATGGAGAATCAACAAAGTCTAGTACATCACTTTGAGGCAGGACAGAGGCCCTCCCCACTATATCTAGACTATGCAAGGTATCCCTCCAAAGAGAATGGGCTTCAAAAACCTAGTTCAAGCAGTAGGGATAAATCCATCTCCCAGCCATGCACCTGTTAGCCACATTCAGAGGGCCTAGTTTGGTCCTATGCTGGTTCCTCTGCTGTCAGTCTGGAGTCAGTGAGTTCCCATTAGCTCAGGTCAGCTGTTTCAGTGGGTGTCCCCATCATGGTCTTGGCCCCTTTGCTGGTATTATCACTCCTCTCTCTACTCGACTCCACTTTGTGAGCTCAGCCCAGGACTTTGCTGTGGATATCTGTATCTGCTTGGATCAATTGATAGATGAAGGTTCTATGATGACAATTAAGGAAGTCATCAATCTGATTATAGGAGAAAGCCAGTTCAGGTACCCTCTTCACCATTGCTTAAAAATGGCAATCCTACCAAAAGCAATCTACTAATTCCATGCAATCCCCATCAAAATCCCAACACAATTCTACACAGACCTCGAAAGAACAATACTCAAATTCATATGGAAAAACAAAAACACAGGAAAGTCAAAACAATCCTGTACAATAAAGGAACTTCAGATGCTCACCATTCCTTGGAATCGGCATAAAAACAGACAGGTGGACCAATGGAATCAGACTGAAGATTCTGTTATTAATCCATACACCTATAAACACCTGACTTTTGGCAAAGCTAAAATTATACAATGGGAAAAAGAAAGCATCTTCAACAAATGGTGCTGGCATAACTGAATATCAACATGTAGAAGAATGAAAATAGATCCATGTCTATCTGCATACACAAAACTCAAGTCCAGATGTATCAAAGACCTCAACAGAAACCCGGCCACATTGAACCTCATAGAAGAGAAATTGGGAAGAAGCCTTGAATGCATAGCCACAGAAGAATACTTCGTAAATATAACTCCAGTAGCACAAATACTTAGAGAACAATGAATGGGGCCTCCTGAAACTGAGACGCTTCTGTAAGGCAAAGGACACAGTCAATAGATGGTGTATTCTAACGTGAGGAATAACCAAAACTTGCAGACCCAGACAAAGAGTACAAATATGGATTATTGTTCAAATCAGAGACTATCTACCTCTTTCTGTGTGCCCTCTTTCTATTTTCTCCTGAGTCTCATGTGTAGCCCTGGCTGGCCTGAAATTCACTATGTAAACCAGGCTAGCCTGGAACCCACAGAGATCCTGAAATGAACGGTGGGATCAAAGGCATGGTGCCACACAGAGTTGGAGTGACAGACAGTCGTGAGCTGCCCTGTCAGATGCTGGAAAGGGACCTCACATCCTCTGCAATAACCATGCCGCTCTCTAACCACGGAACTATCTGTCCAGCCCGGGATGAAGCAATTTTCACAGGAATTGGCTTAGCACACACTCCTCTTTCCACTTTAGAGCTGAAGTTGCAAATCTACATTTGTTTGGCTATTGAAACCCTGCCAGGTAATACTTTGTTCCCAGAATGCTCTAGGCTTTTCCTGTTGGCTGGAGGAAAAACACAGTAAAGATGTCAATGATCATTTTCTTACAATGAACATTATTTCACCCGAGTTCCTCCTTAGTGCAGGATGTCTCCCCGAGTCCCTCATTAGCGCAGATGTCAGGAATCCACTTGCCTCAGACATCCCCTTTCATCCCGTCGTTCTAGGTCAATTGGTGGCTTTTATCCTTCAAGCCAATGACCAGATTTCCTTGTCATCCGACCTTCATCTTCAATCCCTGGGCACACGAGGTTTTTCAGTTCTCTTTCTGTGCACTGCTCATTAGGCAAATCTGACAGCATTGAGCCTTCATCCTGCATAAATCTAACTTCCCTTCATAGAAACTCAGAGGAAGGGCGGTGATTGCAGATTTGCTTTGCACATTGGACATGAACTGTTGCTGCAAAATGAAAGACAATTATATACTTTTAAATTATAGAATTAATAAAAGATAATTAAATAGTAGCAACAGTGAGTTTTTATTATTATTACTCTTGCTATTATTATTTAGCAAGGGTTTCTCTGTGTGGCCCTGGCTATCCTAGAACTTACTTTGTAGACCAGACTGGCTTTAAACTTAGAGATTCACCTGCCTCTGTCTCCCAAGTGATGGAATTAAAAGTATGTGCCACCACGCCAGGTTCTACCGTTTATTTAAATTGTGTGTGTGTGTGTGTGTGTGTGTGTGTGTGTGTGTGTGTGTGTGTATGTGAATGTGAGTACAGTGCTCATGGAGGCCAGAAGAGGATGTTGGGTCCCTGGAACTGTAGTTATAAGCAATTGTGGGCCACCCAGTGTGATTGCTGAGAACTTAACTTAGGTCTTCTGCAAAAGCAGTACTATTTCTAAACTGCTGACCTGTCTCTCTAGCCCTGACATGATTACATTTAAATACAGCTTACTATTTTCTTAGGCACAAATCTGGCTTATCCTTGTTTAGCCAGACAAGAGAATTTCATAATCAATTCATTATAGACAAGCTCATGTTTCCAGGAAGCAAATTTCAGGAGAACTGGAGTTGGTGTAATTGGGACCCAAGAAGTTACAGGGCCTCAAATTCATGATCCTCTTAACTGCGGTTGACTTAAGACCAAATTACTGTAGGTTAACTAACCTTTGATGAAGTTTGTGAGGCCATGAAATGAATATATTTGGACCAAGTAGGAGACAAGGCAGGATCACTGACTTTGATTAATTAGTTTCGGAAGGACACATTCTTGAAAGACAGCACCTTATTTGGGTAGAGCCACACACTTTGGGAATTTGGGGAGTGTATACAATGATTCTCTATTGGGTTCTTGCTTAACCAAGAGACTTGTAGTCAATGCCAGGTAACTGGAACTGAACGAATAGTCTAGCCTCTTGGCATGTCACAGATGCCTGGACTTCTCAGTTCATAAAAATCCTACTTGGCTTCTGTTCATGTGTCCTAGAATACTTCCCACTGTGGGGGTCTCAAGAAATGTGTGAAGCTTTTAGTCAAAGTTGGTATTTGGGGGTTTCTTCTGGCTAAGGCTGCCTTTCTCATTCCTCTGGTCCTGTTTGTTTTTGCTTTGCTTGTCTGGGTTGAAATCCAGGTGTTTTAAGGTTTTGAGAGCATTAGCTGTGAGTGACCCACATATGGAGGCTTTGCCTTCTCAGAGAGAGCCGCTGATCACAGACGGGCCGAGGCCTCTCAGAAAACGGTATCCATCTTCTTTGGGAGTCAAGTGCACTGCAATCAGAGCCACCCCTAAGATTTCAGACACTTGACTCTGCAGCTGTGTGGAACCTTTAAGATGTGTCTGTCCCTAAAGAAATCATAATGCCTCTCTCACACACAGAGGGCTCTGGAGCGATACACATGTAAGTCCTATGATGCTCCATCTCCGGGAAGTATGACTTCATTTGCCTAGGCTTTCTTGGGCACAGGTCACGAAGGCTGCTTCCTGCTCCCTACTGGATCTACAGAAGTATCACCTTTGCTGACTCTCAGAGCAGATGTGTGACCATTACTGATTATGCCCCCTCTCTCCATTCCTTTGCCAGTGAGAGGAGGAACCAGAATGTTCTCTGGCAGTGCTTCCATCTTCTAGAGTCAGATAAGATGATCAAGCATCTATTGAATAAAAGGGAAGTGTGCTTATTCGCATCATCCTTGTTTAGCTCGTGTTTGGGTAGCCCTGTCGGTAGAATTCATGGGTGTAGATTCTGACACTGCTAGAAGACACAATCTCACAGCAAACTCCCTGGTCCCCTGCCCCTAACAGTCATTCCACCGATTCTTCCACAATGTTCTCCAAGCCTTATGTTCAGGAGACGGAACTGGGATCCCCAACTCTGCATCTTGTTTGGTTATGGTTTTCTTTAACGGCCTCTGTCTGTTGTGAAGAGAAGCTTCCATGATGAGGTGTGAGGACTCCACTTATCTGTGGCGATGAGGACAAATATTTGTAATGTAGTCAGGGATGATGCTGGTTTAGTGAAGTGGTGGTTGCAGGTTCTCCTCTAAGATCCATGACTTCGCTAGCTCTGGGTAGCATGCTCATATGGGTGGGGAAGCTCACGAACATTGACCCTACACAAATAACTACAGGTAGCCAAGAAATGTTGAGCCTAGAAGAAACAGTCTTTCCAAAGGAAGAGCATATCAATTGTCTATCCAATTCAAATGGTCAGCTCTGTGTGCGCGCACGTGTGTGTGTGTGTGTGTGTGTGTGTGTGTGTGTGTGTGTGTGTGTGAACAATTAATATAAACAGAGGCCTTAATGTTTGGAGGGGGAAAGGGAAGGGTGAGATGATAATTAAGAAAGAGAGAAACAAGGTGAGACTCTGCTGGCTTTCAGGTTGTGCATGCACATAACACCTGCAGGAGTCATAGGGACAACAAACTTGTGCATGCATAGAACAACTGCAGAGCCATAGGGACAGGGCATCTTGTAGGCAGAGACTCTTAGGCTAAAGTGGAGGAAACCTTGCCTTGCTCTCGAATATATCCTTATTGAATACTGGGATGCATTATTCATTCCAAAGCTGACATTATATTATAAAAAATAAAAAACCAAAACCTACTCACAAAACTCCCAGGTGCATGCTTAGACAAACACATAGACCCATGAATACTTACCTTGCCTTTTCACCCTCTGTCTTGTAGGAAGAGTTCAAGGGATCAAAAAACTGCCAAGCATGTTAATTCATCCCACGAGAATGTCTTTCTAATTTGAAAATTACAGATATGAAAAGATTTGGGAAGTCATTTATAAGAATTGTCTTGTTTACTCAGGAATGATTGTAGGAAGAATCAAAATGTCATAACTCCTGTGGTGGCTTGAATGACAGATGTCCCCTCAGGCCCGGGTATTTGGACACTTGGTCACCAACAAGTGGTGTTGTTTGGGAAGGCTGTGGAAGCTTTAGGAGGTGGAGTTTTGATGGAGGAAGTGCGTCACTGGGGGTGGGCTTTGAGTGCTCATGGCCTCATCTGCTTCCTGTTCTCTCTCTAATTCATGTAGTGCTTGAAGATGTGAGCTCTCAGCTTTCTGCTCTGGTCGCCTGTAGTCGTGTCTCCCCACCATGATGGACTCAGTCTGGAACCTTAAGCCAAATGAATTCTTCCTTCTGTAAGTTGCTGTGCTCACAGTGTTGTGTCACAGTGTCCAAAAGTAACTGCTACAAGCCTTACAAGTTGCAGTTAAGGAATCAAGATAATTCTGAACCATCACTTTCTGGAAGGATCTGGGCCTTCATCAAAAAAGATACAGATCTTACAGCCTTTGCCAAAGCTGCCTCCAGGCTTATCACAGTGACTCTGTAAAATCTACCAAGTAGAGCGAAGTTGTTAATGTAAGAAATTGCCATTGATTTGGCAGCTGAGGAAGTGCTCATTATCCGTGCTTAGTATATCTACCTCTGGAAAAGTGCTGGCTAAGGAAGAATACGGCTGCTCACACCAGGAATAAAGGTAGATTTTACCTTAAAAAGCTCAGAAATGCAAAGAAAAGTGGGGAGGCAGAGATGCCGTGAGATTGTCCTGTTACTGTAGAGAAGTGAGGCAGTAGGTGAGTTGCTTGTTAGGAGCTTATTAGAGAGCCAGAGGGAGGGTTTCCTAGAGCCTTTATGCTGGAAAAAAAAATCTGCATTTGAGATAAATTAACATAGCAAAATCAGCCAGATGGGAAATCTGTGCCTCTCAACTTTCACTCAAGAAAATATGCAAGATTAAAGAAGTTTATAAGAAATGATAAATGCCTGTCTATCCAATGTCTTACTTTGTTGACCCCGTATTTGGATGGGTCGTTTAGGCTCTTTTAGGAAGGAGTTTGATCAACATAACTGGAGGTCACCTGTGCTCCTTCTTGGTTCCTTTCTTTCTGTGTTCTGCAAGGTCGTGACTAACTTTTCCCATCAATGTGAATATTAGTGATTCATTGTGTTGCTGTGATAAACGGGAATGGCCAAGAACAATTTAATGGAGGAGAGGGTTTGTTTAGGGTACACTTCCAGGTTCTAGCCCAGAAGTGAGGGAATTCAGCACAGGAAGTCAGAACCCAGGAGGAACATTGCTTCCAGGCTCACTCACAGGTTCATGCTGAGCTAGCTTTCTCATGTAGCCAATGACAACCTGCCTAAGGAATGGTGCTACTCATGGTGGATGGGGCCTCCAACATCAACTGATGCTCAAGGCAGGACCTCCACCTGAGACATGCCCACAGGCCAATCTGATCTGATCAGTCCCTCAACAATCAAGGCTAACTAGGACAATGACACATTTATACAACTAAGGGTGACCCGGGAACTGATCAACCACCATTTCTGGGTGCTTCTGTGAAGCTGGTTCTTGGAGGATGAGTTAGTAGATTGCCTAAGGAAAATGTATACTCATCAAGGTGGGCAGGAATCATCCCGGGCCTGCTGGTTTGCGTAGAGCAGAAGGGCAGAGGATACTATGTTGCTCTTGGAGTGAGCTCATGTCCAGTTGCATCCACTTTCCAGATGATGAAACTCCATTCTTCTTCACAAGTGAGTCATACTCCACGGCGCATTTCCAGACATTTGGAGGAAAGTCTCTCATGTTTCTTCTAACGCTTTTTTTTGGTCTCTACCCTTTCCACTGATCTTCAGCCACGTGCTGGTTGCCCAGCTCTGTTCCTGAGGGACTTTGGCTCTGCATAGCTTTCCTCAGAACACGTTTTTATGTTTTCGCAGTGGTTTTTGATTTTGAGGATTTTTCTCCTGTTAGGCCTTTGAGTCAGTAACCTGGAATTATAAAATATTTGAGATTATAATTTATTATTAATCTAATATTTTCACTCATCTCACACATGTAGCTTATATTTTAGAAATCCAACACATTGGCAATTTATGTTCTATTTTCCATGACCCCATATTGTTTATACTATAGCTTTTTATTGTATATCGTATATTCATGATAACAGTTAAATCCTTGATAGTGTTTCATGTTATATGTGACCTCTGTTTTTAATTTTCTTTCTCCCCCCCTTTCTTTGTTGTTGTTTTGTCTGAAACAGAGTCTTCTCTCTGGCCCAAGCTCTTCTTGAAGCGATCCCCCTACTTCAAGCTCCTGGGATTACCAGCGTCTGTCATTCATTAGACCTGGCTGTGAGTTATTTTAATTGACTGCTTTTCCTACTTGTTATGGTTAAAATTTCTATGCCTCCTTGAATTCCTTGAATTTGCAGATTGGATATCAGATATAAATTTTTACTTGTTAGATCGTTAAAAATATTTTAAGCACTGTTCTTCAAGTTTCTATGTCTCGTGGTTTTGTCTAGAAATTATCTTTCCCTTCTGGTGTTTTAAAAAATTTTTGCAAGGAAGATTACCCTGGATCAAGAACTTGATTTTCTCCACTAATGAGACCAGGTATTTTAAGTATTCTAAATAACTGGGACAGAAGCGGGAGGCCCAGTGAGCCAGCCTGTGTGAACCGTGTGCATGTTTTACCAGTGTGAGCACCATTTGGGACTCACCTGTGTCTCCTGCACTATGGCAAGTGTGGAGAGGTGCTGCCCTCTTGACTGTATTATCTTATAAAAAACAAAAGTGGAGGATTGTTCAGACATCATTAAAAACTCTAAGTATGGTCTGTAAGTTAATCAAAAGGGGATTACCTGGCTGGTCTTGACCTATTCAGGAGTCCAGTGAAATGGGAGCCATAAGGCCATGCTCTCAGGCAGGCGGCTCTTTTGCCTCGTGGCTGTTTCTTGCAGCAAGGAGATGGTGGATTCTAAGAGGAGCCTGGGAAAAACAGCAAAGACCTCCTTCCCAGCCTGTGCTTTCAAAAGGATTCATGCCCAGCTCCGCCTTGGGGAGACTCTGAGTTTTGGGGTCCAGAGAGACAATGGGAAACAAAGAAAGTACTTTACATGGCATGGCATTGTTGCGGTTTGAGTGTAGGATCGCCCCACCGGCTCCTGTGTCTGAATGCGGTCTTCAGCTGGCAGTGCGGTTGGGGTTGTAGAACCTTTGGGGCTAGAGACAGAGGGTGGTAGTGAGTCACACGGCAGAACCTTGTCATGCAGCTCTGATCCCAGACAGAGTGCTGTTTTCTGCTTTTTTAAAAAATTAAATTTGCTGTCTAAGTTCTCTGGGATTGTGATTTGTGGGCTGGTTTTGTTTGTTTGTTTGTTTGTTTGTTTTGCTTTATGTTTAAAAACCACTTATGAGTGAGTACATGTGATACTTGTCTTTCCGTGTCTGGGTTACCTCACTCAAAGTGATGTTTTCTAGCTCCATCCATTTTCCTTAGACAACAATGAGGACACTAAGAGAGACATGCATAGATCTAATCTACAAGGGAAGTAGAAAAAGACAAGATCTCTTGAGTAAATTGAGAGCATAGTGAGCTTGGGGGAGGGTTGAAGGGGAAGGGAGAGGCAGAGAGGGGAGCAGAGAAAAATGTAGAGCTCAATAAAAATCAAAAAAGTAAAAAAAAAAATAGAGCTCAAAAAATTAAATTTGCTCATTTATTTTACATCCTAACCTCAGTTTCCCCTTTCTCCTCTTCTCTTGTTCCCTCCGCCCCTCCCCCAATTCACTCTATTTGTTCAGAAAGGGACGGGCCTCCCATGGGTGTCAACAAGCATGGCATATCAAGTTGAGGAAGTCAAGCACTGGGCCGGGAATCCTGCTGAAGAGAGGGAGGAAGGACTGTACAAGCCAGAGGGGTCAAAGAAATCACAAGGGACCCACAGACACAACTAACCTGGGCACAGAGATCTCAGAGTCTAGACCAACAGCCAGGGAGCCTGCAGGAAACCAGCCTAGGCCATCTGCATATGCCTCCTGACTTCTAATCTGAGGTCACACACAAGTTCTCCTTGCAACAAGTTCCTGTTGCCACTCAAACCATTCTCCTTCTGTGACATCATGGGCTATGAGCAAAGTGATTGTTTCTATCAGTCCCCTTTGTGAGACAATCTGTCATAGCAACAAGGAAGTAACAGGTACACAGACGTGATGACTATAATTGGGCCTTAAAGAAGAAAAAGCCAAGTTGTTTGCATAGCGGATGAGATGGAGTAAGTCAGATAGGGAAGGAGAATTAGTGCATGTTTTCTCTCAGATGTAGAAATGCAAATGAGGGAAAGGGGAGGGAAAGTCAATGGGGGGCAGGAAAAGATGGTCAGGGGACTGGAAACAATGAAAAAACAATGTGTGTCTGTGTGTGTGTGTGTGTGTGTGTGTGTGCGCGCGCGCGCGTGTGTAAATGTCACAGTGACTTCTACAATTAGATGCACTGATAACCATTAATTTAAACATAATACAACAGTAAACGAGGATCTTCCATACTGTGTGTGGTACTTGCCATAAAGCATTTGAAGCTGCAGCATCATTAGGTTCCCAGCAGATGGGCTGGGACAGTGGGGCTGCAGGCCAGAGTTTCTCCTCTCACTCTCTAGGCTGATCTGCCTGTCACTGGACCGCTCCTTCCTTCCTCTGCCTGCCTACCAGAACTGGCCTCACTGGGACAGTCAATGATAAGAGCCGCTGCTGTCAATCCAGGACATTCCTGTGTGTTTTTCTTCTGTCTCAGGTCTGTTTATTGAGCCACAGTCCCGAGTTTCTTTCGGTATTTCACCTCATTCTCACCAGCTCTGCATTCTGCTGGATACTGTTTAGGGCCCCTGTCCTTGATCGGTGCCTAGAAACCCTCCCAGGGGTAATGCTGAGAACTCCATCCCAGAGTCCTAAACAGCAAGGGTAGCCTCTGGCTGTTTACAAACATTCTCTTAAGTGCAGGGTGCTCACCTTCATCATTATTAACCTTTGGAACAACAACAACAAAAAACTTCACCATTCTATGTCACATGATGCCTCTGGCCACTATCCACAAGAGAGGCCAGCAGCCCCCACCCAGGGTGACACCCAAACGGGACTCTAGACATTGCAGCTTTTTGTTTGGTGGCCAAATTGCTGTCAGTTGAGAATTAATGTTCTAATCGGAGTCAGAAAACAGAGTGTATACTTACCAGCCAGACACGAGAAGGTAGCTCCAGGCTCAATTAACGTTTGGCTTCTTGTTTCCCAGAAGGATAATTACATCCCTGGAATGTTTCGGAGTGTCCTGCTAGGAAATTGAATCTGTTCGATCAATTAAACCAACGTGGGTTGAATTCCTACAGTGTCGGGCAGAGGGCCAGCCGCTTTGGTTGGAACAGGAAGCTGGGTGTGACTTGATCCACACGGAGTCATTTTCAGTGGTTGCCTTGATGATCAACTTTGAGGAAGGCAAGTGTGAGTTGGCTGGGGTTCTTCAGCCAAGAAGCAGGGTTACCTGTGGGAAGAGGCAAGAAAAGGGTTTGGAGGGGGATCTCACTCTCATCAGGTTAAGGTTGACGATTGGATGTCAAACCACAGAACAATAAGGATTTGAAATATTTGGAGTGCAGCAGGTGACAAGAGTTTGAAGAATGGTTAGTCTGGTCACCCTGTGTGCTCCTCATAGATTGTGTTGTAAAGCATCGTACCACATCCCATCAACATGCACAGTGAAAAACAATGTAAAGTTGTGGTGCAGACAGACGAGCTAAACTATAAGTCAGTTCATAGTTTCCCCGCCGTGTTCCACAAGTCTCAGAGATATATGAACGTATTGTAGGAGGGCCCTGTTGGGGTAGAAGGGCATCAACATGGCAGGGCTCTGGGCTCCCCGATCTGAGTTCCATAGAACAGCTGTGTAACAGCAAGGCTATGCCATGATTGAGAGGCAGGGGTGCAAGGGTCTAAGGTTGCCTCGTCAGGGAAGCAAATCCTGAAAACCTGTTTTGGAGGGTGCTGAGGCATAGGTAGACACAGTGCACCTCAGTGTTCCAGCATCTGAGAGAGCAGCAGAGCGATGGTTGCTCTAGCTGAAGGACCTGGCTTAGGAACTTGTAAGTTCCAAGGTCACATGCTGTCCAGGCAGAGGCTTACCTTGCCAGGAGACTCTAGATGCTAAGACTGATGGAGACACCTCCACAGGAGGCCCCTTTCCCCAGTACTTAATTCTCCTTCCTTTCCCTTTATACCCTCCTTCCCTTTTTCCTTTCCTCCCTCCCTCCCTCCTTCCCATCCACCCTTCTTCTCTCCCTCCCTCCCTCCCTCCCACCCTCCCTTCCTCATTTTTTTCCCTCCCTCCTTCCCCTCTTCCATATGGCCTCCCTCCCAGCCTGCTCCTTTGGCAGCCCACACACAGTCAATATTGTTGATATTGCTGAAAGTTAAATGTACACACAACTCTATGGCTTTGTACGATTCCATGGCCCTGTACTGTATAAGTGATTTCAAATCAAGACAAAGCTGAGCAATTTAAAATAGTCTAAAGGCCTTGGCTCTAATTGAACCTCTTCTTCTGGTTAATGGGGACTCAGAGTTTCCAGAACTCAGGTGACTTACTCAGAGGTCACAGAAAGCTAATGACAGAGACAAGGACGGCAGGCCAGGCCTCACACACACTGCCAGATGATCTTGTCTCTCCACCTCCCCGCCCCCCCCCCCAATCATTGCCATTCAAGCTACAGCGCAGTGAGTGTCCAGCAATTTCTGTTCAGGGACTTTTGTTTAATGCAGCTATCGTTCAGCATTTGCGTGACTCTTGCTCGGTGCTAATGTCAATGCTCAGGGAACAAAGGTGTCCTAAGGGCTGGAAAGGGTCCAGGTCCTGGCAGTCTGTCTACTCACTTTCAGGAGTGTCTCTTGGACGGTGACTTTCAGGCCAGTCTGAAGACAGTTGGTTCAGCCATCTATGTGCCGTGCATTCTCTGATAATCAGATCCCTCTTCCTCTCTTTGTCCTCGCTCTCTTTTCTCTGTTCCTCTCCCCCATCTCCTTCCTCTGATTCTTCTCTATCTCTCCCACCTCCCTCTATCTCTTTTTCTGTCTTTCCTATGTCTTTTCTCTCCCTTCTTCTTTTCTTTCTCCACCCCTCCCTCCTTCCCGTCTCTTCTCTCTCCTCTTCCCAGCTATCCTGTTCACTGAGAGCTGGTCACCTAGTTACCCGAGCACCTTTGTCTGGAGCATTCCAAAGTTCTAAATTCCAGAGGGAAGGGAGCTGGGCAGAGCAGCCTATGACATTTTGCCAAGTAGATGCTCAAAACCGTCAGGACAGATGGTGTTTAACAACTTTGGTGTGTCTGGACCCGGTCTGAGACTCACGTTCATAGATGTCAGGTAAAGTACATTCTTTCTAACCGGGCATCACACTGCCAGCTGCCATTAAGACCACTCAACAGATGCTTACGGCTGAGTGTTTTGAATGGAGGAGCCATACTGGGTTGGCATGTGAGGCATGGGGAATGGAGACAGCTGTAGATCAGAAGGTCTCCTCTGCCCAAGAAGAGAATTGGCATTGAGTGGTTCTGGACTTTGCCTGCCTGAGTCTGTAGAGAGTGGTTTGAGGGGTGTGTGTGTGTGTGGAAGGGAAATAGGTGACCATAGTGTCACTAATGATGGAATCAAGCTGTGTTCTTCCTCCCACTTGACTGGGAAAGAACAGGGCAACACAACATGTATTCCAGACATTCTGCTGTTTTCTGGGTTTTAATGGCAATGTCATTTGTCTAGAGGAAATGGTTCCTTCAATTAAGTGGCCTTACTATAGAAGCGGCCTTATCAGGATCTAGAAAACCACTTGACATATGAAACATCCCATTGAACATCCCCACTTCCAGACAAAGTCTTCAACTTATCAGACGGTCTTTATTGATATTGTCCCCATAGTCAGGGTGAGAAATTGGTCCCGTGGAAATCTTGTCACCAGGTTGTCTTACTGTATGTATCCTGTGCAAAGCAACATGAAACACTTTATAACCTGATTTCCAGGCATCCAACACTGTGGCTTAAACAAAGAAAACACAGTTTCATTGAGCTTTGCTTACTCTCTTTTGGCAAGGGCTCCTGGGAATCCGTTCAGGGTCAACTGTGTGAATCTTTTTTCATTTGTGGAGTTGCCAAGTGGCTCCCGGGGACCTCCTGTCTTTTATTGTCTCCATCTGTGTTCATATCTGGTCCAAGTGCTACACTCAGGAAAGACGGTTTCACTGAAGTGTGTTGGGAGTGTGTGCTGGGGACAGAGGCTCTAGATGCCCAGGAACCAGCTCCTTGTCAGATGGCACTGTCCTGAGAGTCCCCAAGTGGCCTAGGGATTGGCAAAGTTTCAAATGCAGATGGACAGAGAGCCTTGTTAGGAGCAGAGCGACTGGAGCTGGCCAGGGTCCCAGAGCCCACTATGCCGCCTGTGTGTCTATCCCATCGACCCGGCAGGGATGACACTGCTTTAAACTTGGCTAAAGCTCCACTCATGACCACAGTTAGCGGCAACTCTGAGAATGTTCTAGATGCTTCTAGAAGCTGTAGAAGTGATGGTGTATTTTTGTGGGGAGATGTCATCAAAGCATGACAGTGCCCACTGAGGCGTGAACTCACTATAGCACTCTGGCAAGCTACCCACACTCAGGCCGCCGAGGATGGTCCTCGAGTTGCAAAGGTCCTGAGTTTTAGCAGACACCTGGTGGTCTCCCTGGGATGTGAGAACCAGAACGTCTAGGACACCCACTCTGAGAATGTCTCTCACACTCACCCTGTATGTTTGCAGAATTCTTAGCCACGGGTCTACAGGTGGCTGTGGTACCTGCTTCTCAGTCCCTTGTGGTCATCTGTCTTCTTGTGTCTCAATGGCATCCACTCTGGAGTGATGGACAAGGACCAGGATGAACTTGTCTCTTTGGTGATCAGGCCTCCTGGGTAGGTTTTAAAAACCTTTCTGAACCTCAGAATGGGGTTGTCCCAGCTGAGCAAGTTTTTTGTCTCAGCAGTGGCATGTCTTTAATTCCTTCTGTGGCTTCAGCTCCGTATGACTTAATCTTACAGTCTGTGACTCAAGTATTGAGTCTCCAGGGTAATCTACATATACGTGAGAGAGATTTTTTTTCACCTTTCTTCCTTCTTTTAAGGTGTATGTGATATGCATGTGCACTTTTGCATGTGTATGGGCACACATGTGTGTATGGATGTGCACAAGGAGGCCTGAAGCTGATGTTGGGAACCATCTTCAATCACTTGCCCACCTTTTTCCTTGAGGGAAGGCCTCTTAATTAAACCCAGAGCTCATCCAATGTGACTAATCTTCCTAACTAGCCTGCTCTGGGGATCCCTCATCATCATCTCTGTCTACGGCTGAAATTACAGTAGGCTGCCATGCCCACCCGGCATTTACATGGGTTCTGGGGACCTGAATTCTGGTCCTCATGCTGCCAGCACAAGTGCTGTGGAGTTGTGTGTGTTTCCTCCCTCCCCCACCCAATGCTATGGTTCTAAGTCACCATCTCTGGAACGAGGATTCTTGCTGCAGCCTTTTCTACAAAAACCTCTGCATCTCCAGGTCTCTGTCTTATCCCTTCCTCTGGCGGGAAACACCCTTCGCTTGCCCTCCAGGTGAAGGTGCTACCTCTTCATTCATGATTAACTCACCTCTTAGGAGACGCTCTCCAGTCCATTTCCCTCTCATGCTAGCTGCCTTCCCACCCAGCACCCCGTCTCGTCTGTCATACCTTCCATCATTGATTGATATTCTGGTGACTCCGTCTGATTTCTTCATCAAAGGATGAAGGACAACTGAGGACTTGGTGACGTTTGTCTTCCCAGCTGTGGAAATATTCAGCTTTTGAAAACAACATGAAAAAATCATCTTCAGGAACTAAGGTAGGGAACGGAATATCAGGTTACACACCAAATAAATGAGATGGGCCTGGTTGTTATCAAAACTAAAGCCTTTTCAAGGTCAACGTATATTTACTTAAGTGTTTGTGTAGGTTTTCTGTGTGGGTACCTGCATGTGAGTGCAATGCCCACAGAGTCCAGAAGAGGGCATCAGATCTCCTGGAGCTGGAGTTATAGGATGTTGTGAGCCATCTGATGTGGGTGCTGGGAACTGAACGCTAGTCCTCTGAGAGGGGAAAAGAGACCCATCTGAGCAAGTTCAGGAGAGAAAGGGATGGTGGTAAATGTCTGGGTGTTTCTGTGACACAGGTGCAGCATGACATGTTTGTCAGCATGTGAATATTTATGACGCATTCCACCAAAACAGCCGGCAGAGCAGCCAATCCATCAAAGACGTCTTCCCTCAGATTGTTCTGTTTTGTTGGGTGATCAGCTCTGAGAGACAAATTCGAGAACAATTACCAAAGAATCTGATGCTCCTGGCTTGCATATCTTTATAGTCAGTGAAACGACCCGGATTCTGTATTTGTTTTACGGAATCACTGAGCTGCTGACGGGTGAGCCAGGCCGTTAATCAAGGAGCCATCGTTTACGCTCACAGCCTGAGCCTCGGGAGATGTCCAGCTGCTCCCAGATTCCACGTTGTCTTTTAAAACTCTGAGACTCTGCCTAGAAATATCAGACTCGAACCCTGAACTCCAGAGATCTTTGGGTTGCTGCTATTTCACAGAGAACAGGATTTTCTTCAGAACTGGGGAACTATGGAAGTGGTTGTGGCTAAGAGAGTGAACCCTGCTCACTGGTTGCTTTGGGAGGTCTCGGTATTCCTCAGCCCTGTGCAGGTCTGGCTTTCTTTTCTGCTAAAAAGGGACTCCAATTCCTTCTAGAACAACCTTCTCTGTTACTTTTGAGGATTGGAGAAGGAAAGGACAGATGTACACTCTTGTCACGCTGTGTGATGGCCAACAAACTCGTTTTTATTATATCAGAATATTCCAGCATGTTTAAAAGGGAAGGCTTGAATAGTGATGAACTAGAAATCATCTAATCACAGGGTGGAGGAGTTAGAATTGATAATCCCTCTTCACCTGGCTCCCCAACCCCATCCTGGGTGCATCCCTTGCATGACAGCCTCACTTGAAGCTAGTAGCAAACCACATGATCTTCCAGCATAGGGTTTTGACCCAGATAGCGTTTTACTGCAGAGCCAATGATACCAATTCCTAACTGGCTTTCATTTGTCAAACAGTCAAAGTGATGTTCCTTTGTTCTTTGTCTCCTTGTTTTTATTAGCACGTATTAATTTTCATAGTGTCTTCTTATATTCACACCTCATTCCTCTATCTTGTCCCCCTCTCCTGCCCACTTCTGTTCCTCCTTCCACCTTCATTCCTCTTCTCTCCCCCCTTGCACCTAATAAGTTTCATTAGGAACTTCTAAGAGGAACTTGGGGGAGGGGCTATTTACAGGAGAATGATGCTATACCAACTCCCCCAGTGTCCATCCCCCATAGGAATCTTTAGGAATGGGCAGAGCCTCCTGAGCTCCTTCCTTTTCCATGATGAGACGATGTTGACAGTCCCGGTTTTGGGCAGGTAACTTTGGTTACTGGGAACACTGATGTGTAAGGCCCAGTCAAGCCAGAAGGCAGTGTCCACACCTTCCTTCAGCTCTGATGTCTCCCGACCTCTTCTTCATGTTCAGAATGACATTTTCAAATTTCATTTTAGGATTTTAAATGGCTAGTCAAGGCATTAGTTGCCATTAGGTAATTTTAAACAAGGTGTGCTTCAGTAGGGTCTTCTTCCCATGCACCTCCCACACCACTTATGCTGCTGCCCGCCACCTCTGGAAGTTTCCATTCGAGCGACACATGTCCTTCCTTGGCACCAAGTTTTCACTCTTACTTGGTCTCTTCCCAGACATTTAGGGTTTACTCACAACCAGGCACAAATATACACACACATGCACACAGTATGCATGCACACATGCATGTGATGGTAGAAAGGAGGGGAGTTAGGGTCCTCGTATAAGAAAAAGCACTCTCTCTTGTCTTTCTGAGTTTGGATTATGGCATTTAATAGTATAAACTTTCCAGATCCGTCCATTTTCTTGAAAAATTGACTCAATCTTTCCTCAAGGGACTCATAGGCGACAGTCCCCAATATGCCCACTAGGTGGCGCTGGCAGACCAGTGTGTGACACTTGTTCGCCCTGCCCCCTCCCAAGAGGTTCCTGGGCACCTGCCCTGGAGCCTTTCCCTCCTGGGGCTTCCTGGGACCTTTGCTTTCTAGCCATTGCTTCCTTCCTTTCACCTTAGCAGCTCCTGGCCTCTGTGTGGTCCAAGGCTGCCCCCTTCTCAGCAGGGCTCCTGGCTGCTTTGATAAAAAGCACCTCCTGGTCCAACCCACTGCCCCTGCTCTGGTCTTCCTTGTTAGTTGGATAGAAGGCATTGCTTCTTAAGTTCTGTTGCCTTTATATAAAATGACATAAGCCCATGATAAATTTATAAACATTGGAAGAAAAAAAATTCAAATCTCAGCTCCCTCCCACATCACCACCAGCTCTGTTGGAGAAGGTGATTCTGTCTATATATTCCATATCCTCACATATGCAAAGATTAATGGCAGGATGAGCAGATAAACACAGAGCAGACGGGCAAGGCAGTTTATGGCCGTGGAATCTGAGTTCTATAAATAGAATTTATAGTACATACTATTTGTGAAAATCACACATTCCTTTTTATTTATAGTTAGGACATTAAGAATTCAAAATATAGTTGCTGTGTTTCATAACATAAACAACGAGGGTGTGTGTAGTGTGTGTGTGTGTGTGTGTGTGTGTGTATGTGATCTGTCTTTATTCATCCATCCATCCATCCATGGACCATTAGGCTGCTTCCATATTGCTATTGTAAATAACACTGCAGGGCATGTGGGAACACACGAATCTTGTTTACACAGTAATTTCACTTCTTTGGATATATATTCAGATGTGAGAGAATCTTAGCTTCTGTGATCGTTCTATTTTTAATTTCTCAAGAAGCCTCCATATGCTTCCCATCATGGCTGGGCTAATTTACATCATTCAACCCTAACATGAAAAGAAAATCCTGACACTGGAGACAATATAGATGATGTGTGAATTAAGTCAGACGTAGAGATACTCACTTCGGTGCGGTGTATCATAGAAATGTATTGTAGAGAATATGGTCCGTGGGCCCTGGATGGGAATGAAGTGACATTCACTAAACCTAAAACAAGAGGGGAAAAAACCATTTATATGTGTGTAGAAAGGGGGCGGCTAACCAGTCCTCTCCAGGGATGAGCCTCCAACCCTAAGCTGTCAGCTCTAAACACATAAACATACATGTACACACTAAACAGACTCAGCAACTTTTGTATGTGCACATGTGTGTGTAACAATAATAATTGAAAAACAAAACCTCTTGTAATACTGGGCTGTCTGGTATTATGGTCCCTGCATCAAGAAACCAGCGAGATGGGTTGAAGCAATGGCTCAGTGGTTAAGAGCCCTGGCTGGCTGCTCTAGTTAGGGAACCCAGGCTGAATTCCCAGATCCACACGACTGCCACAGCCATCTGTAACTCCAGTTCCAGGTAATCTGGTGTCCTAGGGCTTCTGATCTCTTTAGACACAAGGAATACATATGCTACACAGACATGCATACAGGCAAAGCACTGATGTATACACACACACACACACACACACACACATATATAATTTTTTAAAGAAACAAGAACGAAGCGAGACCATGTCTCTTCACAAAATGCCTGAGGCTTGCTAAGTTATTAACATGAGAAGAGTTCTGTTTTTGCTTTTGAGAAATGCACTACTCCAGAAGCTGTGTGGGGCTGGCGAATCCGCACAGGCCACACTGTGTTCTCTGGCTGGTGGGCCTGTGGCAGGATGGGAATGTTTGTAACCTTCCTCCACAGGCACAGGTTCAGATTCTGATGGGCTGCTTCACATCTGTGTGGTCTCAGCAAGAACGGTCAATTGTTCTGCATTCAGAGCTACCCAACTCTATAATGAACTTGTAGTTTACTTGGCCGTATCTCTGAGCAGCTGGAGGCAGCAGGCGCGGGTTTCTGTAGAACGCCCCCAGCCTCCTAAGGAGCCCCATGCTGCCAGTTCAGCAAGAAGCCAAGGAACTGCAAGAGAGCAAGCGATGCAATCAGAAGCCACAGTGTTTCCTGCATTGAAAATACAACAGTGCAGGGCTAAATACGCAGGGATGACTTAATCTTCAGAAAAAACAAACCAACAAAAATCAGTAATATCAGAACTGGATTTTCTTTTAGCATTTTAAAATTATGTCATGACGTGCGTGTAAGGTGAGAAACAACTGTGGGAGCCAGTTCCCTTCTTCTGCCCGTGGGTCCTGAGGTTCACACTCAGGTGGTCAGACTTGGGTTTGGCAGCAAGTACCATCCCCCACTCAGCCATCTTGCTGGCTCCAAAGCTTGAGTTTCATTTGATTGTCGATGCTGACCAATGGGCTTAGAGATTCAGGAACTTTAAACTTGAGCTTGACTGATGGGAGAAAGAAACCAAATCTCGAGTGGCCACAGATCTCAAGCCATAGGCACCAATGACCAGGAGGGGAGGCTCAGGAGGGTGACCTCAAAACTCTATGCCACATTTGAGGTTGTGCGTGTGGCCTGCTGTCCAAGGGCAGTTAGTGGGGGTGTAGATAAGTTGCCTCAGAGATTTGTAAACACACTTTACACTAGCCCAGGGCCTTGTGCACACACACACACACACACACACACACACACATACACACACACACACACACATACACACACACACACACACACACCACACCACACCACACACCACTGTATTGTTAAAAAGACTCACATTGAAATGCTTTTCCTTACATCTAATGTAATATCTGGAACCAAGAGAATGCACAAATACACATGACGTACACACATAAAAGCAGACAAGACACCTACGTGCATAAGAAAATTAAAATTAAAAAAGGTACCATCCAATCTTATCCAGTCAGCATACACGATCCTCCTGAACACTGGCTCCCACCACCTGGATGGAGATGAGTCCTGACTGCCAATCAGACATGTGGTGTTTTCCTGTGCTGATAACTTTTTAAAATCTGCACCATTGCTGTTTAAAACATGCGGCAGTGCTGGTATAATGATGCGTCATAAGGAACCGTTAGGTGCAATGCTTTCAAAGTGACAGTCATTTGCCATCCCCCAGCTGATGTCAGGTCAGCTGCCGTGGTGACCAAGCTGTGAGCCCATCTGGGTGACTCTGCTGGTCTCCTCTGTGCCCTGGGTCTCATTCTTCTCCTGGAAGCAAGGCTCCTCCTGCCGTGTCCTTATCCCTCAGGGGTGTTGTGAGCAGTGTGCTCTATGCAGAGCAGCCATTACCATCTCTGGAGCAGCTGTGATTGCCCACGGAGGCCCTCAACATGTTGACATCGGCTCCTAGAAGAAGGAGGCATGGAGAGGGTTATTAGACACCCACCTGAGATCCCAGTCACCCCCTTCTGGGTTTCAGCTGTATGTACTTCTTCCCCAACTGCGTATGGTTTCTGGGGTGCCAGAGTCAAGGAAGTCTTTCTCCGCCTGTGTGGCTGTGGGGGAAATTGTCTCTGGTGTAGAGGTGCTTTTCAGTGATATAAAGGTTAGAAGCTCATTCATGCTCTTGTAAGTAACCCCACATCTGTGCTCCTGTAATGAACCCCAAAATCACGTTCCTCTGTGTGACCCCTTGATCATGCTCCTTTGAGGAAGCCCAAGAAGTCCATTTCTTCAGTAAATTGAACTTGGATGAAACTTTTACTGTGGTTTGTCATTGGAATCCTGTCTGCAGTCAGTTGACACTTTGTTCGCATGGCCCCCAGGAAAAGTCACTATGGGGGTCTGAATAAGAATGACCCCAATAGGCTCATCTATTTGAATGCTAAAGTCATCCTGAGTGGTACTGCTTAGAAAGAGTAGGGTGTGTGTTCTTGTTGGGGTTGGTATGGCCTCCTGTCACTGAGGGTGGGCTTTGAGATTCCAAGAACCCAAACCAGACAGGGTAGCTCCCCTTCTCTTCCTTCTATTTGCAGACTTACCCTAAAACTCAGCTTACCTCTTCAGCATCAAGTCTGTCTACAAGCCATGCTCCCTGCCTTCACATACTGGACTAAACCTCTGAAAGTGTAAGCCAGCCCCAGTTAAACGCTTTCCTTTATAAGAGTTGCTGTGGTCAGGGTGTCTCTTCACAGCAATAGAATGCTAACCAGGACAGTCACACAGCAGAGAGTGAACAGAGAAGCTTCAGGTTTGTTAGAGGAGGGCCCAGAAAGCACAAATCCCCACTAGCAAGCAAGCTGTGTGGGTGGGCCGAAAGCTGAAGGGTGGGACCAAGGGAAGGAGAACTGAGGTTAACTCTGACTACCAGGACCTGTTACAAGAAGCTTCCACCACATTTCCATGACCAATCTAAGGCAGATTTTCAGGGTGGCTCACGGGTTCTTTTTATTCCACTGAGACATTTGTTGCTTAGCTGACTCTTATTGGAATTCAGGAAGCATCAGGGATGCCTCAGTGAATATCCATTTTGTTTTTGTTCATGTCTGCTTACTTCCTGGGGTGATTTATTAAGGGAGGTTGCTAGACCATGGTGCCTATACAATGCTAAGCCATCTGCTCAATGAACTTCTATGCAGAAAGAATGTGGGGGCTCTCTTTGAAACAGGGACGGAGATGCTCACCTCAGTGCCCCTCACTGATAGAGGGTTATCACTTTCTATATGTTTTTAAAAAAATACTTTATCAACTGTGTAGATGCAAGATGATATGGAATTTAAATTATTGATTTGTTGATTTCTGGAGATACAAGGATATGCTTCTTCTCTTGGAAATAAGCCATATGTTAAAATCACCTGAAGATTATGTATAATGGCTTCATGGTTGACGGTGCTGTTCACTTATTTATCTATTTAACCAACATCTAGCTCCACTCTGGGATCCAGAAGAGATAACAACATGGACCCAAATCCCCACATCTGTGTAATTTACATGCTAATGGAAGGTGAGAGACAATAAAAACAACCAATAAATAACTTATGTAGACAGCGAGAGTGACGAATGGCTAAGGAGGGAAATAAAGTAGGAGAAAAGGAGATAACCTTTGGATGTGAAAAGAGGGGGCTTTCAGGGAAGTTTTCCTGAGAAAATGGCAAACCTAAAGGCACACATAAACGACCAAACTGTGTACCCAGAGAGAGATTCAGTAGCAGGGTGTGTGGGGACTTTTCATCTTTGTGACCTAACACTTGACATAACAGCCTAAGGGAGAAAGGATTGATTGTTTTATGCAGATTAGTCCATTGTGGGAGAAGGAGCATGTCGGCACAAAACAATCCATCTCGACATCTAGGAATGAGAAAGTGGTCTTTCTTAGTCTTTTGCTGCTTTGATAAACACCTTGACCAAAAGCAACCGGGGTCGGGGAGGGGCTGACAATTATATCATACTTGTCATTACTGAGTGAAGACAGGGCAGGAACTCAAGGCAGGAACCTGGAGTTAGGAACTGAAGCAGAGGTCATCGAAGAACACTGGTTACAGACTTGCCCCCCATGACTTCCTTAGCCTGCTTTGTTACACCACCCGGATCACCTGCCCAGGGGTGGCACCACCCACAGTAAGTCAGACCCTCCCACATCGATGGTTAATCAAAAAAATGCTCTATAGGTTTGTCTACAAGGCAATCTGATGGAGAGGCATTTTCTCAGCTGAGGTTCCCTCTTCCCAAATGACCATAGCTTGTGTCAAATTGACCCAGAAGAAACCAGCACAGAGGGCAATACAGGAAGAAGCCAGCAAAAGATATGCATCCAAGAACATTCTCTCCTTCCCTACACACCCAGAGACCTTCCAAGAGCGAGGCCCCACCTCCTGCCTTCATCACTTCCAAATAAAAGGAACATATTGTGAATCCATCAAGGCATTAATCTCTTCTTTGAGGCAGAGCCTTCATGGTTTAATTTCTGATAGGAACTCTCTCATAGACACTATCAAGAGGAAGGCCATACAAATCTCCCAGGTGCTTCTTAATCCAGTAAAGTTGACAGGTGAGATGACCTATTGCTCAAGGTAAACGTGTGTCAAAATCCTGAAGTGTGGCTGTCTCTGGTTTGTTGTGAAAATAGCAAGAAGTCCAGTGAGGGGCTGGAGAGGAATCATGAAGAGGAGGGTGGCTGTCGGTCAGTGAAGACCACACTGCAGTCTCTATTTTGTAAAACCCTCACCCTCATGTGAAGTGGGGCTAAAGAGGAACAAAGTCCCATAGCTTGGTGGGTTAGCTCTGACTGTGGTGTCAAGCAAAGACTACAGGGTAATGATAGGGAAACATGGCTTCTTAGGGGTGTTTCCATGTAGTCGAGCCAAGGATGCTGATAGCTGAGCCCAGGCGCTAGCTTTAGAGGTAGGATGGTAGGATGTTGCCACATTCAGGAGTGTAGATGTGAGACTGGCTAGGGTATATTATAGATAAGTAGTCTGGGAGAAGATGATGAGGTTCGTTGTTTTTCTGTTCTGGGAAGTGAACCCTGGACTCCACACAAGCCAGGCAAGCTCCCTACCACGGAGTGACACCCCTAACTCTCTTTCTCCTTTTTATTATGAGAAAGGGGTTCCCTAAATATCCAAGGTTGGCCTGGAACTCATTCTGAAGCCAAGGTTAGGCATGAACTTGGAATGCCTCTCCCTCAGTTTCTCAAGTACCTGAGATTACAAGCTTGTGTCACCAGACTTAGTGACACCAAGATTTCCAGCATGAGAAACAGAAAGAGTAAAGTTGAGGTTGAATGTCCCCAAAATACTCACAGTTGAATTTAGGCAGCCATCCACAGCAGGAGTCAGCCAACAAAGGCTCATAGACTAAATCCAGCCTACATTCTGTTGCTGACCTGTCATTTCATTGGGCCACAGCTATATCTGTCCTGTCAAGCACTGGCTATGGCTGACTTCAGCTATCAGGGAAGAACTGAGCAATTGCTCCAAGGAATATTCACTTTGGGTGTTTATTTATTTATTTATTTAGTTCTTGATTTGCAACATTAAACTGTAATTGTTCATGTGCTAGTGATTTAAAATAAAACAAATATTATTTATAAACACCAGAAACAGGAGCTGGATTCATGGCTTAGTTAAAAAGTACTTGCTGCTTGAGGTGGTTTGAGTGAGAAGTGTCCTGTTAGGCTCAGGTGTTTGAATACTTGGCCCCAGTAGGTGGCACTGTTTGGGAAGGTTGTAGAAACTCTAGGAGGTCAATCTTCCTGGAGGAAGTAAGTTACTGGGAGCCAACTTGGAGGGCTCATAGTCTCGCCCCACTTCCTGTTTTCTCTCTGCTTCCTGTGTGTGGATGAAATGTGACCAGTCAGCTTCCTGTGCCTATTTTTCTCTGCCATGCCTTCCCAACCATAATGGACTTTCTCTCTCTGGAACTGTGAGTCAAAGCAACCCTTTCTATCCATAAGTTGATTTTGTCAGGGTATTTATCATTGCAACAGAAAAATGGGGAATAATTGCTCTTCTGAATGACCTGAGTTTGTTTCCCAGCCCCTACATCCAGCAGGGTCACATTTTCTGTAATTCCAGATTCTCTCAGGAGTCTTATGACCTCTTGTAGTCTCTTCAGCCACTGTACACACATGGCATACACTCGTAGTGACACACACATACATATAAATAAAATGAATCTTAAAAAAACTAAAAGTATACATCAGTTTTTGAAATTTCTAAATAGAACTGCACATGAACTGATGCTGTGTGGCACCTTTTCAGGGGAGATGCAGACAGATGTCTGCTCATCCCAGAGAGAAAACAAACCACAGACCAAAGTGCAGAAGCCACTGGAGTCCAACTTGGTGGACCAACGTGTCTTATTGGGGTTACTTCCAGGAGCAGAAACGACTCAATGCTGTGTCACCAAATCCCACCTCAGCATAGGTGACAGCGCACAAAACCTGAGGACCTGGAGCTCACTGTGCAGCCTGGCAGCTCAAGAGGCTGGGGAGTTTCCAATACTAGTGGGTCAGATAGCATTATAGTGATTCTCAGATGCCTTTACTATGTATATACCCTTGGGGATGGGAGAGCTTGTATATCTGGTCAATCAGGACTTCCTGAAGCTATCTAGACTAGTTTACTTACTGTCTTAAGAAGCTTCCCTGCAGGATGGTACCATTCATCTTTCAATAGACATCCTGCTTTAAAATACCCTTTGGGTTCCTCTTTCATATTCTATGTTTAAAGAAGTTTCCCTCCAAGCCAGAAGAAACTACCACACAACTGAAAGAGCCCAACCTTAGCCTCCATCTTAAGATTGAAAGACCCCAGCCCTAGTCTCCATCTTAAGATGTTTTGATCAAACAGGCCAGGGCAAAACAGGATATCTGTGGGTGGCAGAAGCAGTCTTAAGACTGGCTGCACCTGCCTAGAGGATGAAAACAGGATGTCTACGGGCAGCAGAAGCAGTCTTGAGAAAAACACCTAGTCCTTTGTGTATCGAAACTCAAGGGGGCAGAAACTGGCTAAAACTAGCTTAATTCAGACTTGTTTTTGTAGACTTGTTTTTGTAGACTTGTTTTTGTCCTGATATTGATCCAACCCATATGTTAATTTAATTTGAGTTGACCAATGGTGTTGCTGTTGCTATGCTTCCCTGTTATGTAACCCTGAAATCCTATAAATACTGGCTGGAAAAATACAAGGGGGGCTCAGTATCACTGGAGTACTGAGTCTCCCGTTGCCGCCTTCGACAATAAAGAATCCTCTTGCTGTTTACATCCATTGGCGTGGCTTATTGAGTCTGGGTGATCCTTCCTGAACCCTAGAAATTAGGGTCTTTCAACAACAACTGTGCAAACTGTTTTCAAGCAAAATTCATAAAATTCAAATTCAGAGGACTGGAGAGATGGCTCAGAGTTTAAGAACACATGCAGTTCTTGCAGAGGGTCCAGGTTCAATTCTTAGCATCCACAGGTCAGCTCAAGACCACCGGTGCCTCTGGTGCCAGGTCACCTAACACTCTCTTCTGGCCTCCCAGGGCACCAAGCAGTGTACAGGGATACTCATGGAGACAAATATTCATGCATATAAAACAATTTTTTAATAAAAAATTCAAATTCAATATGGCCATATGCGACCAACCTCAGTTCAATATATAACCAGGAGGTTTGTGTCCCACGTGAGAGAAAAGACATCTTTGCCTAGAAGAAAATGGCTCCTATTTTTCTATGGGCCCTCGGATCCCTATATGAATAATAATACCTCAATTTTTCTCTTCTTTTCTTGCAGTCATAATCTCTGGTACTTTGTGCTATATATGAATATAGGCTCATATAGAGCTTCATCTGGTAAAATAATCTGTATAATTTTCTCCCCATGGAAATGAGTAGATATAGTGACCACAGGACTAGAAGCTGACCTGCCGCTATAATGCAGATGCCTACATCACCCAGCTCAGGTCCTCCTCCATCTCTGAAGTTTCATTAGTTGCTGGATTCATTCTTCGCACAGCACTATGAGGATGACCCATGCCCGGAGGCTTTTTGTAGGAAAGGAAGGCGAGTCCCTGTAACCTAACAAGATGGGAACACAATGCCAGAAAACTTGGTGACTCTTTGGTTGTATGTGTGATTGTGACAAGGGCTGTTCCAGGCAGCCTGGGGCATTATGTGGGGCAGGAGCAAGGTTTCTGGGGACAGGGGTTGGATGTCAGTTTCCTCCTGAAATGGTAACATTCCCTATTCGAGAGAAGGGGAGGCTCCTGTAACACAGGAGGAAACAGATCACACACACCTGCGAAAGACGAAACTTGCAAGGTTCCTCTGTCTCAGTTTTGCAGATGCAATGAATCACTGCTTGGGGAGCAGACTGACCCCTGTGCTGCAGGGAGGGATTCTCAGAACCTCAGCGCTGCCTGCAGGGGTTCAAAGAGCTCCAGGGTTGCAGCTTTTGAGAGCCAACACTTGGAGTAGGGTGGGCTTTTCAGCAATGCTGCTGCTTTAGAGTCAACGCTGCCCCATCTGTAACCCCAATAATAAGTCATTGATTCACCAAGTTGTACTCTGCTGAAATCATTCATTACTTTGGTCTGTTGTGATGTGTGTGTGTGTGTGTGTGTGTGTGTGTGTGTGTGTGTTAGGGTATAGAGTTATTTTGTTATTTTGTGCACCCGAACATAAGTTGGTTTAGACTCCCTGCCACTTCCAAGGGAGGGATCATACAGGTACCCTGACTGACTTGCTCACAAGAGACTGGGCAGTGAAACTGGGGAAGAATATCTAGGCTCTTTTTACACTAGTACTTGTGCGCATGATTGAAAATAAGAAACTTTATACAACATTTCTTCCCATGAAGGTTTGTGTTTCCTAGTCCTTGAAGGCTCTGTCCTATCCAGGAGGGAGGAACAATTTGACCCTGTGGTAGTTTTTCAGGATGACAAACAGCTTAGAGTCTGGAACAGTCATCCTATGAGGAAGACAGCAGGCCTGGCCCTGAAGCTCATTTTCCTGAGTGCAGAGATGAGTCACCTGGGTTTCAGGATGTTGCATCCTCATCAAATGAATATGAAAACCTTGACCAGGTCTTCTTCCTGTGTGGATTCATATGACATCTAAGTACTGAGTACATCTTGGTTTCAGGATGCTTTATCATCATCAAATGATCATGGAAGTCTTGGCTGGGGGTTCTCCCCATGTGGACCGTGACATTTAGGGACTTAGTACCTCTGGCTTTCAGGATGTAGTATCATCATAAATGAACATGAAAGCCTTGGACAGATCTTCTTCATATGTGGATACATGTGACATTTAGGAACTAGGCAGAATGGTGGCAGAGCACAGGACCATGCGTGTCCATTGGGACCTTGGTGACACAAGTTGCCAGCTACAAGTCAAAGGCATTTTGAGAACTCGTAACTATGTCTGTGCCCCAGGGTGTGCAAATTGGAAATCTCCAAGTGCCTCTGGCACACAAAGTCTGGTCCCGACAGAACAGTCTCAGATAGGTTTGGGTATATACTAACATGGTGCTCGGTTTGGCCAGGGTAGCCAACTCACTGAGGACCAACCAGAGTAGCCTTTCCTGCAGATATGTTAGTTACATCTAGAATGAAGATCTTTAATTGAATCCAACAGTTTGCCTGAGTAATTTACAAACAAAACAGAATGCAGCAATTCAACATGGAAACAATTCACTAAACTAACAGATCTCCAGACTGGGGCAGGCTCAAAAAACTCCAACCAATAACAGGATCTGACAGCCGGTACAGAAAAAGGAAGTGGCAACTTAATTGATTACAAAATAATTGGTTAAATGGTTACAGAGCCTCCCGCAATCAGTCAGAGCTCAGCCTCTATGGGAAAACATGAAATTGCTTTGGTCAGCTTAGTCTAACAGATAGGACCAAAATAGAGCCCTCCCTCATATGTTTGTTAATAGGAAACAAGACGTGTTTTACACCAGAGGGGTCCTGGATATTTGACCTAGAAGGAAGAGGCAGAGTGATATTGCCATTTGTAATGACAACTACTAATACCCACTCAATATTTAACCCAGGGCCAGGAACAGTATGTGCTAAGCAACTTACCTGCTCCACATTAGCTCCCGACTTTCTGCATTTAACCAGACTTTTCCAAGCATCGTCTATGTGCCAGATGTGAGCTAAGTTTCAGGAGTGCAGTTGTAGACAAAAGGAAGGTGGTCATGACCTCATGGGCCTCACAGTTGTTGGAAGAGATGCTGAGATGTTAAGTTGAGTTAGTGATGGGTCAGGATAGGAAGACCAAGCCAAGGCAAGGAGGGGAGAGCATGGTGGTGGGGCAGAGGATGCTATAGAGGGAGGCTGAGGGAGGTGCTGCAGCTGAGCCTTACCCAGAGAGAATCCTGGTGAATTAGAACTGACAGAAGTGCCAAGTAGATGGCAGCTTGAATGTGATGGCTGAGTGGTGGTTAGCCTTCATTGTCAACCAGACTGGACTTATTATCTCCATGGAAACACACTGACAGCTGTGTCTAGGAGAAAAGCTTTCCACAAAGGTCTGAGGTGGGAAGATCCATCCTGAATGTGGACAGCACCATTCCCTAGGCTGGGGTCCTGGGCTGAATAGAAAGGAGAAAGTGAGCTGAGCACCAGCATCCCTCTCTCTCTCTCTGCTTCTTGACTTTGGATGTAGAGTGACCAGCTAATGGCCTCATATTCAGCCACTGTGCCCAGATCCACCTGATGGATTTCATCCCATCTTAAACTGAGCCAAAATAAGCTGTCCCTTCTTTAAGTTGTTTTGGTCTGGACATTTTTTTTTCACATGGAAGAAGGAAAGGATAGATTTCTTAATCAATTTCTAGACGTTGCTTGGAGCGCTCACATTTTTGAGTAAAGGAGTTGCCTCTCCCAATGATGAAATCACATGGTCAATGGTCAATAATGATCCCCAATTACACTGTCTTTACCATAGCACTCCTCCCTATGGGTTTAGAAACAGTGCAAAGGAATTCTTCCTTAAGTCGGGTTTATGATGGGTGGGGCTGCAAGCAGTATGATTGGCTCAAGTTACACTGCTTTGTTTCTGTGATACATATATATTTC
This sequence comes from Myodes glareolus, assembly GCF_982192425.1. Classification (NCBI taxonomy): domain Eukaryota; kingdom Metazoa; phylum Chordata; class Mammalia; order Rodentia; family Cricetidae; genus Myodes; species Myodes glareolus. The sequence goes on from NC_142027.1 coordinate 119,542,884, forward strand.
TATTTGTTTATACGCAAACATGTGTGTGTGTGTGTGTGTGTGTGTGTGTGTGTGTGTAAAACAATAATAACCAGAGAAAAAGAGATCAAGTTGAGAATGAGGGGATGTGTCAAAGACTGGAAGGAAAAAGGGGCAAATGATGCATTTCTATTTCAACAAAAAGCATATTTAAGTTAAAATAAAAAGTATATAGAAAGCTAAGACTGAAAACTGCAGGAGGCTGTGAAGGGCGAGAAATGACAGTCCTGGCAGCTCTTACAGTCCTTGGGAGGTACCAAGACTCGAAAGCCAAGCCTTCCAACTCCTAAGGCTAATAGCTGCTATGTTGGTCAGTATAAACCCTGAGATTCCAAGATATACTTAACAGCTGTAATACTGGCCTGGAGCCATAAGGCTCGGGACCTCAGAGACTTTAACTAGATAGTTAAGATTCTGAGTCTGTCAGCCCCGCGTGCGCCTTTATACTTAAGAGCTCAGGTCTCGTAACTCCAGAAGGGCTTAATCAATGTTTCTATTTGGGAAGAGTAAAAGGACTCCAGCCAACTTGTTAGCAAGGGCGGCCTTGTTCACCTCTCTGGGACTCCCTGTGACTTCTGATGCAGAGGTGAAGTAGGTTTCGGGGACAGGACCACAGTTGTTTTCAGAAGAGGGAAGAAAGTGGCAGGTGCTGCTGGTGTAATTAGGAGAGCAAGTTGTTAAAGGCAATTATGGAAACAGGTGCAGCGGCTCCTCATTCTGCTACGTATGGGAGTGCTGGCTTCATCTCTAATTGAGGCTGACACCCTAAATGATGATTCCACTTTAAGTCAGGCAGTAACTGGATTTGGGACACTGCATGTTAAGTGGGTTCCCAGCATCCCGAAGAGCAGATGAGAGACAGAGACACAAGGTCATCTCCAACTGTGAGGAGCCCATTGCAGCCCACTGTGAACCAAGTCTCACTCCGGTCTTCCAAGTTCTCTGGGCCTTAGCTTCTTACACACATACACAGCTGAGTGTCCGAAGCCGTGCACACCTGGTTGGCTGTGAGACACTTGCAGGAGTAAAAGGCTTTGGGCTGGGTGAGGGAAGAGGTTGCTGTTTGAACATTGCAGGAAGCCAGAATCTGATTGGGCGAGTTGGGTCATGTGTTGGGCTTTAAATCTATCACTGGGGGCCAGAGAATTTCAAGTGCTCATTGGCTGTTGAGTTGCATTTGTAGATAGACTTTGGGAGCTTTGGGTAGGAATATATATATTTATATAGTTTATTATTTATATATATATATAAACTTTACTATTTGTTCACAGAGAAAAGCATATTTGCAAACTAATAAACATGCTTATTTATTTATATATATATAAAGAATGAACTCTTACCCAAATATTTAATACTGTAGTATGTTGAGACCCTTCAACATTTTTCAGAGTTGTTTGATATTTTTGATTTTATCATCACAAATGCTGAGAACACCATTTTGCATAAACAGTAAAATATCAAGTTTAGGGCCACTTTAAAAACTGTTGGAATTATGTCCTAATCCCAAACTAAAATTCATTTAGTGATTTCAGAGGTTTGTTTTTCTTGTGAAACTCAAGCCAGCAACACAGACAGTGATTTTTAAGATCTCGCAGTCTGAAAAAGAAGTATCCAATCTAGAGGCATATTAATTTGATACTTATGTGATGAGGGATGATGGGAGGAAATTACTAAAAAGTTTGTTCTTTGCAAACCTGATTCTGTTGGAACAAAATGCTGTGTACATACCGAATAACACCGCGTGAATTGTGCACAGCAGTTAGAATCTGAGCCGGGTGCTTCTGACCGAGTTTGATTGTGTTGTAGGGGTCGTGGCAAGCACAGTGCCAAGTGCCTAGTGATGTGGTCAGAAACGAGACAGCAAAGAACAGTTCTCAGAAACATGAGCAGAACCATCAGCTGCATGACTGTAGGGCAGACACATTGGCAGCAGCATTACTAACAATGGCAGTAGTGACTGAGGAGTTCCAGACCATGACCAAGAGCAGAGCTGTGAGAGAACAGATTGGAACCTGGGTTCCTCTTGTTTTGGATTTTAAGCTGACTTTTTCCTGTTACACATTAAGAAACCCTTACTGTTGATTAGCCTTCTGCAACCCCCACATTCAGTCACAGGATCTCACATATGGTCATGAACATCCCTTTAGAAAGTGGTACCTTACCACACCCTGCTCAGGCCAAAATTTGTTGATGAGGCGCTGTCAGTTCTGTGATTTCTGATATGGAAGGTTTGAGGTTTGTGGTTCCCGAGGAGTAGGAAACTGATGTAACTTGATGATCCCAGGCCATCATTCACAGAAACTGCCTGGGGACTCTGTGCTGGGAATTTTATGTGATGCTTTGGTTTACGGAGTCTCTTTGGATCCTGGGAGACTGGTGGAGTGTGGCAAAGGTGCAGAATTATCAACTGTGATGTCTTTCTGACTGCCTGCCAACACATTAGAATCTCTTGTAACTTAACAAAGTGATGTTTGAAATCTTAGTAAATTTAGTCATGTGAAGTTGAGAAGATGAATACTTTACCAAAAAGAACAAAAATATTGTTATACTGTCTCTCAGTGTAGTTTTACAAATATCTCTGAAGAATATCTCTTACTGGGCATGGTGGTGCTCACCTTTAATCCCATCATTTTGGAGGCAGAGGCAGGTAGGACCCTGTAAATTCAAGATCAACCTGGTCTACATAGTGAGACTCTATCTCAAAACAATGAAAAACCAGCCAACCAACAAAAAGCTTAAACAAAACTCAAAAGAATAGTTTTAAAGGCATATTTAATTGACTTTTAATTAGGAATCTCTCTCTCTATATATGTGCACCACATGAGTGCAGTGTCTACAGAGGCCAGAAGAGGGAGTTTTATCCCTAGAACTGGAGTTAAAAAAGGTTCTGAACCATAATGTGTGCGCTAGGATCCAAACCTGTATCCTCTATAAGAGTAGCGCTCTTAACTACCCAGCCACCTCTTCAGCTCTGTCTACAACAACGGCTTAACAGAAGACATTGGGAGTGTGGTTCTTTATTGCTTATGTTTCTTACTATATCAGTGTTCCTAATGACAAAAAGAGACTAAAATCTTTGAAAGAAAATGTGGAGTTTTCAGTCAGATATGCCCATAAGAACATGCAGCCATCTTTAGCTGATATATGTGTGTGTGTTATATATCAGCTGATATACATGTATGAGTGTATATATGTATGTATATATTTGTATGTAAATATGTATGCATGTATGCATGTATGTATTTAAATGGCTGAGCTAATATTTAATTTCTGGTATGTATGGGAGCTTACATAAAGTCCAAAATCAAGGGCCCAATGTGAATGTTCAGATTAGTCTCTATAACAAACTGTTGTTATGATTTAACACCCACACTTCATGTGATCCAGTTTAGTTAATAAAAGCAATCATAATCATACATTTACTGTTTGTGACTTTAGACCACTAAGAACCAAGTGTATATTCATATGTTGCATAGATAGTTTCATGTGAAAATATCTTAGGTAAATATTGAGGAGTTATCCCACTGTCTGTTAAAAAAAAAGTTGCTCTCTGTATTTTCTTTCTCCTTCAGCAGTTTTTAGAACTGTTTTTGGGAGACAGAGATAAAGAGCAAAAAGGAATGAAACCCAGGCCTTCTCTTCTCACAGATATACACCCTCTCTCACGTCAATATTCCTTACCAGAGAGTCACCTGAGTAATAGGTGACAACCTACACACGTGTATAATTAACACAGCAGTTCACGGTGAGGTTAGTGTGGGTTGGGACACAGATGATGATCTGTGCCCGCCATTTCACTCTCAGACAGCTGTATGTTTCTATTACCATGAAGTGCTCTGTCTCTGTCTTATCTGTCTGTCTGTTCTCTCTCTCTGTGTGTCTCCTCTCATGTATACAGGTGCTCACGCACTTCTGGATGCACACAATGGAGAATTGGATGGCTTGAATAGGAATGGTCCCCGTAGGCTCATATATTGGAATGCTTGGTCATTAGGGAGTGGCACTACCTGACTGGAGAAGATGTGACCTCGTGGGACTAGGTGTGGCCTTATTAGAGGAAGTACGTCACTGGGGGTGGGCTTTGAGGTCACAGAAATCCAAGGCAGGCATAGAGGTTTGCTCTCTCTCCCTGATACCTGAGGATGGGCTCTCAGACCCTCTCCAGTATCATGTCTGCCTGAACACCACCATGTGTCCCACCATGATGATAAACCTCTAAAATGCAGGTCATCCCCAATTAAATAGTTTGCTTTATAAGAGTTGCCATGGCCATGGTGTCTAATCACAGCAATAGTACAGTGACCAAGACAGAGTCCATAGGTCTCCTTTGGTTATTATTTCTTAAAAGCCAGTCCCAGGCATTTGCCTATTTTCACCTCATTGATGCTGCAATTATTGCTCACACCACCATGCCTGGCTTACTCTGCGTGGCTGTTGGGGTGCACCCCAGGCCTCACGCTTGCCCAGCAGCTACTTTACTGACTGCACCATCAGTCAGCTTTCTGTGTGAGCTCTAACCCTGCCTGCCGTATCTCCCTGAATGACACCCATCTATTCACCATTTCCCCGGCCTTGTCTTCTCCAGATGCTGCATACTGAAGCCATAGTCTTTCAGATTGGCCTCTTTTACTAAATAACACCCATTCAGGTTTCTTCCATGCTTGACCTTGACAGCTCATTTCCTCCCGGCATTCAGTACTCCATTGTCTGGAGCCACAGCCCTCTCTCCATTCACCTCCCAAAAGAATCATTGCTGTTTCCACGTTCCGAATGCTTGGATAAAACAACTATAAATACCCCTTTTGCAGGTTTTCATGTGGACATAAGTGTTTAACTCCTTTGTGTAAATTCTGTAATCACAGTTACTGGGCAGTGCACGAAGATGGCGTTTAGTTCTGTAAGAAGCTGCAGTACTGTCTCTGGCATCGACTGTGCCATGTGCACACCAACAGACACCAAGTGAGGTGTCATTCAGGCCATACCCCCTCCAGATCTTGGGGTTTCCAGAATTCTCCATTTTTGTTTTTGTTGGGTGTGTAACCACATTTCATTGAATCCCCAATGACAGGTGACATGAAGCACCTCTTCACGAGCTCATTAACATGTTCATCTTGGAAAGTTTGGGGGCGAGTTCTGCATTTATTAAGCCTCATTTGAATGATGAACACATGCTATTTATTTTCTTGGAGCGCTGCTCTGAGGGAAGCAGCAAGGCTGTTCCTTCAGGAAGCCTGGAGGCTGTGGGCCTGCATCCCACCCCTTGGATGAGGGAGGGGAAGGCAAGGGTTCTATTTTAGACTCCCCATTAATGTAAGGAACACCCATAGCTGGAACACTGTGAGGTGATTGTCAGCTGTTCCTTGAGAAAAGGTCTGGGGTCAGCCAACATCTCCATCCTTCTCACCACGGCTCTTGTGTTGCACATGATGTGACTGAGATGTCCGCCCATTTTTATCTCCCCAAATCATGTCATGGGGCCAAGCGGAACGGTGAACATATGGCTGTGTGGCTACCTTGCTGGGTGAAGAGGGGACTCCACAGTGGGTGGTGTCCTGACTCACAAAACACCCAGACCTGCCCGAGGTCACCCTGGGTGTTCCCCAATAGCTATGCTCTCAGGATGGTAGGGGCACCAGGTATATGAGGTTATAGAGTCTACTCTGTTGTTGCACCCAACCTGATGCCTGCTTCCTCCAGGGCTCCTTATCCATGAAGGTGCCATAATCTCACCTTGTGATTTTGATAACCCAGGAGTGAAACAGACAACAGCTTCAGCAGAGAGCAGGGCTCTGTCAGCCCTGGCAGGTGAATGCACATCTCTCCAGGAGCATCCACCTATTTGTAGCTCCAAAGACCATCAACCCGTCAGTTCAGTGGCCTCAATATTATAATCATGGTAACAGACAGGCCACAGTATAAGCTCAATAACTGGGTAGTTAGAAGGCTGGTCAAAATTGCAGTACAAGCAGGAGAAAAGCATAAGAGAATGAAGGGCTGGAGCCGATGGCTCAACAGTTAAGAGCACTGGCTGCTCTTGCAAAGGACCTGGGTTTGCATTCCAACACCCACATGGTAGTTCACAACAATCTGTGAATCTTCCTGGGGTCTGATGCTCTCTTCTGGAGTCCATGAACACTGTACCTCCATGGTGCACTTACATACATACAGGCGAAGCAGCCACACACATAAAATAAAATATCTTTAAATCTTTAAAAAGGAGTAAGAAAATGCCAACGTCTTGACAGAAAAGAAACATTCAAGGAAACACAAAAACACAACCCTGTTTATATTAACCCTAAAGGATAGTGAGAACAAACTATTATCTAATATTTGAAAGGGTGACATTTCAATGTACAACCTTGTTTCACTTTATTATTATTTCTATAGCAAAATCATGTTCATTTCATAATTTAATTTAAGCTTGACAGTCTTCAATTCTTCTTAATTAGTCGGCATTGAAAGGATTTAGCTGAACTCTGAGATCAATGATTTTTTTCTTTGTAAAGTAGATGTGTGTGTCTTTGCAAAGAGAAGTGATGTGCTGTCATTACGAACTGACCTGCACCTGTCACCTGGCTCAGAAGGACGCTTTATCCCTCTTCTGTAGGAAATCTTTGTTAAAACAGCAGAAAGAACTTGCTGTCATAGTCTGTTCAGACTGCTGCGATGAAATGCTGTCCTAGTTATATTCTGTTGCTGTGATAACCACCAGGATCAAAAGCAACTTGGGCAGTGGTGGGATGTGGGGGTTGCAGGTTACAGTCCATTACTGAGGGAAGCCAGGGCAGGAACTCAAGGCAGGAACTGAAGTCAAGGCCATAAGGAAATGCTGCTTGCTGGCTTGCTCCCCATGAGTTGATCAACCTGCTCTCTCAAAGAACCCAGGACCACCATCCCAGTGGTGGTACCCCTGTAGTGTACTGGGCTTGCCCACATCAGCAGTCATTAATCAAGAAAATACACCACAGGACAATCTGATAGAGGAATTTTCTCAACTGATATTCTTCTTCCCAAATGACTCTAGCTTGTGTCGAATTGACAAAACAAAACAAAACACAAAATTAACCAGCACACCCACCATTAAGAAAGTAGCTTATACACAAGAGAATGCACCCACTGTACATGTCAAGTGAATACACTGGACATCCCAGATGCAGCCTTTTCTAGGGTTGGTGAGAGCTATTTCCCATCCATGGGTGAAAATTTCTTCACTGCAGCCTCACGAAGTAAAAAGGACTCTCCAGTGTCTCCTTTAAACCACTGAAATCATCAGTCTTTTTGTGTACCACCCAGAACCAGTATTTATTAAATTCTCATTTCCACCCAGGGTTTTAGATAGGAAGCCAGTTCTGTCTGGTTCAAAGAGGATCTATCAAATCTGTGAGAGGAAACACTTTGTCTTCAAAATAAGATGACCCCCTTGTTGTAATGGGAAGGATTAGAACACAATTGAAAAGGGATACAATCTCTCACTCAGTGATTGTGGGTACTAATGTCCTGTCTGGCATAGCCTAGAATCACACCAATCCCTGTCCCGTGATGCCTACACTTGGGTAAGCACTGCTAGAGTATAGAGAACAGAACTGATACTTTCATGATACTGAACACTTTAGCTGAAGTAGAAGGCTTCATGAGGATGTGCAGGGCTGTAGTTAGAGAATACATATGGGTCACATGCACAAGTTTACACTACTCATGGTGCCAATGGCCATGGCAGAAAAACAGCAGGGGACAATTGAAGGTCATGGTTTCAGCCCACCAGGAGGCAATTCTCTGATGGGTGAGTCCCTTTTAGACAAGGGTATGGTGTTGGCAGAGACTGCTCATTTGTTTTCTGGCTGCCCAGACCTGAATAATATCACAGAAACTGTATTAATTACAACACTCTTTGGTTAATAGGTTAGGCATATTTTAGGTAACCCTTACATCTTAAATTAATCAATAATTCTTGTCTGTGATAGCCATATGGCTTGGTACCTTTTTTCAGTGAGGCATTCTCACCTTGCTTCCTCTGCATCTGGGTGATAAACTGCAGACTGAGCCTTTTCTCTTCCCAGAATTCTCTTCTGGTCACCCCACCTATACTTCTTGCCTGGCTACTGGCAAATCAACATTTTATTAAACCAATACAAGTGGCAAGTCTTTACGGGCTACAAGACCATTGTCCCACAGTACTCTATGGGACTACAGACCCCACAATGTATTTTGCTTCTGTTGTGCCTTCACATGCCTGTTACTGCAATAGTCCTCTGGTATCTAGTGTGTTGTGGGTGGATGTGGGGAGAGCTCTGCTGCCTGTAATATAGTGTGTTTATCTCTTGGAAACATCCCCTCCTCATGGGCATTTTATCTGTGGATTATCTAGAGATAGCTCCTCTCTAAGCTTTACTGTCAAAATTGATAATAATAAAGATAACCTATACAGAGTTTTGATGAATAAAAATAAATACAAGGATATGTTTCACAGCCACGGCCTGTGAGTTTCACCTAAAGAGTTGCACACATTGTAGTTCAAGTTAATGATTAACAATTGAGTCTTAGTAGCCCAACGAGTTTAAATTCTTTTAACATTAATGTTGGGAGATGGGTTCACAGGTTTGGGAGTGCATTACAGCTGAAACAAAGATTTGAAAATAGCAAAGTTAGACGTAAGATGTTTTTGTTAAATAGTTTTAAGGTAATAAAATCCAAGAAGACAATCTAAAGCTTTAGAAAGGCACACAGTTAAAAGCAGAACTTGTTAAGACCAGGGAACAAGAAGAAAAGCAGCCCAATTATCATTGACTGGCATACCTTCCTTACTAGGAATGGTTGATGACCAAAGGTGATGATTAATTCCTTATACCCACTTCTGCCCTCAATATCATGATATAAAAACTATTAGTGAGTTGGTATGTATCCTAAAGATTTAAAGTAGAACTGACTGATTCCTTTTCAGTTTTCATATAAAAGTTTAGGTTTGTGATTCCTTTAAGATTCCTTATACGCTTACCTTTCAAGATAAGTAATAAAGTGATTGTTCCTTTCTTTGTAACTGCAAAATACAGCCTGCCAGTAAAAGACCTAACTGGCAAGAATACCTTGCTTGCCCACAGGGTTAATCTATAACAAGTTGCTTGGGTATGAATGAATGTGTGTAGGTTCTTGGGATAATTTGTTTTTCACTTGTATTACATAAAATGTTTAATCATGTAAGGTATATGGAAAACATGCTGGTTGCTACTGTCTGTTTTGTATTCATTGTCATCTTTCACTTGAAAAACAGAATGTAACTACACTGCAATTCCTATATTGCCTGAAAAACTTTGTTGGTCTATATAAGCTGTATATAAGAAGTGTACAGTAGAAAGAACATATAAAGAATGTAAGAGAACAGAGAATAAAGAAGAAAACCATCAAGAGAGTGTGAGTGTTTTTTTTCCTTAAACCCCTTCAGATAGAAAAGTCTTAGCTTATGCCGACTCTGTGGATTTCTTCAATGCTGTGTGCACCTGGAGGTTCCCCCTCCAGACAGCACTATCATGGCCTCTAGTAGTTTAATGTCTTTTAATACATATATCATATTTATTTATTTGCTTTGTGTGTGTATGGCTGTGTGCACATGCGGAGGTGAGAGGACCACTTGCAGGAGCTGATTCTCTTATTCCACCAAGTGAATTCTGGGGTTTGAACTCAAGCCATCAAGCTTGCCACAAGCACCTTTACTCACGGAGTCATCTTACCATTGCCCTTCTGTTCTTTTAATGCCAAATTCTAAATCAAGAAATAGTTCTGTCATAATACCTAGTATCTTTGCTTAATTTCAGAAACCAAGGAAATATGGCAGCAACCAGCTGGAGTCTGTGAACAATGCCAAGTTTGTATTACAAGAATGATGAACAATTAGTATTAACCAAAAAAAAAGAGACCCCTTCACAGCTGTGGATTTTGTTGGCAGAGCTGTGGTAGAAATATCTTTGTATTAATAAGGCATTGTTTAGTCTCTCACAGTTATTCAGTGCTGATATTTTCCCTCCTTGTCATAAAGTTTATCATACTATCATTGAAATGTTTCTTTTAATTGAATGTAATTACATGTGTTTTAAAATGAGATCAAAATAACACTCTCAGGAGAAGAAATGTTTTGTCTGCCACTGAGTGAAAAGTCAGCGCGGTGCTTGTCATGTGTTTTAGTTTGCTTCTCTGCTTCGGGGTTAAAACACAGACACCAACAACTCACAGTCCGTCATTTGAGAAAGTCAGGGCAGGAACTTAAGGCAGGAACCTAGGGCAGGAACTGAGGCAGAGCCTGTGGAGGAGTGCTCCTCACTGGCTTGTTCCATGGCTTGTTCAACCTGCTTCCTTATGGCACCCAGGACCACCAGGATAGAGGTGGTTCTACCAATAGTAGGCTGGTCTCCCTCATCGATCATTAACGAAGTAATGCCCCACAAGATGATTTGATAGAAACATTTTCTTAATTGAAATTCCTTCTTCCCTGATTGTAGGGCCCTGTCTTCCCTGTTCCTTGAGGCCAAAGCACAGGATGTTTACACTAACCAGCTTGGCTTCCCCTGCTCGATTCTGCCAGCTGGAGGGAATTAGTTCAAAGCCTTGTTTCTGTCATTGCTATGATTATTTCACCTGCTAAGGAAGGTCCTCACAGGCGCCCTAAATCTCCTCCCATCTGTCTGTCAGGGTTCCCAGCTCGGTACCCCCTACATGGAAGCTCCGGTCATTGGCGCCAGGCTGCCAACACCCCTCTTCTCACTCCCAGGTGGGCAGGGGCGGGGGCTCTCGTCCTTTTGCCTCCAAGTATTTAAGCCAACATGTGTTGAATAAAGTTGACATTTATCCTTTGGGCAATGATCCTGGTCTCTCTGTGTGTGTCTGTTCAACTCCTAGGATATTGATCCAGTCTCGCGGTTCAGTTCGGGAAGCACGCCCCGTGTCGGAAAGTGGGGTTTCCGCAGATTCGGGGGGAGCACCTGATAATTCTAGTTTGTGTTGACTTGACAAAAACTAACCAGCACGCCATGCACGCCTGAAGACCTGAGTTTAATCCCCAGAACTCATGTCAGACAATGTGAACAATGGGCATGGTGATGCACATTTGTAACCGCAGTGCTGGTGAGACCGAGACAGAAACAGACAGAAAGATATGGGGAGATCATACACCAACAGCCTAACCTAATCAGTAAGTTCCAGGACAATGCGACACTCTGTCTTAAAAAGCAAGGTAGATGGTACCCAAGGAACAATAGCTAAGGTTCGTCTCTGGCTTCCAAAGATACACACACCTATGGACACAACACATATACACACATTTGTACTTGCACACACAAGGGGATACGGCATACAAGTGCACTCACATACAGAAATGAAATAAACTTGACAAAAGGAAACCGCCACCCTTGCACCTGGTGCTTGCATCCTGTTTCCTATTGGTTAAGAAGGAGGCTAAGAAGCATCAGGAAAATGATATTGGAGGTGACAACACTTCTGTTCGGTGTCCCTGAAGATGTCTGATGGGCTTCAGAAGGTAGCTACCCTTGACTCCATTAGATGTTAATCCAGATGCAGCTACATCATTCTGAAGATTGTCCAAGCAATTCTAGAACTATGCACCATGGCTCAGGAGTCGCTGGATTCTAGTAGAGGTAAACAATTTCAGGTTCAAGGACTCTATTATAGCTGCTGATCCATTCTCTTGAGACAGTGATTAGTCTAGGCATGAGACAAGGACCTATTTCTGACTATTTCTGAGCTACTCTCCTCCTGGTATGCATGGTGAGTGTCCGAGCTGTGGTGACCTTCCTGCTACCAGAGGCACATGCTTCTTGGGTGAACCACTGTGCTGAAGATGGACAGGGAAGAAAGGAAGGTTCTTCCTTAGCCGAGTTCACTTCCAAATATCTCATTGTGTATCAATCATGTTCATGGTTTAATGTCTTGATGCTAATGTGTTGCTTGCTTGCCACCAAAGGTACACACAGCAGCATGACATTAAAGCCTTCATAGCTGCCTAGACCAGACATATGAATTTCAAGACTCTCTTTCGGTATGGACATCAACAGAAGGGCAGCGAATAAAGTAGACCAGTAAAAGAGTAGAGAAAAATAATCAAGCTTTCTTTGTTTTGTACTTTCTCAGTTACTAATATTTTATATTTAAGTCAACAGATTTTAAGAAAAGACACAGATGGGGCTGAAGAGATGGCTCAAAGGTTAAAAACACTGACTATTCTTCCAGAGGACCTGGGTTGGGTTCATAGCACCCACATGGTGGCTTACAACCATCTGTAACTCCAGCTCCAGAGTATTTGATGCCCTTTCTGGCCTCCAAGGGCACTGTATTCATATAATGCACAGATAGATACACACAGAGGCAAACACTCATACACATAATAAAATAAATAAGAAGAAAGAAAAGATACAGAGGTATCTTGAAAAATGAGCTCTAAATTGTTTAACTCAATGGGGGATGTAATAGACATTTTTGTGATGTTTTCAAGGGCCAGTGATGGAATGGTTCTCAATCCCCCTTCTTATGGGCCTGATGACCCATTTAAGCAGACTGCTTCCTTCTCTCCTGTCACCTGTGCAGGGAGGGCTGTTTTCTAGCCTGTGACTCAGGGCTTTCACACTACATCAGGAGGGTGAGGCAGGGGAGGGGACACATCTGGAGTAAGTTCACCTTTCTGTAAGAACTGAAGTCAGATCCTGAGAACACTGAGACTGCAGGTGAGAGATTTTGAGACCTCTATTTGGAATCTTCAGAGAGGGGACATTGCAAGCTGCCCTGAAGTTAAGCCACGGTGTGGTAACTGTATTGCTTCCTAATACAGCCTGTTCTGTACTGACTCTGAACATTTATGATCAATCATTAAACCTAAGAGTGGGAAGGACTGCAGCAGAGATGGAAGAAATACAGGACAGTGTCTTTGTGTGCTGTAAGCACCACAGGCTCGCCCAGCCATTTCCGTCATGGCTACATGTGTACCCAGTACCCACCCATGTGGTGGATGAGCAGGTACAGTACAGACAACTGGAGGGCAACGTTCCTCAGTGAATCGCAGGCTAGTGCGATGTAACGAGACATTGTAGTGAGTCTTCAATTCGAGGGCTCAGGAAATACCTTCTGCCTCTCTTCTGCCGTTCTCATGCTAGTCAGACGCAAGCACATCAGATGCTTGGGCCTTATCCAACGACGCTAACATTTCTTGTTTCATCAAACTCTGTAGAGCTGGGTGGTGGGTCTCAAGAACACCTGTCTAGAAAGCAGGAGAGACAGAGACAAGTTTGTCACTCAGTTGAAAACTACCTCGGGAGGGATGATGGGTAATTTTACTAGAAGGTTTTTGAAGTCTTCATAGACATCTGGGTCCACAGAAGGACACATTTAAACAAAGGAGGAGAGAATAATTAGACAGAGATTGGGTGCATGTGCTCCCTCCACTGGAACATCTTACCCTGGATGGTCCTTTCTCCATTCATGATACAGCACTGGTCCTGTCTTAACTTAGGCCATTCTGTTCAAGGGGTGGGGGCTGGAACCTCAGTAGGCCCTTCTAGCCTCCAGGAGACTCATCATCAGTGCACTGTCAAAATATTCTCCATTCTGGTGTGCTTTGGCTTTAGAAAGAATGGGTTCTCCTCCACAGGCTTCTGGTGGTAACATCCTGGTCGCCAGGCACCCATCTATATGTGAAATAGAATGCTCTGTGGGGTTCTGTCCCATCTGTTCTACCCAGAAGGGCACTGACAGCTAGAAACATTCTCTAACAGCAGAGCTTGGACCCCATGGTGAGCTTGTTTCCTGCCACACACTTAAGTGCCTATTTTTTTTTTCTGAGGAAGGAAGGTCTTCCATGATGTCTGAGCATTCCAGACAGTCCTGGGCTACCAGGGTGTCTAAGAGATTGGTTGAGTATTGCTGTGGTAGTTGTCAGAATAAGCCAGTTAGAATGGGAGAAAAAAATGGAATTAACATTTCCTAATACTTATTATTATTTAAATAATACAGTCTGTGAGAAACATGGTTGACTGCAAATACCTAAAAAAAGATTAAAATGACCCCTGGCCTTTTTAACATGAAAATGGTAAATTAGCAACAAACAACCAGGCCATCATAAGTCTATTTCTTCTTACAAGAATAAAAAGTCCAAACTGTGTGCCATGGTGCTCACCCACGATTCCAGTCTCTGGAGGCAGAGACAGGAGCATCAGGAGTTCAAGGCCAGCCTTCACTGCATGGGCTCAACAAACCATTTTGTGACACGTGAGATCCTGATTCAACCAAACAGATCAAACAAATAACAATGCTAAGATGGAGAAAGGGACAGAGAGAACGTCATGGGCTCTCAGTCAAGGTATATTTGTGGCTCACAGGTAACCAAGGTAACAGCCACCAGAAAGAGTCAAAATCCTTGTCTTTACCTCCATGAGCCAAACATAGCCGTCCTTTAACTCAGTTTGACAGAGTGAAGAACCTGAAGCTGATGGAGGAGGTGAAACTGCAGCTTCCTAACAGCTGGAGCCTATGGCCATCATTCATTCCCAGACGGAAGGAAATCTCATCAGCTGAGAGTAGCCATGTCCACAGGCCTGGCACACAACCTGCTGACAGACAATGGTAACCCAAGTCCTGGCCAGGTGCTTGCAGCCTGTGATGCCCTCCTCGGACCCCCTCGGTTACAGTGGTATGAAGGGTGGCTATGGCTTGTATACAGAGGGTATGGGTCCAGAAAACAGGGCTGACCTGGATGCTCAGTTCCAAATGAGCAAGCATCCCACCATTAGAGCTTAGTGGGGCCGGGAGCAATGGGATTCACAGGTTCTGAAGGCAGCAGGGAAGAACACTGGGGAGAGGGAAGAGTACCAGGGAAGGGGAGAGTAGGGAGGTAGCAGAGGGTGGTGTGGGGAGATGAATAAGAACAACCAAATACAATGGCACAGATATGTAAAAATGGCATAACAAAGTCCTTTATGTTTTTTTACTAACTTAAAAAGAATTCACAATAAAATGCAAAGCCTGAGCCAGGCAGGTGGGACGAGTCTGTTTTGCCTGCACTTGGGTTGTGAGGGCAGGGAGTGCGCAGGCATGAAGCAAGTCCTAACTCCAGGGCGAGAGACTATACTGAGAGTAAAATCGAAATAAATAAAGGAAGAAAAGAAAATGCATAGCAGGACCCCAGTGTTCAGCGGAATCTCCACATGCCTTCTGCACCAGCTCGGGGCTCCCTATGGTGACAATCACAAGTTTGAGTTTGTTCTAATCCACGTTCTTTACCAAGGGATTTCCCTGCATGAAATCCTGTGGTCTTAACACGACCTTTGTGCAGAGGGACCACGGTGATGAGAAAGCCAATGGGCTGATAGACACACGGAGGAGTAGAGCAGAGGGTGAGGTGGATGAAGACATAGGCTCACATCTGCACAGGAGTGCACAGCGGGATACTCTGCTACTGAGCTGACTGGAAGCTGTACAGAGGAGGGGCCCTAAAAGCTATGGGGGCCCAAAGACCTCCTGATTTCTGAACCATCCCCTTAGATGGGAGTGTTGGAAACAAGGTAGTCTGAGACACACAGATGAGAAAGTCAGATGGAACTGGTTCTGCCTGTAAAGTATTAGTGATGGAAGCAGGAGGCCCAGAGTTGAAGCCCCAGAACCCAGGGTCTTAGTTACTTTTCTACTGCTGTGATAAGACATCTCCATCAAGGCAACTTACAGAATGAAGAGGTTATTTGAGCACGTGGTTCCAGATGGATACGAGTCCATCATGCCAGGAAGGCATGGCCAGAGGCAGTAGGCACGGTGGCTGGAGTAGGAAGCTGAGAGCTACATCCTCAACTGAAAACACGAAGGAGGGAATGAATTGGAAGTGATGTGATGTGAGGCTTTCAACTTTCATAACCCAACTCCAGTGATGTACTTCCTCCAGAAAGGCTACCCCTCCTTATAACCTCTCTGATCAGCCCCATCAGCTGGGGATTCAATATTTAAGTGCCTAAACTTGTGGGGGGAACACTTCTCATTCAAACTGCCACCGCTAAGTGGCAAACAAACAAAACTAAAAAAAAACCCAAATAAACAAGCAAGGTAACAAACAAACAAAAACCCAAGTGTAGTGGCTTGATTATAACTCTAGCTCTTGAGATGAAGAAACAGTGCTTAGACCTCATCGTCCAACCCAGTTAATCTAATTGGCAAGCCTTAGGTGCGACTGAGAGTCTCTGGCTTCAGAGCAATGACACCTGTCTTCACATGGGTGCACACATATATGTGTGCATGTGTTTGTGAATGTGAGTGCATGCATATGTACACACATGCATGCGCGCACACACACACACACACACACACACACACACACACACACACACACACACAAGTCTGAGCCTCTGCCTAGAGAAAACAAGCTGTAGCTACAGCACCCTTCCCAGAGTTGCCTGCGGGCTGTTTTATTGGGGAAACCATCAGTCTTGTTAGCTTTGGCAACACAGTACTGATGACCGGGCGTGTTTTCAGTGTTGTTATTATTCTAACATAATCACTATTGGAAGCATCTGTTGTTAAACACAGTACTGTGTGCACAGTCTTGGTTGATTGGTTTCTGTTAATTGCATCCATAAATTATGCAGTAAAGTGGAGGCTGAAGCTGAGGGAGTGTAGCAGGCGCTGGGAAATACTGAGCCAGCTATCTCCCTAGGAAGTGGTCGGGACCCAGACCCTTCATTGTTTCTTCCTTTGACTGACTCCCTCTCTTTTCATGTGTGTATTCTTCACATCCATAACTGGTAGAAGTCACAGAGAACCAATAACCTATCAGGGATCCAGGAAGACATTTCTCAGACATTCCCTGTGGCTTATCCTCTGGGCCCTTAATCCAGGGTGAAGTAGGACCACCTGCTTACACTGAACTTAGAGACTTGATAGTCTCTAAGGGCAGATCACGCTGGTGAGTTTTGGTTCATTCTCATGATCCTTCTGGGAGGGAAAGTCAGCCCCAAATCCATAGCTTTTTGTTCTTCTTGACTGAGATCATGATGGTCTTCCTCACCTGGGCAAGGCCAATCTCAGCTGGGTCCTCCATGCAAACATCTCCCAAGACTTGGAAGTGGAAAAGACTGAAGCTCTCCTCTCCCTTCTCCAACAAGTGCCTCCATTCTTCTCTCTTGAACATCTTCACCTTAGCCGCTCCTACTTCATCTCCTTGGGTCCAAAGATGACATCAATAGATAGTCAAGAACCTCACACCCAGTGCACAATTCACCTGTTCTGCAGGGGCATCCATTGAAGTGGCCATTCTTCTTCTGGAATCTTCCTTTCTTGTGGCCTTGGATTCTCCTGTCATGATGTCACTTCTGTGCTCTTCACAAGAACATAGACCTTGGTTCACTGAGTCTTCATTCTTCATGCTCTGTCCTCCTGTATTATCCAGCACTGCATGAGTCCGCTGGTCCTCCACTTCCTTATCAGTGAATTGGAGATACAGTGGCAGTAGCCTTGTGATGTTATGATGAGAAGTGAGTGACTGGAGTCAGGGTAGTGCTCAGAGGAGATTAGGGATCACAGTCAAGATCAGAACTGTGGGCTCATTGGACTTTGACCCTACAGGTTGCCAATGGGTACCACATTTTTCATCTTGTGGAACTACTTTTTTCGACAAAAATGAGAACATCTTTTCCATTTGAGCCTCCAGAATGAGCCCAGGTTCTACCTCTAGAAGAGTGTCTTTTTCTCTTAATCGTCTTTCCTTGTCTGGAGACTAAGATCCTTTTGTTTTCCACATTTGATTATCTTATCCCTGTGACATAGAAGCCTGACATAAACAGCACACAGAGCGCAAAGGTTTATTATGGCTCATGGTTTCAGAGGGCTTTGGTCCATGGTTGGTAATTCCCAAGCATCCAGGTTCATCACAGTGGAAGCTGATGAGGGAAAAGGATGGAGTCATTTGATTGGCTTTCTCCTTTTTCCCAGCCCACAGGAAGCCACCACTCACATTTACTCTTAGCTAACCCTCTCCAGAATTGCTGTTATAGAAAAGCCTAGAACTGTGCTTCAGTCTACTGGGTGATTCGAATGCAAGTCGTATAGACAATGAGGACTAAACACCTCACTGGGTTTCCCAGATCTGCTGAGCTTCAGGATCCATTCACTTGGGAGAGTGGGTCTAATCGTTCCTCACACCCAGATCCGAATCTGGGTATTACATCCGTGTCAGACCTGCTTCTGACCACCCATGCCCACCCATGCCCACCCGTGCCCATCCACACCTTACTCCACCATACCATCTGCTTGAGTGCTGTCTTCTAACTCACTGGACTCCCACGAGCTTCCTCCCTCTCCAGATCTCTCCATTGCTACAAGTCCCAGATATTGAAGCATAGACTGTGATTTAAAGATTACATCGCCTTCCATACATGTACTCTCCCAGCCCTACAGTATGTGTCCACGAGTAAAGTCCCTTCCAGATCTGTCCACAAACCTTGCTCTTAAGTTTTCTTTCTGGTCACACTGTACTTTTCTGTCTTTCACATTTTTTTTTTTTGCCTTTTGCATCCCAGACCTCAATTCACAAACACCCATTGTTTCTCATTTCTCATCAACTTCTTGTCTTGTTTGTATTTTATCTTTGACAAATTCTTCTGTCCTCGAAACTGTCCCTGCTACCCTTGCTGGGTCTACACACACAAACACACACACACACACAACACACACACACACACACACACACACACAGAGAGAGAGAGAGAGAGAGAGAGAGAGATAATTAGGCTTTACACTAAATTATCTTTCTATTGTGTGTTCTTCATATGTGATTAAGCAATCTCATGAAACAATCTGGTGATTTTCCCAAAATTTGAGTGGCAGTTTTGTGTGCTTAGATACCTGAAATTGTCAGCTGGAAGATTCTTAACTGCTTATTTCATAACCGACAAGTCCATTTTCCTAGGATCAATTTTGATAATGATGTCAAGCTTAATCCTATTATAATATCATTGCTGGCTGGTTTCTTTATTTAACAGACACTCTGATCTTATCAACAACAACTAATTGCATATGACAAATTATGCTTTCAAATACATCAGTAGACAGATGTATAATGCTGTAAGATTTTCTCAAGCAGTGAACACTGAACACAGAAGTACATTGGGAAGGCTTGCAAATATTTTGGTGTCCAGTAGACTGCTTGTTGTTATGATAATTAATTTGTGTTAGGTTCCAATGACTTCCATTGAAATGAAGCCTTCATTTCTGAATTCAGTTCTCTGTAACCCCCACTCTCACAAAAGTCAAAAGATCTCTTTATAGAAATCATGCCTTAGGTTGGAAGTGGAAGTGCATTCTTGTTTGTGATTCTGGCTCTCGTTGGCCTGAAATAAGATTATCATGAGTTTGAGGACAGCTGGATCTACTTTGAGGGGCAGTTTCCTCCCACTTGAAGCATTCTGTACTGCCTGGTAGGTCATTAAGGCTGAGAAAGTAGATAACTCAAAAGTCTCAGGAAGTCCCTGAAACTGACCAGATGTACAAGTCTCCTTCCTCCACAAGATTACATAAACAATGAGAAATACTAAGGAGAGGATACTTTCCAATCTGTTGAGCTGTTCTTATACTGGGGTGGGTCTGATGTAGCTGCCTTTGAGTCCTTTCCACTGGAATCTGTGTTCTGTATGGGCACAGTTATGGGACAATTCAGGAAACTCTTCCAGTGTGCAAATCTAAATCTCTACTTGAAAAGATCTTGGTAGAAGTCAAATTACCCAGGAATAAGGATCCTGAATGACTGATACCAGAAGTCTCTTACTTTCTTCCTCTAATGGAGGAAAGATGCCTTCATCATCAACAACCAGGGGAGACCAGTTAAAGGCAAAGCTGCAGATGAGAGACAGAGAGAGACCAAAAAGTGCACAGAGAGAACAAGAACCACATCAGATCTGGAAAAAGTCATGAAACAAAGGCTCATGCCGCATCTCTGCACAGCAGGTGAAGCCCCTGTAGCCAGTGACTGAAGAATTGCTGTGATATTAAATACTAAGTACCACTCCTATGAACCCAGAGGTAACTGTGGCTCAACAATTGCTGCATTTCCTTAAAGCATTTTGGCCATGGAGTGTGACTTTTGATAGGTGATTCTTGTTCTCTGAGGCTTGGGCTGTTAGTTTCTGAGGCGGCCAGGTGGCAGATGCACAGCCTGACATTCCCAGCGTGAGATGTGGCTCCATTCTGGATAAAACAATTATTCTCACTTTGCTCATTATTAATTAAAATGTTCCCAGGTACTGAACAGAAAACTGATGCTGTCTGGGGAACCAACTGTCTATATTGTTATGAGAACAGCAACCTGGCTGGGCTTACTACAGAGGTCTGCATGCATCTCTGCAGCCCCACTGAAGCTGCGATGCCGTGCATGACCTGTAGGGGTCAGGAGACTATAGAGATTTATGTTCACTCTGTGTGGCCATGGAAAACACAGCTTTTACTTTTGCCCGTCAGAGCCAGTGGCTCAAATGAAGAGAGGTCGATGGAGATGACACCAAGAGATGTGGGCAGGGCCACAGAAACCCAGGAGTATTGGGAAACCGTGACAACACCTAGTGTTTCAGACGTGCCCCTCCTTCGCCAGTTAATATTTCTGAGTCTGAAGACCTCATCTCCCAGATAAAAGGAAACAGTAAAGCAGTTCCTGACATTTTGCTGATTCGCTCGTTAAAAATGAATCCTGTGGCTTAAAGCAGTGAGTCAGTGCTGGACCCAGATAGTACACAGCTGGAGATCCACCATTCAGTTACAGGGTTGGATGTCTCTAGACCGTCCAAGACCTTCTCATTTCCATGCCAGATAACCAGTCTGCTGTTAGCAGGAGCATCTAAAACTTTTTCTACCAGGCACCTTATCCTCTCATGTGCCTCCGTGCATGGGATGTTCATCCTTAGGGCAGCATTCGAGAATGATGGAGATGGAAACTGTGAGGTCTTTGTCACTTCTGATGCAGGATCGATGGTGCTCATAGTCAGAAATTGGGGAATGGATTCTTCCTTCCTCTGGGTGGTGAGATTGCTAAGTCACAAGAAAAGGAATGTGAGGTGGATGATCACCCCACAGAGGACAGGTGTAGTGGGCATCACAGCACTATGGGATGGTTTCTCTTAGGCATGAGCCTCATCTGGGCACACCCATTTGCTTCTCTGTTACAGGAGTACGTGTGGTTTGTACTACATCTTTTATTGGAACACATGGGCAACTCTGTGGGTTGTGTCAGAGTATAAATCATTTCTTTGTACCAATGGAGACCTGGAAATGTCAGTAGGACACACTTCCTGGACGGGTTCTATTTCTCCAGAATGAGGTACTATCTGTCTGTAGATAGTTTCTTCTCTGGACACATATATGTCTTGATCTTCATTGACCCAGCCAGTTCTCAAACATCAAACATTCATTTTGGAAATTGTTCACTTAGAGTGTGTAAATAAAAAATTTCCTGGGAGTATACTGCCCTTTAAGTCAGAGATAATCCCTGAATGTTGGAACTTGTGTGTGTGTGTGTGTGTGTGTGTGTGTGTGTGTGTGTTTACTTGGAAAGGTTCTTTACCCTTTTGTGTTTTTTTTCTCACTGTATAACATGTATAGCAGAGCAAGAATAGCAAATATAAGGAAGTACTGCTCTTTAACTAGTTCTAAATAGAGAATCATACCTGGAGCCTTCTTCCATTTCCCATCTATCCACAAATGCTCTCAAATGCCTACTAATCTGAATTCTAACAATATAGGTTAGTTTGACATGACATAGGTCAAAGTGACAGCGGTTATGGCATTAACTGGATCTTGACCTGAGCTTAGTCTTCACAGGAAATAGAAACCAAAAGTATTTTCCATTTCAGTGCCTGAGCTGCCCCATACACCCCTATGAAACTCAATATACCTTTACATTGGGGCAGTGTCCTCTACTATCCAAGATGGTCGACAGGTTTTTTTTTCTTCAGTAAACACTGCTCTCTTTCCATGCAGATTCATTATGTTCAATGGTTTTTTGCTGCACCTACTGACAGCCTGGTGTAAACCCTTTTTTCAATGAAACAATACAGTTATATGCACGATGTATTGATTTCTGTGACTCAACATTATTTTCTGTGAAATCCACTCATAATGCTTGTTAGTCATGCTTTTATTTCCCTCATTTTTTACCATGAGAAAATGTCTCCCTGCTTCCTTGGCCATTATACGCTTAGCAAACATTTGTATGGTTTTCCTCTTTTAAAATGTTCTTATGCCTCAGCCTTGCTAGGCTTTTGTATGTATGGTTCAGTATGTCTTTTTCAGAATATTAAATATTCATTTAGATCTCTTACATCTGGGTCTACAGCATAAATAAATACATAATTTTCCTTGAGCAAGGCATAATCCCTTGTCTACTCTATTTCTGAATACTTAAAGCTAATAATGTCCTCATTAGATTGCAGGTTTTTTTCTATCAAATATGCCATTGGTAAGTGTCGCTTCCAGTAAATAAAAGTCTATTCTTTACTAAAAGTAAATATTCCCATACTTTTAAGTTATGGGTCTAATTTTGATCATCAGTTAATCTGAGAATGAGAACAGCTTTCAGGGAACATGTCTTCTTCCCAGATTTGAAGCTTACCAAGGTAGAGGGGTGGGGCTGTGAATGATCTTGAGATCACATGGTTGACCACTGCCAATCACTGTGAGTGATCGTCTCCTGGATCTGCCCTCTATAGCTTGGTGCTCATATGATTCATTGTTCCAGGCAATCTCTCCCCCCTCAACAATAATGCTTCTTTGACCTTTGTCCTTTTTGGTCAGCATAGCTGGTATCATCTCAGGAAGACTTGACACTCATTAGAAAAATAAATCTCATTTCATAACTTGATTTCCCTCAGCCTTGGGAAGATAGTCATGATTAAGGATAGGAGCAAGAGAGAAAAATATTTCTTTGACTAAGAGACTCAAACCTGAGGTTCTTAGAGGAAGCTTGAGACATTTTCTGGGACGTTGTTGTTGATGATGTTATTGATAATGATGATGCCACTGATGCTGGTGTGGATTTTGATAATACTCATGGTTCTGTTGATGATGAAGATTATGATGGTGATGATGTTGGTGAACAATGATGGTGGTGATTATGTCAGTAAAGATGGTATGGTACTGATGATGGCAGTGATCGTTATGATGCTGGTAATGATGGTGATGATGATGCTGCTGATGTGGGTAGTGATGGTAGTGATGATGCTGATGATGGTGGTGATCATTATGATGCTGGTGATGATGACGGAGATGGTGAGAGGAATGATGATCATTTTACTTGTTTTGGAACTCTCCCTTATATATGACAGCAGACAAATCACACTGAGCAAGTGATAAGTGATCAAAATGTACTAAGGAAAAAATGAATTCATTACTTTTTGATTCAAGGCCATTTCCCCCTTCTTCTCTTAAGTATGCCCCTGGACAATGGATCTAAACCTATTTCTCATTTCCTAATTCCCGTTTACCAACACAGACTTAACACACACTGCAGAATACCTTATGTCTCATTCTGCATATCACCAAGCCATTCGGGATTTCTTCCCTATAATGAGCCATTTAATGATGAGCATATCATTTGTTCCAGCATTTTCTCCTTACTGGTAAAATTTCTGGTGTCACCAGAAACATAGCCATAAGAACTTATTCTAGTAATGTCTGAATCAACTACAACATGAGCATACACTTGCTTTTTTTTGTTTGTTTTAGACATCTTGATGGCAAACTCCTTTTCTCGTGATAGGAAAGAATCTATGAGTCTGGGACTAGATTCTGACCCTGAGCTCTGCTGCCAACTTGCTGTGTGACTTCAGAAGTTCTCTAGTCCCTTCTGGGATTGAGTGTGCATCTGGCAGTGTGTTTGGTTTCTAGCACGATATGGAATTATTTTCATCATGTTCTTTAACCCTGAAGTTAACAGTCATTCTATTTCCCTGCTTGACTTATGGAATCACAGCCTCCTGGATTCCCATCTATGTCTCTGTTTTTGTTTTTGTTTTGTTTTGTTTTGTTTTTCCGTGCATTCAACACTATCAACTGTCCTCAGTGGTCCTAGAAGTGAACTCACTAATCCTCCGATTTCCTTAAACCTACCGTTTTATTGTCTTCTACTGTCCCATGCATTTACAAGTCCTGTTGTACCAATGACTCATGAGTCCACATCCTCATCCTTATTCTCTATCCTGAGCTCTTGGTACACCCAAATGACCACACTTTAGACATATTAAATACTTCATTCAGTAGTCAGAGCTCATGGTCCCTCCCCACCACCTATGGTCATGCCCTAAGTACCAACCATCTTCTTCAAGTCTGTTCATTTCCTTGTTCCCACCCCTCCATGACAATGCTATGAGCCTGGTAAGCTCTTCAGTAACTCCTTCACTGTTCTGACTCATTGCTTTGCATCTCTCTCCTGCTTTGAGATATCACCTTCCTAAGAAACACAGGTGCTTATTCTTAGCTGCCCACGAAAGCTGAACTAGTTAATTTTCAGCTCGCAGTTTGGAAGGCGTCTCTTTTCATAAACCCTCTACCTAGTTCCATCTCACTTGGGATAATAAACAAAATCTGCCCACCATCTGTCTCTTCATTTTCCGGGTTTGTTTTCTTCCCTTCTGTCTCTCCCATTTATTCATCACACTCCACTAATGCTGGTTTTATTGTTTTTCTTTTATCTTGTCTTGCAACTCCCCTACCCAGGGCAAGTGCTCTTTTCCCCTTAGCCATCTTGGGACTCCACATTACTTTCTGTATGCAAATTCTGCAGCCCCTCCTGAGGAATGCCTGGTGATGCTGTCTGACAATTAACTCCCCATTATCACAGGAAACCCACACACCTGGACCCAGTGGGGGAGCACATCCCATCAGCTGCTCACCTGAGGAACTGCCCCGCATTTGTTCAGCACCATTTCCCACAGGCTTTGATGCTACTTTTGGCTGTGAACACCATGGGCATCTAAATTCTGGCTCACTGCATTTCTTTCCAATTCCGTCCTCTCAGTCATTTATGCACTAATTGTTTGGGGAATGTGTCATTGTTCTCAGGCATTAGAGATCATTACTGAAGCACCGAGACCATTGAAGATGAGAAAACCCAAGACCAGACCCAAAAGAGGCAACCGGGACTCAATCTTAAAAATATCAGTGAGCTCCATCCAGCCTGAGCTTTGAGAACAAATGCAGAATTTTGTGTCGGAAAATAGTGTTCTTATTTCCAGTCTGCTAAAGGGACTTTGGGGCTGTTTCATAGCCGTTGATCAGGCCAAATGAAGTTTCATTACTTATCTGGTTTTTATGATTGATTTTTTTTATCTCTGGAAGATTTGGGGGTTTGGTGATTGTTTCTCTTCTGAGGAATAGTTATGAAACCAGCAAGGGTCTCCCAGCCCTGCCATAAAGTGTACATCTCTGTGGTTTGCCTACGTTTGATTTTCTTCCTTTGTTGGCTGCATCTCCACCATAATTCTAGGCTAATTTTCTGGAAGGAAGGCTTTGAAGGTATGGACCCTCTTTCTGGGATGGTGTCATGAGAATGGGAATAAGCATTCCGAAGAAGACCCTGGCTTCCTCTGCACCTTATGCAATGCAAATGAACTCACTAGAACTTCAGTGATACAGAGGGTTTAGGATGCTGCAGATCTACAGCCACATCATGCTGCTGAGTGTCTTTAAGTAATTTTAAATAGCCATTTATTGACCAGTACCTGACCTAACAGCTTGGTGGCCTTTAGGCAAACCCTTTGGAGTGTATGAACAGACACCCAGTTTCTAACCAACCAAAGGGCTGAATGCTGTCATATAGCAGCAAGGCCAACAGCGGAGCTTACTCTGCTTTGTTGTAACCCACCTTCCTATGTTCCCACCAAAGTAGTTGAAAAGTGTCTTGATTTATGACTTCCATCGTTCAGTTACCATAAAGCTTTACCCCATGGTTACTGCTTTGGAACATGGAATTTGTGTTAACCTGAGTCTGTGATCCTGAGTCACAGTTACTCCTATGTGGTGCCAGAACAACCTGTCCCGTGTCCCCTGTGAGGTGAGAGTTTCCTTTTTATGTCAACAAGAGCACAGGCAACACTCACTAGTATTTGTCTGGTCAGGAGAAAACCGTGTCCTGGTAAAAGCTAGCATCATAGTGACCTTCAGACGGGGTTCGTATGCTGCAGGTCTATCTTCAACATCATGGATCTTCTTTCCAGTCCAGAAATTCCTCTGCAGAGGAGCTAACACTAACAGCCTTTGTATGATGCCAAGAAACTGGATACACAGTGGTACAAGAGATGTTTCCTGTCTCACACACAACAAGGCCTCCTTTAGCAGTTCACTGTGTCTTTAAGGACCCAGAATCTTTCCATTTAACGTTTCTACTGTTTTCCACGTATAAGCTTAGTCTGTGATTGTCCTTCTTACAACTGCAGTTTGACCCCTGGAAGGTCTAGCATTCCATCTGTGCAAGATCACTTTAGAACAAAGGTAGATTGAAGACATACTGAATCTGCAGATGTTTTCATTGGCAGTAAGCATGTAAGATGGATATCATCAATATTCTGCATTTCAGGGGCTGGGGTGGGTCACATGACATCAACCAATGGGTGTGGAAAAACACAATACTTACTGTCTGTTGTTGGTTATTTTTATTCTTACCCATTTGGCTTTTGGGTGGGGCTGCCACCCAGTTCCCAAATAATCACATACAGCGACTTCTCTTACTTATCAATTCCCAGCTCTAGGTTGGCTTGTTTCTAGCCAGCTTTTCTTAAATTATCCCATCTTCCTTTCACCTCTGGGCTTTTATCTTTTTCTATTCTATATACCTTTCTTTACTTCTTACTCGATGGCTTGCTGTGTAACTGGGTAGCTGGCCCCATTCTCCTCCTCTCCTTCTTCTCTCAGTCCTAGATTTCTCCTATTGATCCTCTCTGCCTGCCAGCCCCGCCTATCCTTTCTCCTGCCTGTTCTTGGTCATTCAGCTCTTTATTAGACCAATCAAGTGTTTTAGAAGGGTAAAGTAACACAGCTTCATGGTGTTAAACAAATGCAACCCATCTTTGCATCATTAAAAAAATGTTCCACAGCATAAACAAATGTAGCACATCTTAAAATAATATTTCAGAATAGCTGTC
This sequence comes from Myodes glareolus, assembly GCF_982192425.1. NCBI lineage: Eukaryota > Metazoa > Chordata > Mammalia > Rodentia > Cricetidae > Myodes > Myodes glareolus. Next base: position 119,570,051 of record NC_142027.1, read on the forward strand.
ATGTGAACGAAGCACCCTGACCATCCATCGGCCCTGTTAGAGGGAATCCTGGGATCTCAGGCTTCTAACATGAAATTAGGGTGTCCTAGGCAGATAGAGATCTGATAATTAGACATGGTCAGGGTCTCAGTGAGGAAGAAGACGTTATTGCACTGTTCCCTAGGGGAAGGCTTCCAACCTTCATTTCAGGTTTCAGCACAGCAGTTTTTTTTTTCTTTAATCATCTGTCTTTCCTTTGGGATTATTTATGGGATTAATGAGGCAGAAAGGTCAATTAGGGAACATAAAAGGAATGGAGCGTGCTGGAATCCCTGGGGAAATCCCAGCCCTTAGGAGGAAAAGTGTGTGTGGATGAATCCTGCCCATAGCTTGCAGCCTGCAGCAGCCTGGCTCACCTCTAGCCTCCTGTGATTGCTCCAGCTAGAACAAATGAACACAACGACAGAGAAAAATTTCCAACTCATTTGCTAATATTTTTATTTCTGTTTGTAATAAAGGGCCATACCCCTGAGACCCAGGCCTGACCAATATTTACAATATAGAGGGTCAGCACAGATTGTAGATTTTAAGCCTTTTATGGAGAACCATAAGAGCTGACTACTGGGAAGTCCGTCCTGAATGCCCGGGTGCTGCCATCACAGTGGCTCCATTGCCATCCTCCTCATGCTGCCCCTGTGCACTCACCTGTAAACAACAGCTTACTGCCTGAAAGGAATTTAGTATTTCCTTCTGTAGAACTCCTTCTTGCTGCTTTAAACCAGCATCATGAGTTATTTTGCAAATATTATAAATAAATATGGCAGAATTGATCCACTATCCACCGAGCAAAGGGAGGCTTCCCTTTCATGTCAACCTTAACTTGGTGCTGACGGAGCTGGGTGTGTCCTCAACAGCTTGACTCTGCCAGCTCCTGTACTGTGGGCAGCAGGGACACTGTTCTCATAGGCACATGAGACAAAGTCATGGCTGAGGTTTTAGGGGACACATCCCAGGAAATAAAGATTCCTGATAAGGAAGCTTGTTGGGGAGTATGTCATCTGGCCTATGGGGTAGATTGAATGGAAGGAGAAATGAGAGGAATTAAGGGTGAGACTCTGTAAGTGTACAGGAAAGCCCAGAGAATCCTGACCCATACCTGAGATCCAGGCTTGGAGTTATAGAGAGATTCTGAGAGCTACCCTTTCCCCCATAGCTGACTATTGCATGCTCTGGCTGCCTTCTGGTTGAAGGACGATGTAGGGTTTTGTGCTAACCCCCTCCAGTGGGTATCATCCTTACTGAGATAGTGGGAGGAAAATAGAAAGAGAAACCCTATTCCACACCGTGTGACTCTCGGATACTCACTTTTCCATTCATGCTCTTCTCAGAATTGGAATGCAGGTCCCACATGCACAATAGCATTGCTGGGATATCATCCACAGTGAGTCTGTATGTCATGAAACATACTTCAGAGACAGGGACTAAAGCAGAAGTGCTCCCTTATTGGTAGAACTATTACAACCAACATCGTGATCGGCTTCCTTCTAAATTTAACTTTATTCCTGTGTATGTGTGTGCGGGTTCTGTGCACTCGTGTCAGCATTTGTGGAGGCCAGAAGATGTCTGGTCAGCTTTAGCTGTCAACTTGACACAGCCTAGAGTCATCTGAGGAGAGAGCCTCAATTGAGAGCCTGCCCAGATAAGAATGGCCTGTGAGCATGTCTGTGGGGATTGCCTTGCTTATTAACTGATGCAGGAGGGCCCAGCCCACTCTAGGAGTCACCATTCCCTAGGCAGGGGGTCCTGTGCTGTATAAGAAAGCTAGCTGATGGCTTTTGAGATCCTGCTACCCATGCTGAATTACCTCACCCAGCCTTGGTGCAGGAGGAAGAGCTCAGTGCTACCTTAACTTGATGTGCTATGCTTTGTCCAAAGGCATGGAAGCCCTGCCTCTTTCCTGAATGGAGCCGGAAGAGAGGATGGAGGAGGGAGGTAGCTGGAAGGAGGGGAGGGGATGGGAGGAGAGGAAGGAGGGGAGACTGTGGTCAGTATGTAAAATAAATGGAGAAAGTTAATAATTTTAAATTAAATTAAAAATAAAGAAATTAACTAAGCATGAGTCTTCAAGTGAGCCAGCACACAGCATCCTCCATGGCTTCTGCTTCAAGTTCCTGGTTGAGTTATTGCCTTAACTTCCTTCAAGAATAGGCTGTAGCACGTACACTGAAATAAACCCTTTTTTCCCTAAGTTGATCTTGGTCAGAGCATTTTATCACAGTAACAGAATGGGTGCTAGAACAGGGAATGGTATTGTGGGGTGGTGGCCTCTTTCCATCTTTTCTTGGGTTCCAGGGCTAGAACTGAGGTCATCAGACTTTTACCCTCTGTCACCAGCACAGTATATTTTCAATGGGTACCCAATTCTGCAATTGCTCATTAAGACATCCATCAAAGAAGAGACATATCTGTTTCTATATGTGTATCTAGTTTTCTATCTATTGATTATACATCTATTTCTCCTTCTCATTTCATACATACCTTTCTCTGTTATTTCAGTTCTGAGTAATTGGTCAAGAGACCTGTATATTTTTAGCCACAACTTTGAATCTTGCAACTTTTGTTCAAGAATACACTAATCAGTGCATCAAGAGGTGAGAAACATTGATGTAGCATTTGAACTTTTCCATTGACTTTATCTTAAAAATTAACTTAGATTCAACTTTCAATTTTCTCTTTTAGGTCCCTGATTGTATTAAAAACCTACATTCGTGGTTTTATGTCCACTAATTTGTTTTTTAAGGTTTATCTTTTATTTTGTGTGTATGGGTGTTTTGCCTGCATGCATGTCTGTGTACCATGTACCCACGGTGCCACAGAGGCCGGAGGAGGTCACCAGGGTCCTGGAACTGGAGTTAGAGATGACTGTGAGCCACCACATAGATGCTGGGAATCAAACCGAGGTCCTCATCAAGAATAGCAAGTGCTCTTAACCTCTGAGCCATCTCCCTAGCCCCTGTGTTCACTAATTCTTAGTTTTCAAACTTTTTAAAAATGTCATAATTTTGTGTTATATGATGTTTATTTCCACTAGTACAACTTTAAAACTATTTTGCATTGCAGACCATTGTATTGGTATGTGTTGATTTTATATATAATGTAAAGCTTCTCAAAGACATCTTTTGTCAAGAATAGCATATACTTGATCATATTAAAGGATAAGTTTATTCAAAGATGCTATATCATTCTTTATGACAAATATGCTTTTTTTTTCTTTTATCATTTTTTTTATTGTATAGACCACATTGGCCTGGAACTCACAGGGATCCACCTGCCTCTGCTTTCCACGTACTAGAATTAAAGACATGTTTCACCATGCCCGGCTATGGCATGCCTTATTAAAAAAACAGAGGTTCATCTTGAAGACAAGCATGGTGGAGTGAAGAATTTCTAACAATTTTTCCCCTAATTGATACAATCAGAAAAGCTGAAAAGAATTGGAAAGGGGCAACATTGTTTCTGTGGTATTTAATTTCCTTGAGGCTATGTAAATGTTTCCTCCTGGGATAGTCCATTTGGTCACTGAAGTTGCAAGATGACCACCTGGCAGCCACTTTCCCTGCTTATATAGGGGATGGGTCACACCAGTACAGTCACAACAAATCTATACTGTGTCTCTTCCATTTAAAAAAGTAATTGGTTTAGTTATAGTACACCTGAACTGGGTTTGACCAGTGAGAATTTACCAGAAGGAGAATTCAGGCGAAAACTTTCTATTTTCATTTGTACAATAATATTAGATTAATGTGGCCTCCTTTAAATCCTTCTGTTCTCCTAGAGGGATACAGTATTGAAAACTCATCAGTCTGTCAGTTACAAAACAATACTGCATGAGGAAGACAAAGGAGGTCAGAGACACTGAGTTAGAGCTAATGATGAGAGCCCAGGTGCTTGCTGACCAAGAATCTTTGAACAAACCCTACAGTTACTGGTGATGGAAAGCAAAATATTCATGATATTTTTTAAAAGAGCAAAAACAAAAAACAGAGTTGAGGGCTGGAGAGAAGGTTTAGTGATTAAGAGCAGGTACTGCTCTTGCAGAGGACCCGAGTATAGTTCTCAGTACCCAAGTTGGGGTGCTCACAACTGCCTGCAATTTCAGCTCCAGTGAATTAGTGTGTGTGTGTGTGTGTGTGTGTGTGTGTGTCTGTACATACAACGGAAAGAGTTCAGAACCAAAACGAGTGACACCATTACACATGTTCGACAGTAATGACACCAGTCACAACGATCATTTACTGTGTCCGCCTGCTTGTGTGAAATACCCAGGACAGATGGACTGATCAGCCATAGCTGTCAACTTGTCACAGCCTAGAGTCTCTGATTGAATAGATCAGACTGGTCTACGGACGTGTCTTCAGGGGACTGTCTTGATCCTGATTGTTAATTCACATATGAAGATTCAGCCCACTGTGGGCAGCACCATCTCTAGGCAGATGGCCCTGAATTTTGTATAAACAAAGAAACAAAATAGTTGAGTCCTAGCCTGCCTATGTGCCAGCAAGCAGCCCTCCACAGGTTCCTGCTGTGCTCTTAGGCTGTTCCTTGGTGAGAGGAATAACAAACAGGTCTGTGTTCACGTTCCTGCCTTGTCTTCGCTCAGTGATGAACATGGAAGTATAAATCAATTAAACCCTTTCCTCCCCTATGTTTCTTTTGGCCAGAGCGTCTAACCATATCTGCAGAAAAGCAACTAGAACAACAGGAAAACCCATAATGATGGAAAACAGGTCTGTGATTGACAAGGACAAGGGGCTGGAGAGAAATGGGGCATAACTAGTAAAAAAGGAGTGTGTGTAGAAGTTGGTGGAAGGCTCTGAAACTATTCCACAGTGATGGCTACACACCATCCACAAATGCATTTAGCACTGCTCAGTTGTCTTTCTGGAAGCATTACAGCCTCTTGTACACTGTGTGGATCATTTGATTAAAAAATGGAAGGAAGGTGGAATGTAACAGATTTGTTTGGGTAGTTACTGTTTTGTGTGCCAGTGTTTATAGTGTCAGTGTGGAGGTCAGGAGACAACTCTCAGGAAATGTTTCTTCTTCTCCACACTCAGGCTAGGGTTCTCAAGTCTGTGGACAAGAGCCTCTACCCACTGAGCCATCTCACCAGTCCTAACATGGGACCTTGGCCCTTAGTTTCATCTTTTCCCTTCATTTTAGCATATCAGGGTCTGCCGGTACAGTGACAGGCTCTCTGCCTCAGCCTGCTGACTGTGCTGAGAGGTTTGAATGCCCATCATCAGGACCAAAGGCCCTGTGATGCTGGGATTTCCTCTGGATGCGCTGTGATGGAGGGAGGAGTTTCCCACACCCTCCAAGCCAAACACTACCATCAGATCTGAGCATTGGTCTGTGTTAGTGAAGGGAAGTAAATACAAATTTTGAGCAGGTTTTCAAAATTGCTTTGACAGCTTTTCTATTTTAGCTCAGCGGCTCTGGTAGTGAAGATCTATATTTTGTTTGGATTAAATTGTCGGAAGGGTGAGCGTCTCAGCCAACAATCCCCCTGCTTTGAACAAAGGTTGACAACCCAACGAATTTGTGTTGCCTAAGATTTTTCTTTCTAAAAAAAGATACATATTTGATTTAAGAAATCCATGACACAACGAATTGGGGAGAGACACATGAGAACAAACGAAGCCTCCGTGAAAATTGTCCAAGTGGGAGGCGCTGGGGTTCTGTGGAATTTCTTTTTTTTTTTTTTTTAACAGAAATGTTACTTTTCTTTTGTTTCTGCGATTTGTCAGGTGAAATAAAAAGGGGAGTAGAGCGATGCCTGAAGATGTTTTCCTTATTTTTCTCCCATTTTCTCAGACTGCTATGGATCTCCTGCCACTCAAAGCTGGAGATAAATAACCCACTAACAGGAAAACAAAAGCAGGATTTGACCGGGAAATAGTCTGGCCCCAGAACAATAACTCTAGACTCAGGAAAATGTGTTTAGCTCAGAGACAAATCTCTCCAGTTTCTCAATGAACACAAAAATCTCTGCAGTTGCTCATAGAATAGCACAAACACCATGGGCCCACTGTTGTGGCAAGGGAGGTCCCCTATGCAGGTACCAGAGCATAGAAGCTTGGTTTTAAGGATCTGCACCTTCCAGGGATGTTAACAAATTGATTGACATCTCCTCTTTCTGAAAGAGAAGACATCTCTTCCTGAAGTTAATTTATAAGGAATGTTGAAAGCAATCTTTGGTCACTTTCTATTCATGGTTGTAAAGCTAGCTGCTGGGTCTATACGTGCTTCCTGAGGGCTGTTTTCGGGATGTTTGCTAAGAATGAAAACACTACCAGTAAGGATTCTTGTTGTCTTCAACTGAAGGAAGCATCACATCCATCTAAGGACATTTTCTCAGTCTTGATATGATGGCCCCTGTTTGGTTAATAGACATGAACCCCTAATGATAAATTAGACTTATTCCTTTTTTTTGCCCACTAACAAATGATGTGGAAAATCTATGGAAAGAGCAGGTAAAATCACACAAATTTAGGTCTTGTGAGTAGCAAAAAACAGGAGGTAGGACCTGTGAAACACAGATAAGCAAGCAAACGAACTTTCACAGAATGCCAACTTCTTATGTACCTGGCTTGTTTCTTCTCCAGCGCAAAGTGAAGCCATGTTTGATTTTAATATGCTGTGGTTCTTTTTCAAGGTCTAAAGTAGCAGGTCTATGCTGGGACTGCAATTCGAGTTTAAGTACATACATGCAGACATACATACATACAGACAGACAGACATATAAAATATTTTTGAGGGAGTGGTGGCAGGGTACATGCAAGTGAGTGCAATGCCTGAGAAGGCCAGAAGAGGGCAGAAGTTTCCCTGGAACTGAAGCTACAGATGGTTGTGAGCGGTGATGTAGGTGCTAATGATTAAATCCTAGTCCTCCGCAAGAGCAGCCAGCAATCTCAGCCACTGAACCATCTCTCCAGACCGAGAATCTGTGGTTTTTAATTGCTAAAGTTTGGTCTTATTTTCAGTATATGCTGTCCTGTGAGTCCGGACTCAGGGTGTATGCAAAGGCAAAATGAAGAGCATTTCCCCATAAGACAGGATGCTGGGACGGTGAGGAGGAAGGGAATACTCTCTGGTCCCTGCCTGGGGACATCTTCACGTCCATCTTACATGGTTTAGCCCAGGAGGCTGCTGGGGAAAAGGGATCTCGCTGAAGCTTCAGAGCAAGGCTTCCATTCGTCTCTCTTACCAAGGAGACCCTGTGCACATGTGCATCTTAGTCTCCTAGCACCGCAGGCTGGGCGATGTAAACAGCGGCCATTTATTGATTTTCAGAATTATGTAGGTTAGAAATGCAAGATGAGGGGGTTGACAGACAAAATAAAACACAATAAACTCAAGGGGGATATGACTGAGCAATAACACCCGAGGTTATCTCCTGATGTACATACAACCCACCCACAACACAATAAAACACAAATACACAACACACACAAATCTACACACATACCTACAATTACACAACACATGGATTATTTTGGGAAACAATCTCACCCATAAGAACAATAACAGCTGTGTTTCTCATTATACATCTGCTTTCCTTTTGTTGTTGACACAAATTCAGGATGTCAGCAAAATACCCACTTGGTTCAAGCTAATGCTTGAAGGTGGTCTTAATTTGTGATTTTATTCAACACCGTGGATTTTCTGGCTTAAACAATACACAGTAATATCTCACTATTCTGAAGAGTAGGAAGCCTATGACCGTGGTCCCTAAAGATCCCCAGGTCTGCAGAGGGCTCGGCCCCACTGACTCATGACCTTAGTCTCTTGTTTTCACAGCATTGAGGAGAAAGAGAGAGAGAGAGACAGAGAGAGAGAGAGAGAGAGAGAGAGAAAGAGAGAGAGAGAGAGAAAGAGAGAGTCTCATGCATCTTGTTATTGAGGCACAGATCCCATTCACAACTGGACTCTATGATCTAAGTTCCTACCAAAGTCTCCAACTCTTAATACCATTGAAATTCAGGATTAGGGATTTCTCCTGAGATGCAGGATGCATCTTTCTCTGAACTATCCTATGCTGAATCTGAACATCTCTGACCCAAGAGACAGTATAACAGTGCAGGGATTGAACAGCATAGGGGTCAATGTCTATGTTTCTGATTAAGATGCACATGGGAGATGCCTGGCAAGCAGGAGACTATGAAGTCACTGGGAGTCATTGATGTCAGCGGCCCTTGGAAAATTCTAGAGGAACATAAGACTTGGGATGTGCTTTAAGGGTTTCTGTGTCTGAAGCTAACATGGCATAAAGAATGGTCAGAGTCTGAACCAGTTATTGAAGTTTCGAGTACACTATGCACATGTATGTAAGATGAGGCTGAAATAATACACGGTTAGTAATTGCAGTTATTCTGATACACTCACTTGACAAACGCTAACTTAAATGACTTTTAGATGATTACTTAAAAATCTGACTTAACACTTTAGATACACACATGCCTTCCTGGCCACTCTATTTTCGCCTGCAGACTTGTACACAGTATATACAGTATATAGACAGGACAGTGTTTATTATTCTGCCTCAAACAGTATTTATTATTCTACATCCCACAGGCCAAGGTCGATGATGACCCCCCTTTTCTTTGTTCTCCAAGATCATTTATACTTCAACGAACTAAATAAAAATTTCTTTTACAAGGCATTTTCTTTGGATGAGTTTCGGGATAATCAAATTGTTGAGGAAAACATTTGTCCCTGAGCGGCACAGCTTGCTGAGTTTGGCCAAGCCAGCGCATCCTTTCTCTCAACTCGGCTGGATTTCCAGGAGAGCTGCACTGTATGTGCTCAAGTCTTTGCTTGGCAGTATTTACCAATGAGCATTAAATGGGGAGATAAAATTAAAGTCGTGTGAACAATTAAAGCCGCTTTGTGCAGAGAGACAGCTTTTACTGCTTTCGTTCTAAGGGTTCACACTCTGTAGATCAAGTGCAAAGCAAACTAAAATGAAAGGAAGAAGTCACAGGTCTGAGCAAAGCTGCCGTGTCCTTGGGGGAATCTGAATTCTTATGCCGAAGGTAGTTGCAAATCAGCATGTTGGTGTTTCTAGTCTGTAGGTATATGTCACGAGAGTCACAGTCTTTTGTGAGTGCCTGCCCGTGGTGTGGTCCATGTGAGATACAGAGAAATCTATGGGGAGCTGGTCCCCTCCACTGTGGGTTGAGGATTCGAGACACAGCCTGATTAACCATAGCCAATGGCCACATGCACCTTTAGAGGCAGAGAATAATTTTTTTCTTTATTCTCATTTTTTAATCTTATTTTCCTTTAAAAATTTTAGAGTTGGGGGAGAGCTAAGGCAATAGCGCAATCAGTGAGGTGCCCTGACGCATGCGCTTCAGTATGCACACGTGAAGATGCAAGGGCAGAATCCAGAATTTACATAGAGGTCAGGCTCCCACTTGTTATTCCAGTCCTGACAGGGTGGAGATGGGCAGATCCCAGGCAGCGAGTCTGGCCTACTCAGTGAGCTCCAGGCCAAACAGACACTGTTTAAAACACAAGGTGGGTCTCTATAATGTTGCTTGTGTGTATGCGTTTTCAGAACTGATCATTTGGTATTGGAAGACACATGGGTGTGTTTTGCTCTGAGGAAGATGGTTTCTCCCGTTCTCAGCTTTCCTTACTTGCCCACAGTTCTCTTCATAGGGCTGAGGCCTCATAGGTTTTCCTCTGTCTATTTTGGCGTGTCTGTTGGCATCATCTTTATTTAGCTCCTGTTTAGATAACCCTGTTGCTCTAAAGAAATCATTTTTAAAACCAAAACACAAAACAAGGTGAACTGGTCTTGAGGAAGGGGGAGTCACACACCCATTTGCACATGTGTTCGACACCTGTGTACATACACGTATCCATAGAGATGTATTTTACTAAGTTAGACTGCATACGGTGGTCATGTTCACTCAAGGGTGAACTGCTCCCCCTGCCTTCTTGTCCCTCCTGCCATCTTAGTTTCTGTTGTTTCTTGCCACAGTTTTTTTCATCATTTCACATCATCCGTACTTTCCTTTTTTTCTTTTAATTTCTTCTGTGTTCCTTTAGAAAATTAAACCTGGTCGGTGCCACTCTTTGAAAGTCCAGTCGCTCAAGAGTGAAACCTTGATGTAATTACATAAGGGGTGGAGCATCATGCCACTTTGGGCAGGATTAGGAAGATGGAGGGTCAGGGTCACAGTGTCATCTACAGGCTGTCTCTCACTGGTGTTGTCTGCTTGCTTATTGGAGAGTATAAATTAGATTACAAACAAGCCCTGTAGCCTTAGCTACATAAGTATTGCAGTGTGGAAGAGCAAGTGAGTGTTGGACATACTGTCACAGAAGAACTAAAGCTACAGTTAGGGGAGGAGGAGCCATCACCACAAGCAACACGTGTAGTCAACTTTTCCTGTACTATGTCTCTCCTCTCCCCCTTTTCCTCCTCTCCTTCCTCCTCCCTCTTTGCCCCTTTCATTTTCTCCTTCCCTTCCCTCTCCCTCCTTACCATTCTCCTGTTCCTCTTCATCTTGCCCAGCCCCTGCTTCTACAACTTGACCTGCTTTTTAGTTTTCATCTCTGCTGCCTCTTCTTGCCCAGTCACCAATTTTAAATCTCCTCATCAAGCAGGTCCATGTGCATGCCCTTGTCCTTGGGAGGGAGGCTAGGAGCTCAATTCTCTTTCGAAGACATTTTGCTTCTTAGCAAATGCCTTCCTCACCCATTCAAAGGCAGTAGGGCGGTACGGCGACATCACACCCACAGCGCCTGTCTGTGTACATCCTCCACAAAATCATCATTTTCTTTGTGATCCTCTCTTCTCACAGCATCTTTAGGCATCTGAGGGCTTGTCTTTGTATCAATCATCCCGTTAGTATAATTGCCTTATACAGATAGTCAAAAAGATTTTTGGGAGGATAAGAATGTTAGACAAATGTCTTTTCACTCAAAACATCACAAATTGAATTTTGAAAGCCTCCAGTGGATTGCCCATTATGTCTATGAAGATTTTAAGTCATGTCTTCCATTACCATTTTTCTAAGGCATTAAAAGCACATTCAGATGCCTTTGTTTGTCTCTGGCGGATCCCTCCCGTTCTCAGTGGTGTCTGCATTTCACTCTCGAGGACACCAGTCAATTTCTCCATGTCTCTCAATGCAGTGGGGCCTGCAGGGTGTGCACAGATGCCTCTCTGAGCTGATGTGATGGAGAGGACCTGCCTCCTCCACACCTGTTCTCTCCTCCATCAACAGGTTTTCATGGGGGGGGGGATAGTGAATCCTAGAAATAGGGCAGATGCACAGATGCCAAGAGATTGGGTCCCCAAGTTGACTTGAGAAGCAGCCAAGACAAAGACAAATCAGCAGGAGCTTGGGTCCCTGCAGGATTCAGGAGCCATCAGGACTTGTATCTGGTTGTTTTTATCCCTACTTATGTCTATAACAGTATGAGGCAGAGCTGCTCTGTAGAAGTATGGCTGTGCCCAAGTGTTGGACTCTGGATAACAAATGTTTGAAGTATTTGCCACTCACCTAAAACCCTAGAAGCATTTAAGTGATGTTCAGCTTTCCTGATTCTATTCATACTTGGCAGAATAATGGTTGAGGGTTAAAAAAAAAAGAGTATCCATGTCTGATGAGCCCCTGGATACATCTGCGCCCATAGTTCAAACTTGGAACAAATGTCTGAAGGAAGAAGAAGGGAAAATGTGATGAGGTCCGAGGGTGACATTTAGGTTAAACCTGAACCAAAAAAACGATGTGGGCTCACACAAGACTCCCTCCATAAACTG